>NC_081168.1:23749809-24122309 GCF_012432095.1 Onychostoma macrolepis | reverse complement strand
GTGTGCTTGTGGTGTGTGTGCTAGTTTGAATTGACCAAATGTTCTCCCTAACTGCTGGATCAAGCAGGATTTTCTCCTCTATCACTGGATGGGTTGTCAAAGTCTCACTGGAAATAAGGATTTTTGTCTTGTTTTCCAGTAAAACATTCATAAATTCTTAAGTAAAGATACATTTTGAAGGAAAATGACTTAAAAGATTTCATCCAAAAATAAAAATTTGCTGAAAATATACTCTGCTTCAATCCATCCAAGATATAGATGAGTTTGTTTCTTCATCAGAAAAGATTTGGAGAAATTCAGCACTACATCACTTGCTCAGCAATGGACCCTCTGTGATGAATGGGTGCCGTCAGAATGAGAGTCCAAACAGCTGATAAAAAAAAAAAATCAACAAGTAATCCACACGACTCCGATCCATCAATTAACGTGTTTTTATCAGCTATTTGAACCCTCATTCTGACAGCACCCATTTACTGCAGATGATCCAAATTTTCAGAAAACAAAAACTTAAAAACAAAAATCTTAAGCCATTGTGCTTCTCAGGTAAATGCATCTTGATTTGAGATTGTTTAGATATTTGTACTGGAAAATGACAGTACTTTGAAGTGCTTAATTTACCCCAGTACGACCACCTGCGCTGTTGCTTGCAAAAAGACTCATTCATGCGTGTCAAGTTCTAAGTGTATTGATTCACTGTGTCTTCTGTCACCAACTAAGAGCAGCTGTGTTTGAACAAGTACACGAGAAGACACATACGTTTACAGTGTGTGCATGTGTGCATGCATTGTGTAAACCTCTCATCACTTTGCGTCGATGCATGTGTGTGTGTCCGTATCTTCGATTCCCACTAGATTCTCCATTATCATGCCTAGAGCTGGAGAGAAATCAACCCTTTTGTTTGTAATTATAGTGACTTTGAAAAGAAAGGATAAAAAAGAGCGAATGAAGAGAGAGAAAAAAGTACTTCAGCACGTCTGTGACATATTAGTCATTTTTTACCGTAATTGTTTTTCGACCCCTCTTCGCCTTTGTTCGCACACACACACACACACACACACACATATATGCGTGCTGACAGGCGTGGAGGGAATGTTCTCATGTAGATGAGGTCTTACGGAGTGTCGCAGTGCGTCCAGTATGCGATGTGACTTATACTTATTGATGAGTGTTTGTATTGGAGGAGTTCTGCTTGAGTTTCTGGGAAGGCCTGAATCCTGAGCTGCATCCTCCCCAGGGTGAGAGCGGACACGTGGGTACTGTGCTTCAAGAAATCGTTTATTTAGGCTTGGAGTTTCGCTCAAATCACCCTTTGAGGTGGATGGAGGGGTCAGAGGTCAAGCTAAGGGTTTGGGGTCACTCTTAAGGTTAAGAGAGCAAATGAGTTAAGTGACATTAAAGGGGTATTTCGACCAAAAATGCAAATTGTGTCATTATTTAATCACCCTTATGTTGCTTGAAACCCAAGCTGCTCTTTTACATACAACAGAAATGAATTGGAACTAGGGTTGTTGAGCTTCAAAAAGGATAAAAAGCAGTGTGATAAAGGTGTATATGATTTTCAAGTACACTACTGTTTTTTTTTTTTTTGTTTTTGTTTTCGTAATACTTTTATTCGGAAAGGATGTATTAAATTGTGACACTAAAGAGGTTTATAATGTTACAAAAGATTTCTTTTTCAACTAAATAGTGTTTTTTAAAACATTCTATTCATCAAAGAAAATTGTATGTTGGTTTCTACAAAAAAATACGAAGCAGCAGAACTGTTTTCAGCACTGATAATAATAAGAAATGTTTCTTGAGTATCAAATCAGCATATTATAATAAATTCTGAAGGATAATGTGACACTGAAGACTGGAGTAATGATGCTGAAAATTCAGCTTTGCGTCACATAAGTAAATTACATTTTACAATATATTACAATAGAAAACAGTTATTTTAAGTTGTAATAATATTTCACAATATTACTGATTTTACTGTATTTTTTTTATACATAAATGCAGCCTTAGTGAGCAGAAGAAACTTTTTCAAAAACATTACAGACCCCAGACTTCAGTCAACATGGACATTAATTTTCATTTTGAGGTGAACTATCCATTTAAGAAGAGGTTTAGGATTGATTTTGGTAAATGTGATCTTAAAAGAAGCTTTATATCCTCTGAACTGGTGGAGATATTTAGTAGTGAGCCGTAGGGGGCACTTAATTAGGTTTTAAGAGAGAAAACAACCTCTTCCTCTTGTCTGCTTGCTGAGGAAAAATGTGCTCGCACTTAGTTAATTTTAACCTTGTACACGACAAAACTGGCAAAAGAAATTGAGTTTTACAATGAAAACACATCTAAGACTTTTTTGGGGGTTGGTTGGGGGTCTTTTGCACAGACAGTCACTACTTTAATTTTCTAATAATTTTATTGCATAAACCATGTACAATTTGTCCAGTGTAGCCAAAACAACTGAAGATGACGAAAAGAGACAATAATCATTATGTGTATACACTTGAACAGAAATCCAAACAATATGATTTCCATGGTTTATTAATGGCTAAAATCAAGGCAGATGGTTCAGTTTATTGAAAGAAAAAACAAATAGATTGAATGATACGGCCTGCTGGACACTGGAAAGTCATTCGATGGTAATTTGTCTGTGTGTGGGTCACTCACTGGCCCTGCATGTGCGTTAGATAAACACACACTTTGCTGGAAGCTGCGCTCTTTGTTCAACATTTTGTTAACATCCCTGATGTTGTCAAATTGATTGTCAGATTACGACGTTTTGCACAGTTTTTGAAGGTTTCTCTCGCTCATGCACTCAAACAGTTTCAAAGTGTTCAACTCTGCCAGAGAATGTGACATCATCACATTTTTGAGGCCAAACACACACTTCATATAAATGTAAGAATTAAAATGTAATCCAGACAATAACACACACACGCATGCATATTTATGTGCATGCCGTCTAGCACACAATAGAGAGAGAGAGAGAACTGCATCCTCTGCTGACTCCTGCTATTGCCCAAGAGGGATTGTTTGTGTGGTTTCCACTGGCAACCAGAAGGGAGTGATGGGTAGGGCATGTACTGGTGATACAGAACTCTAATGTTATTTGGCTCTCTGTGTGTGTGTGTGTGTGTGTGTGTGTGTGTGTGCGCTGCTCTTTGAAGATTAAACACTAGTGACATGCACGCATGAACTACTGGACTGGAAGTGGAGAATGAACCCTGGTCTCTGCCCTCTCTCTCTCTCTCTCTCTCTCTCTCTCTCCTGCTACCCCCTTTGTTTCTTTCCTCTCTGATGGTTTTACCAGAGTTGTGACTCATTGGGCATTTAGCCATAACATGCGATTTTCAGAGAGAGGAAAGAGGAAAGGTGAAAAAGAGAGGAGTTGGGAAAAATCGGTTGTGAATGCAGCTATAAGATTTGAGTAGAAAGTTAGGTTTTTCCTTTTTTGACGAGAATGTGAGTGATGATTTCTGTGCAAAACTTACTGCAATGATGTTGTGGGTTGTTGACAGGGCTTTGCTTAGGTGGTTGCTACATATTTTATTATTGTCTTGTAGAAATCATGTCTTGTTTTCTGATACAAATATCTAAACATTCTTAAATCAAGATACATTTACCTGAAATACAAAATGACTTGAGGTAATGAGTCTTGTTTTGTAAAATGTATTAAAATGACGTATACTTTAGATAAGAACAAATATCTGCCAATGGGGTCAGAAGAATAAACTTAATTCAAAAGGAAAATAAGATTATTGTTCTGACCCCACTGGCAGATATTTGTGTTAAAAAAAAAAATTAATTAAAAAAAATATTCTTTTTATATTCTTTCAGAAAATAAAATATTTTATGTTTTGTAATTTGTGTTTCTCAAGTAAATTAATCCTGATTTAAGAATTGTTATATCTGACATTTATTTATTTATTTAATTTTTAATTATTTATTTGTTTATTTATTTTTTGCAGTGTATCCACTTCCAGTAGAAATCTGGAAATTGCATATTACATACATACATTTTTACATTTCTCTACAAAACTCACTGTAATGATTGGGTTCTTTAAGCATAAAGTCACTTTTTTCAGAAAACAAGACCTAATATCTAAAAATAAAGACTTATTAATAGTTTTTCCATTATATACACTTTGAATAGAAAAATTTTACATTTTCTGTTTTCTGAAAATGTAAAATAATATATTGCATAAATACATGTTTAAATTTATAAAACTCACAGCAGTGATTTTGGTTTTCTGGGGCGTTCTAGGGTGTTCATTAGTTGCTAAGTGCGTTGCCATGTGGTTTCTTACTGTCTGTAATCTAGATGTGGCCCTGCTTTCTTCTTCAATGGGATTTTTTCACTTGTTTTATGGTCCAGCAGGTAAAAATGTTGTGTCTGATCACTTAAGACACATGATTTGAAGAATCGTTCATCTGGAGCACAAACGATGCAGGAGGACGCACAATTCAACTTTTATGCTCAGCGTTAGAGGTTTGTTTAAAGCAAACACCGCTTATAATTCACTCTCTGTCTCATAGTTGGCCTGTGGTTGTTAATTAATTCGTTTCAGAGAAAACATGATTACGTGTTGAGTTTACTCAGCAGAAAACGAGCAGGACTGGTCTTCCCCTGGGTCAGTTTGTTTTTCTTTTTTTCCGTAATTGTTGTCACTCCCTCCAGTAGAAACCGTCTGTCATCTCTCTCTTTTCTAGGCCGATCCTAGACCGACTGCGTCATTTAGACTCAATTTCCAACAGGTCTAGATGGAAACATCTACCGGTTACATCTAAACCACCATCAATCAGCAACTTAAATCATGATTATTGAGTTTATAGGCCGCTCACATTTAAACAAATGTTCCAGATGCCCACATTTACATAGATCAATGAGGATATATTGTAGACTTCCTTTGTTTTTAAATAAAGCTAATTATAATGACTACACACCAAGTACTAATCCTAAAAGAAAACATTTACATATACAGAGAGAGAGGGAGAGAAAAAAAAAAGAAACATTTATTTCATTAATGAATCGTTTTTCCAATCCAGTCCAATTTTTCCAAATGTTCCTGAATGTCTGCACAAGGGAGATTTTGTCAGATTTAGCTAAATTCTGGCGACTAATTTTCCCCTCAAGTATAGCTAAGTAAAAACACACATTTTGGCCTTGTCCTCATCAAACTCCAGCCCTTTCATTCCACGTTCTTTATTAATCACCAGCTTTTACTCTCATTAAATCTCTGTGTGTGAGTCTACAGGTCTGTTCTGTGTGTTATCACCCAAACACACCAGGGAATACACACACACAGGCAGGTCAGATAACTTTCCCATCTCTCCTCATCTCCCTTTCTCCGTTCATCAGCTCTTGTGCTCATTTCTCATTGGTGAATGTGCTGTGCTGGTGAGGATGATGAGGATGAAGAGGCTGATGATACAAATCAACTTCAAGCGAAGAGATCACCAGAGAGTGCTGCCTCCTTCAGGGAAACAGTGGTACCACATGAGTCTGTCAACAGGTATGTTCAGAATGACATACTACTCATATGATTTATGCATTATGCATACTGTGCATGTATTTTCTGTATGCATGAATTACCCAAATAACCAGCTACAATAGGCCAGATATGCAGTATACAATTAGAGTGCACTACATAGACAAAATAAATAAATAAATAAAAATATGAAGCTGGAGTGTTTAATTTTGCAGTTTCTCACCTCAGTTTCACTTTCAGTATATTTAACTATTAATTGTTTGACTTTCTGGGGAGTTTAACACTGTATCTCACACTGCAGCTTTACACAGATTTGAAATTCAAACTGACTGTATTTGCTTTCCAGATTATACCTGGAAGCCATGCAATTTAATGTTGCATGTGCCAACAAAGAAAACACACATATCCTGGCCAGGATTTCTAAATTGCCTAAAATGTCCGGGTTTTGGCTTTGTTTTCCTGTTGACACGCTCTCAGTCATCATACATCATATGTACATGTATTTGCATCGCTTCGACCGTTCTCATAGATCCCACTTTCTCCATGATTTGTCGATTATGTACAATTCCTGCAAACTACTTCCTGCTACTTTCAATCAGTAGCTTCAGCATGCATGAAAACAACACAAAAACAAAGCCATTTTAGGCCATTTAGAAATCCTGACCAGGATATGTCTGGGAAAAAGGGGGCAAATGGCCACTCTAATGTATCATACTACTGTTTATTATTGCATACTGCATGCTGTTTTAAAATATTATTTAAAAAAATCAAATGCAGTATACAGTACGCAGCAAGCTGAACATTGCCAGCATTTCATTACAGCACACAAATTGTGCTGCACAAGCCTCACCAATGTGCCGGTCACGGTTCTTTCTGTTCGTAGGAAATCTGGGAATGTTACATTGGACCTCGTGAACTTTGACTAGTATTCAGTGACACCGTTGGACGGGCCTGTGATCTGGTTATGTAACCAGATCTGTGATTGGTTAAATATGACCCTGAGGGAAATTACGGATCTGTCATTGATATGAGTGGCCCCACCCACCTGTTAAGAATTTACTTTGCTCAATACGTGTGTGTGTGTCTGTCTTTCTGTTCCAACATGTCTATGCTGTTTTTGCGGGAATTTTATAATCTTGTCCTGGAATACATGCTCGTGTCTGACACCCTTTTTCTCCTTCTTCTTTTTCTCGTTCCCCTCTTTGACAGCACTAATATGTTCAGTAGATCACGTTACACTTTCTCCCTATCCATCTCCTCATGCCAAACTTCTCTTTCTGCAACCTTTCTTTTTCTTTCTCTGCCCCTTTTTTTTCCAGTGGGACTCTTTCTATCCCTCTCTTTTTCTGTCTCTTATGTATACATATTCTCACAGACATACTTGCGTTTTCTCACGAACACACATGCGCTCCTCTCCAGGCCTCTCAGGTTGCTGCCATTTTCCATTTTTGAGTGCTCAGTAATAATAATAATATTAACGTGTGTGTAAGAGGTGTCGGGGCTGCCAGTCTCTTATAAATATGAGCCCTTTTCACTGGCAACCCGAGACCCCAGACCCGCCTTACGCCCGTTTACACAGCTGAATAACATGTGTAAGAAACTCTCTTCTTCTTTCTCTCTGTCTTTATTCTTCCATCTTCTCCGCTCCCAGACAGAAACACCTCTCGTCTCACCACACCCAGCATTTCCATTTCCACTCTTTTCTTTGTCTGTTTGTCATGAATTCATTTACTCTTTCTCTCTCTTTCTCTGTCTTAACCTCTGTCTTGCTGTCAAATTCTTACTCTCATAAAGAGTATTTCCCCCATTTTCCTCCCCATCCAGTCTTTGGTTTTGTAGCTCTACCTACATAGGTGCACTGCATTTTTGTCTTGTTTCCCAGTACAACCATCTAAACATTGTTAAATAAACATGCATTTACTTAAAAATAATTCAAATGGGAAAAAATAATATTTTTCTAACCTCACTGACACACAATTGTTCTTATTTTAAGCATAAACTTGATTAATTTTCTGAAAACAAGACTTAATATCTTCCTTCAGAAGTTAATATGTATTAATGTAAGAATGTTTAGATATTTGTAATGGAAAACAAGGCAAATACTGAAGAAAGTCACAGTTTGCAGTGTAAGGAAGCATAAATACGCTACCTAATTTTGGCCTATTTCTAATGCATTGCAGTAAGCTTAGTAAAAAAAAAAAAAAAAAAAAGATGATGGAGAAATGTCAATTATATCAAATTCAATGCTGAAAAAATAAAATAGTTCAGTCTAACCAAATTTGTGTGTACTATGTATGTTTATACTTATTGGAGTATCATTCATTTACCAACACCTGTGTAGCAGTAGACAGCAAGACAACTTAGTAGGTTTTGGAACAGAGTCTTTCTCTTTCCATCTTTGCAATATTTTATAGTCTGTCTCTCTCTTTCTGTCTCTCCCCATTTCTCGTTCACATCTGGTGCAGTAATTACAGGTTATCACCCCACAGGGGGTGTTCGCGCACACACACACACACAGGCCACTTTCTGGTTCATGTACCCGTAGGAAAGAAAAATCACAAATGAGATCTCTTTACTATCTCAGTTGTTTCTTCTATGCAGAAATTTGATTTAATGGAGACTTTTTCTGCTCTCTCCTACTTATGTTTCTCTTCAGTAAAACTCAAACTGTGCTCAAATTTAACTAGATATTAGAGTCTGCAATAAAAAAAATAAAAATCAGAGATCTTAGTATAAATTCAAAGATAATCAAATTCTTACTGTATGCCTCGATACTGTTACTGTCAACTATTGACTAATACGTGTCTGTTTCTCTTTAAGATAAATGTCTTTTTTCTTCAAGGAAAGAAAATGATGCTTAAAATGTAACATTTTCTTCTAGGTTTTGGGAGTTTCTGTATTTCAAGTTTTAGAGCATAATGTTTGCAACACCAAGGTCAGGTTTGGCTCCCTGAGAACGCAAACATATATGTATATCTTGAATATAGAGCAAATCACTTTGGATAAAAGCATGTATTAACGTTCCTTTACAGAGCTGGAGTCTGTGTGGAATCTGTCTCGTTCTCAAAGACCCGACAATTAACGGAGAGTGTCAAACACATCAGCTGTCTGAAGAATTTATTTCATATAGGTGTGTGGAAAAACAACAACTAACAGGAAACTCAGCATCTGTAATAGCAACTTCTGTGTCTGCGGGTTCTGCTGATATTCTGTGGTCTTTGCTGCCCTCTTTTGGATAGTGATATATATATATATATATATATATATATATATATATATATATTATTAGCAAGTTAAATATAAACTTTCCTTTCTAGCTTTGCAAATACAATATTAGGTGGTGATACTGTATTACTATGATATAAAGTGGCCCCAGGAATTATTTGCATATTTGAATCAAACCTTAAAATGCATAAATGCCTTTGCATATGATAATAGAAAGTGTTAAATGCTGCAGAAGCTTTTCTCTCTTCTCTAAAAGTCTTTAGTGACAAGACTTTTACACTTTTACACTGTTACAATGTTTCCGTTGATACATTTACATTTTACAAAAATATCTATTTAAAAGCCATATATTTATGTTTATATATTTATATAAATATTATATATTTATATTTATATATTATATTTAAAAATCACTTTTTCCATAAAATATTAAACAGCACAACTGCTTCAAGACTGATAATAATCAGATATGTTAATTGAGCAGCAAATTAGCATATTATAATTATTTGTTAAAGATCATGTGACTGAAGACTGGAGTAATAATGCTGAAAATTCATCAATAAATTACATTTTAAAATATATTCAAATTGAAAAGAAGTTATTTAGAATTGTAATAATATTTCAGAATATTTTTTCTACTGAAATTTGTAGACTTTCTACACTAAGAATTGTCGTTTTCTTTATTATAAAGCTGTAAAATGCACATATGTCCATTAGATGGCGCACTAGGACTGTATGGCGCAATATGGACTATAAAACTGTTGGTCAGCCAGAAACCAAACTATTTTGTGTGTGTGTGTGTGTGTGTGTGTGTGTGTGTGTGTATTTTTTAATTTATTTATTTTTCCTGCATCGATGGGTCTAAATTAATAATTATTATTTGCACCATTAAGACAATATTTGCAGTTTTACTGATTTAGAAAAGCAGTTTATTACTTAAGTCTTGCTTGTTCTTGTCCTGTTTCAAATTATACTGAACATGAAAAGTTGAGTACCCCGGCTCTATAATGTGCGCTATTAAATGACAGCTTGCAGCTGTGTGACTATCCCTGCGATGTGTACAATGGGTCATACAATGAAATAAAAAATTTCATGAGTAAACTTGTCCTGACAACATTCCAACCCGGTCTCATGAAAGTGCGTATAAATAGGCCTAGTAGTAGGCAAAATAAAAACGAAAACTCATGGTATTTATACGCAAAAATTTACTTTGGCATGTACAGGTGCTGGTCATATAATTAGAATATCATCAAAAAGTTGATTTATTTCACTAATTCCATTAAAAAAGTGAAACTTGTATATTATATTCATTCATTACACACAGACTGATATATTTCAAATGTTTATTTCTTTTAATTTTGATGATTAGAGCTTACAGCTCATGAAAGTCAAAAATCAGTATCTCAAAATATTAGAATATTTACATTTGAGTTTGAATAAATGACCATCCCTACAGTATAAATTCTGGGTATCTCTTGTTCTTTGAAACCACAATAATGGGGAAGACTGCTGACTTGGCAATGATCCAGAAGACGAATATTGATGCCCTCCACAAAGAGGGTAAGTCACAGAAGGTCATTACTGAAAGGTGTGGCTGTTTACAGAGTGCTGTATCAAAGCATATTAAATGCAAAGTTGACTGGAAGGAAGAATTTGGGTAGGAAAAGGTGCACAAGCAACAGGGATGACCGCAAGCTTGAGAATACAGTCAAGCAAAGCCGATTCAAACACTTGGGAGAGCTTCACAAGGAGAGAACTGAAGCTGGAGTCAGTGCATCAAGAGTCACCACGCTCAGACGTCTTCAGGAAAAGGGCTACCAAGCCACTTCTGAACCAGAGACAACGTCAGAAGCATCTTACCTGGGCTGTGGAGAAAAGAACTGACTGTTGCTCAGTGGTCCAAAGTCCTCTTTTCAGATGAAAGTAAATTTTACATTTCATTTGAAATCAAGGTCCCAGAGTCTGAAGGAAGAGTGGAGGCACAGAATCCATGTTGCTTGAAGTCCAGTGTGAAGTTTCCACAGTCAGTGATGATTTGGGCTGCCATGTCATCTGCTGGTGTTGGTCCACTGTGTTTTCTGATGTCCACAGTCAACGCAGCCATCTACCAGGAAATTTTAGAGCACTTCATGCTTCCTTCTGTTGACAAGCTTTATGGAGATGCTGATTTCATTTTCCAGCAGGACTTGGCACCTGCCCACACTGCCAAAGGTACCAAAAGCTGGTTCAATGACCATAGTGTTACTGTGCTTGATTGGCCAGCAAACTCGCTTGACCTGAACCCCATAGAGAATCTATGGGGTATTGTCAAGAGGAAGATGAGAGACACCAGACCCAACAATGCAGATGAGCTGAAGGCCACTATCAGAGCAACCTGGGCTCTCATAACACCTGAGCAGTGCCACAGACTGATCGACTCCATGCCACGCCGCATTGCTGCAGTAATTCCGGCAAAAGGAGCCCCAACTAAGTATTGAGTGCTGTACATGCTCATACTTTTCATTTTCATGCTTTTCAGTTGGCCAAGATTTCTAAAAACCCTTTCTTTGTATTGGTCTTAAGTAATATTCTAATATTTTGAGATACTGATTTTTGACTTTCATGAGCTGTAAGCTCTAATCATCAAAATTAAAAGAAATAAACATTTGAAATATATCAGTCTGTGTGTAATGAATGAATATAATATACAAGTTTCACTTTTGAATGGAATTAGTGAAATAAATCAACTTTTTGATGATATTCTAATTATATGACCAGCACCTGTATATGCTACGCGATGGGTAGGATTAGGGTTGTGGGGTAGATGCGTATCATATGTACACGAAAACTGCGTATCATATGCACGCCAACAAATTTCGTATCATGTGCACGCAAAAGTCAATTTTTGCGTAACAATACCACGAGTTTTCGTTTTTGGCGTACTATTTATACGCATTTTCATGAGACCGGGCTCAACATTCACTAAAAAGGTGAAAAAGTGTTACAACTAGCACCAATCTCACCTAATTAATAATAGCTATGTGTCTTGTCTTAATGGTTGTTGTCTGTCTTGTAGTGAGTTTCATTGTTCGGGATGAACGCTGTTTACTTTCGTTTTCTGCTGTGAACTTGTGTCGGTTTGATTTTTTTGTGTTAAAGTCCATTTTCATAGGCGTTCTTTTTGCATATCGGGGCTAATTGTCCAGTGTTTATATCTCATAACTAGAAAAAAAAAGAATAAATAAATAAAATAAAAGAGTTAAATATCAAGTCAGGGCTGTAGTGTTTCAGGCTAGATGTTAAAAACAAAAGCTATACGATATCTGTTGACTCGATATTTTATGTTTCTTTTAAAATAATTAATGAAATAGCAAACTGTTTATTTGTAACCACAGAGCTTAGGCTAGTGTGATACTTGACACAGGTTGTCATTGACCTAAAGTCGGTTTTCGGGCGCTTCGCTGTCGCGTTGGCTTAGCTCAGTGGTTACTTCCGATTGACCAGAAGATCACCATCTCATGGCTGTCGGGAAACCGGCGACCTGAGATCGAACCACGGGCACTGTCCAACGTTTTTATACGTGGTGCCATGAGATCTTACTCTTTTGTGATTTGTAATCACTTTGCAATAAGGGCTCTGTATGAAACTTAAATCTCAGCATGTCTTCACTTCTTGCACTCCTAAATTTTTACTTTTTAATATAGAAAATTGACGTAAAATCAAGATGTAAGACAGGTGATATTTTAATTGCCATAACATGATTCTATTGCTATTTTTACCTATATTTGAAAAAAGCAATACAAATTCGATGTAATTTCAATAGAAGTTTCACTTCTCGCTGTTGTAACACCTAGAGATGAACAGCAGATGGAGCTCAAAGATCATGTTTGAAACTCCAAACAACCGAGTTAACTGTCGTGTTTTAAAACTATTGGCTTGATATTTTATTTTTCCTTTTACACATTTATGTTTTCATGTAGGCTATTATTTTCGGCTACTATATAATTATCGCTGAAGAGTTTATAATAAGCTGTTACACTACTTGCTATTTAAAGTCGATTTTCAGTCTAGGCTCTCGCGTTGGTTTGGCTCAGTGGTTACTTCTGATTGTTACCAAATCTCATTCTCATGGCCACCGAGAAATCGGTGACCGTGGATCGAACCGCGGGCTCTGTCCAACGTTTTCATGTTTGATGCCACGATATCTTGCTCCTTTGTCAGTCAATGATTTGTAATCATTTTGGTAGGCTATAAGGGTCGGTATGAAGCTTTAATCTCAAAATGTCTCCACTTCTTACATTTTTTGAAAGCGTATGTCTACATTTTGAGTTTTTAATTAATAAAATCTACGTGAAATTAGGATGTAAGACATATGAATATGATTATATTGTCATTTTTACGTTTATTTGAAAAGCAATACAAATTAGCTTTCATTTCCACTCCGCGTTGTTGTAACACCTCGAGATGAACAGCAGATGGAGCTCAAAGATCATTTTTGAAAGTCCAACCAACCGAATAGAACAAAGAATCAATAATTAGCCTATGATTAATGATAGTTTTTCATTTTCCAAATGAAATATTTTACTGGCAGCCTATTTATACAGCTTAATTTATCAGTTATTTATTTATTTATCTTTGCATTTATTATTTAAAGTAGACTGAAATGGGTGAAATCTCACAACAACATTGTGTATGAGTCTAGACTACATTCTGGTGTCTTTTGTTAATGTGATTTCATCCTTTTCAGGCCCTGCGTTTTCTCAATAGATGTAAGATGCACATAGGCCATCTCTTTCGCTCTCATCATTTCTTATCGTCTTTCTCTCTTTTCTTACTGAAGTATTCAACAGAGACAGACAGGGGTTTTGCAAGGTTACCGTGAGTGAGTTTAAATGGAGCTTGTGGTGAAAGTAATGGCACTCTCGCGCCCCGTGGACAATAAGCCGGCGGATGAAACGGGGCTTAAGGGCTCGTGTAATGCATGTTAATGTGACGGGCACCGTGAAATGCGCCGGGGATTATTTATCCAAAAACATTTGTATTCTTCTGTTGAAGAACGGCTGATCCCGGATAGCCGAGCACTAATCCGTCTCTCCGTTAATTAAAAAGAAGTCGAGAGCGGAGGAACTCCTGTTTTTTCAAATGTAATCATTTCTGCTCGAGCTTTACCATCTGCTGAAGGTTAAGTCTGACAGCAGATTGTATTCTGCGGTTATTTAAACCTGGGTGGAGGATTTCACCTCCCTGTAGAGATAAGATGGGTCAGAGGAGGCCGAGATGTTAGTTTATGTGACTAGACCTGGTCTAGTCTAGTCTAATCTGACTTTTTCCCTCCCACAGGGTTCTTCCCTCATCCCTAAAGATGTGCCCAAAGTAAACTGCAAACTCCAAGTGTGTGTGTGTGTGTGTGTGTGTGTGTAGGCCTGCTATGAGGGAGATACTGTGTATGAGAGAGAGAGAGAGAGAAAGTCGTGCGCGTTCTTAATTAGAACATTCCTCTGAGGATGCTCGTGGGGAGCGCGCATCATCGACTGGTGAGGATTATCCATGAAAATTAAAGATTAGATTTGTGCGAACATGTGTCACTCTTTCTGAAGACACGATTCGGATTTGTCCCATCAAAACAATAACTTCCACAATCTATAATCTTATAAATCGCTCGATCTGGTTTGTTGCATAGGATCACATGCGAAAATATGTCGGTATTAGTATAGCGTATCCTAAATGTGTTCTTTACGAAATGGAGAAAGGCCGGGGATTCACTATCTATCTATCTATCTATCTATCTATCTATATATATATATATAATATTTATTTACTGGCTTGCGTTCAAAATCCACCTGCAAATAAATAAGTAACCCCCTGTCTCGTTTATTTCAGGGTGATTTCGCGCGCCCGGTAGCTCGCGAGTTAAACGTGTCGGTACAGTGATTATGCTCCGTGCTCTCATGTCGCCGTCCGCCAATACGATTCCTCCCCAGCACACACACACACACACACACACACACACACACATCACCTCCCTCTCTCGTCTCACACACTCCTCAAAGCGTCTAACACACTGGAAAATCAAAGCGCTCGCCTCTCCTGCTCACACACTGCCTGCGCTGAGCGCAAAGCGCACAACCCAAGAGAGAATCCAAGTTTGCTGCGAATTTCAATCTCTGTTGTAAATCGACACATGCACTTTTTAGATTATTTTTATTCCACTTTGGATAACAATGCAAGTGTGTATTTGTACCTAAATTGTTTTCCAAAAACTGTTACAATCTTTCACAACTGAACATGAGTCTTCTCCGTGAAAGCAGCTGAAAAGATCAGATTTTTAGGAAGATGGACCGGAGGCTTCCGAGGAGGCGATGGACGTTGACAGGGCAGGTTGTGTGTCTGCTCCTGTGTGCGTGTGCACTGGACCGGGTTTTGGCGCAGATTCGCTATTCAGTTCCCGAGGAGTTGGAGCACGGGGCTTTCGTAGGAAATATCGCAGAGGACTTGGGCTTGGACGTGGCCAAATTGTCCACACGGAGATTCCGGATTGTATCCGGGGCTAGAAAACAATATTTAGAAGTGAATTTGGAGAACGGAATTCTGTTTGTGAACGAAAAGATCGACCGCGAGGAGCTGTGTGAACAAAGTCCCATTTGTTTCTTGCACTTGCAGGTGGTCATTGAGAACCCTTTGGAACTGTACCGGGTAGAAGTGGAGATCTTGGACGTGAATGATAACGCTCCCAGTTTCCCGTGGAGCGAGTTTAATCTGGAGATCACAGAGTCTGCTGCGCCGAGCTCCCGGTTCCCCCTGGAGAGCGCACAGGACCTGGATGTGGGCTCGAACTCTCTCCGCTCGTACTTGCTGAGCGCCAATCAACACTTCGTGCTGGACATTCAGACGCGTAACGACGGCAGCAAGTTTGCAGAACTCGTTCTGCAGTCGCCGTTGGACCGAGAGCAGCAGAAGACGCACGAGATGGTGCTCACGGCCGTGGACGGTGGCTCCCCATTGCGCTCGGGCACGGCACAGATCACGGTAACTGTGCTGGACGCGAATGACAACGTGCCGGTGTTCGACCGCTCCGTATACCGGGTCAGCTTGGTGGAGAACGCGCCTAGAGGCACTCTCGTGCTCAAACTGAACGCCACGGACCTGGATGAAGGCGCAAACGGCGAGATCACCTATTCGTTCAGCGGGCACGCACCTCTGAAGGTGCGCGAGCTGTTCAGCGTGGATTCTTACTCGGGTGAGATCCGGGTGAGGGGAATTGTGGACTACGAGAGGGCCAGCGTGTACGAGCTCTACGTGCAGGCGAAAGACAAGGGTCCCTCAGCCGTAGCCGTGCATTGCAAAGTGCTGGTCGATATTCTGGACGTGAACGACAACGCGCCCGAGGTCATATTAACCTCTGTGTCAACACCTGTACAGGAGGACGCGCCTCCGGGCACGGTGATAGCCGTGATCAGTGTAATGGACCGCGACTCCGGAGAGAACGGAGCTGTGGATTGCCAGATCCCCGGAAATGTGCCGTTCCAGCTGCACTCCTCTTTTAAAAACTATTACACACTCGTGACCAGCGAGTTTCTCGACAGAGAGTCTGTCTCGGAGTACAACATCTCCCTCACAGCGCGAGATCTGGGCTCGCCCCCGCTGTCCACCAGGAAGACGATTCTGGTTCAAGTGTCTGACATTAACGACAACCCGCCGCGCTTCATTCAGCCCTCGTACACTGTATATGTGACCGAGAATAACGCCCCGGGCGCTTCCATTTGCTCGGTGACCGCATTCGATCCGGACTCTAATCAGAACGCGTATTTGTCCTACTCCATCCTGGACGGTCAGATCCAGGGCATGCCGGTGTCCACTTATGTCTCCATCAATTCTGATAACGGCAACATCTATGCGCTGCGCTCTTTCGATTACGAGCAGCTCCGGAACTTTCAGATCCGAGTCCAGGCGCAGGACGCCGGTTTCCCGCCGCTCAGCAGCAACGTGACCGTCAACGTATTCGTTTTGGATCAGAATGACAACGCGCCGGTCATCCTGTCCCCGCTGCCCAGAAACGGCTCTGTTGCTACTGAAATGGTGCCCAGGTCGGTGGACGCTGGGTACCTTGTGGCTAAAATCACGGCGCTCGACGCGGACGCGGGGCAAAACTCTCGCCTGTCATATCAGATGCTGCAGGCGACGGATCCCGGGCTGTTCAGCGTGGCTCTCTACACCGGGGAGATCAGGACGATCCGCCGCTTTGTAGACAAAGATGCCATCAGGCAAAGACTCGTCATACTTGTCAAGGACAACGGGCAGCCGCCGCTCTCGGCCACCGTGTCCATCATTCTGTCGGTGGTGGACTCCGTTCCGGAGTCGCTGTCCGACTTCGGTGACCTCTCGCTCAGCCCCCAGCCCCCGTCTAACCTCGCGCTCTATTTAATCGTGTCACTGAGCACCGTCTCGCTCATCTTCCTCGTGGCCATCATCGTCCTGGCGGCCGTGAAGTGCTACAAAGACCGCGACTCCCTCGGCGGTTACGCGCTCTCCTCGCTCGGTGCCGCTTGCTGCAGCTTTGAACCGGAGCCGCCCGCCGAGGTGTTCAAAAAGTCTAATCTCAACCTGCAGATCTCCACCGGCGCCAAAGTGCCCACGAACTGCGTGGAGGTAAACAGCAATCCTGGAAATCTCTCTCAAGCTTACTGCTACAAAGTGTGTTTGACACCCGAATCTGCAAAGAGCGACTTTATGTTTCTCAAGCCTTGCAGTCCCGGCACACCGAGAAATAACGCGGCGAGAGGAGCGGATAACCTGGCGATGAGCTCACAGAGCCGCTGCTCTTCCGTGAACAATGGAGCGACTACACCGAACGAGGTAAAACTGCATTCACCCTCTTTCTTAAACATCAACTTGCTTCATTGAGTTTGTCAGGTGATCTTTATTTTTGAGTCACTTTGGTGAAGGGTATCACTTGTGCACATAAGTGTAAAATATGTTGGTGAACGAGATGAATTGGTTATCGATTATCTATAAATGCACAAAAGAAAAACTGCAGGGCGCTAATTATTTGACAATAAATATTTAATACCTCTAAGTCAATCAATGACCTTGATTGAGAGTGAACTGGCGTCTCTAGACAGCAGCATCTACAAGAGAAACCTAGGACAATACACGTCTTTTAGCACTCTTTCCAGTTCTTCTTTTGTTTATGTGCGCACTTTATCTCTCTCTTATATATATATATACATATATCATATATCTCTCTAAAATGTCGCAAAACAAAACATTAAATGTTTTTTATGCTTCTGTGTTGTTAATGTGGCCAGCTTAAAATACTAACGTAGTCTGTCTCTAACCTTCAACAGGAGAAGCTTTTTAGTTCTCTGCTATTGCATTTAGGCACAGACATTCTTTGTCAACTGTATATCAAGGGCGCGCACACACATACACAAGCTAATTATCCAATACACAATGGCACACGGACGCGGACTGGTTTCTTCCATAATGGGGCTGGGGAAATGAAAGCATTAGGGAGCGAGCAGGAGCCGATGGAGACGTGTCGCGCCTGTAGATTCTGCCACTTTGCCCTTATAGAACGAGAACGAGGGAGAAACTGTGTGTGTGTGTGTGTGTGTTCTGTTAATATCCACTAGGTGGAAACGTCAGGCTGTAAAATGTAAACGTGCTCACTTCGGTTTTCATTCAATTGTCAGGGTGACCTGTTGGAGAGCCAGGTGTGACCTTGCCTTGGGTCAGTGAACTTCTTACAGCCGGTGAAGAATAAACTCGTCCATTGAGGGAACTGCAACCTGTAATGTCCATAGAACATGTGGCCTTTAGGTCTCATATAGAATATTCATGAAAGCCTCTTTTATACCCCTGATTTTCTTCACTGGCCAACACATTTAGGACAAATTCTGCCCTTAAGGGTATACAAAACCTCGCACAGATGTACAACTTGCGTGCAGTCAGAGCTACTTACAGGATTTCTTCTGGGAATATATTAAAGCTGAAATATTCTGTATAAATTCACCAGAGCTGCAGCGGAAAATGCAAACGCACGGGAGTTTCTAAAATAAAACGAGAAATTAAATTTAATTGAATTCGTCGGACAGTTAAATGCGTTTTCGAAATTAATTTCCTGCCCGCTGCGGTTTCCTTTGAAGATTAAAATCGTATGTCGGTGTTCTAATTATCTACGGAAGGTATTTTGAAGAACGGTTCTAATAATAAGCTTACATGGCGCTCTCCTTATGAAAGTCTCTAAGCGAATTAATAGAGCGTGGAATCCATACTTTCTCTCTCTTTGACATGGAATAAATAACACCCCCATTCTCCTCCTCCTCCTCCTCCTCCTCCTCCTCCTCCACCTCCTCCACCCCGCCGCATCTCTGAGGATGAAAGAGAAGACCGTGACACTACAGTCATTGCTCAAGGCACCACAGCTCCAAAAGAAATGACGGGCGATTCACACTTTTGGCCACAAGGAGGCATACAAGATTCCTTTAATGCCTGAGGAATATCATTTAGAGTACATGTGGACATCTGTAGCAATTTTATACTCTAAAAAGTTTCGAAAAAGATGTATAAACATTTATCCTACATATGTGTTATAATCAGTTATTTATTTTAAGTTTTTTTTATTGTTTTATGTGTTGCAGTTGAAACAAGCAAACACTGACTGGGCCCTCACCAAAAATCAAACTTCCTCTCTGAAAAGGTAAAACACACGTTTACTTGTCTCTGAATAGGGACACACTATACACATTGTGTTTTTAGTTAATAGTGACACAATATTACAAACTGTTGTACTACAGATAAAATCTTAAGTGTTTCTGTAGCTCAAACAATAGCACATGGTGCTAACAATGTTATGGTCATGTGTTGAATTTCCAGGGAATGCATGCAAGTCATATGCATAAATGAAAATGCTAGAAGTCAAAAAAGAAAGAAAAAAAAAGTTTATGAATATTTTTTTTTTCCCTTTCTAAATGATAAAATGAGGGTTTGTCATTTAGAGCTGGCAAACAATGAACTTTCATGCATGAAATCTGGAGTATCATAATATCTCAGATTGGCCTAATTTCCCATCATCTGTTTGCAGTTGCAACTCTATAAACATGGATGGCACTCTGATGCGTAAAGCCATGCAGGCCGAACCTGAGAATTATGTGGGTCAGATGGCTGCCGGACAGTACTGGACCTGGGGAACCCGCTCAAAAGGTACAACTATACTTTATGTCACATTATTTGATCCTGTTTATTATATTTGATCAATTTAATCAATTTATTTATTAATTTATCTATTTTTTTTTTTTTTTGCATTTAACACTCAAGATGAAACATTATTTAAATTATCTGACATATTTCTAAGTGGAACAGGACATTCAACAAGGAAAAAGTGTTGGAGTGGGAATTACTAAAGGCATTGCTTTCACGAAAGCCTAAAAAGCAAAAACCAGCACATGGCCATATCACCTTGCCTTATGTTGGAAATGTGGTTGTTTTGCATGTTCATTTCATTTTCTCAGCCTGTTAAAATGAGTCAAATTACAGATGTTAAAAAACCATGAGTGTTATTAGGCTCTACTACAGAAAATTAGCAATTTTTAATGTGTGATTAATGTTCAGATTCAAGGACCAGACTTTGAATGTCTTTCATTTCTGTGCAATAGTTAGAAATATATTACTTTGGCCTTGTTCAGTTTGTGGGTAAATGAGACATTACTTGAAGAGACTTTCATGATTTGTTCGCCAAAATAAATTATTCACCTCTGAATGGGTTTCATTTGTATAGAGTCAAAAGTTCAAAATTATGAAGATTAAAAAAAATATGTTTTCAAAGTAGACTTTTATGCTCACTAAAGCTGCGTATATTTGGTCATAAATACAGTAAAACTTTAATATTGTGAGGTATACAATTTGAAATAACAATTTTCTATTTGAATATATTTTAAAACGTAATTTATTCCCGTGATGCAAAGCTACAGTAAATACTCAGCATCATTATTCCAGTCTTCAGTGTCACATGATCCACAAGAAATCACCAGAGCACCATTGCTGCTCAAGAAACATTTCTTATTATTATCAATGTTGAAAACAGTTTTGCTGCTTCATATTTTTGTAGATACCATGACACATACCATTAAAAAGTTTAGGGTAAGGATAATTAAAAAAAAAAAATAAATAACTTTTATTTAGCAAAGACAAATTTAATTGATCAAGAGTGACAGTAAAGAAATTTATAATGTATAATATTATAAAAGATTTCTATTTCAAACAAATTCTGTTCTATTGAACTTTTTCTTCATCAAAGAATCCTGAAAAAGTGCAGTGACACTGAAGACTGGTGTAATGATGCAGCAAATGCAGTTTTGCATCACAGGAATAAATAACATTTTGAAATATTTTTATATTTTTTAAATTGTAATATTTCAAAATATACAGTATACCATTTTTACTGTATTCTTGATCAAATAAATGCATCTTTGGTGAGCATAAAAAAAAAAAATATATATATATATATATATATTTTTATTTTTTAAACATTCAAAATTTTTAATTATTTAATCTAAGTAGTTCTCTTCTTTTTCTCTTTTTTTAACCCTTTCAGAGTACCGGATGCATTCTCCAGCAGGTAGTGTTTCTCAGAGGGCCTGGACTCCTCACTACACACCCCAACACAACCCTACCCACCACCTGCAGCAGCAGCAGCCCACAGCACAGGTCCACTCGCACCCTCCGCCGGACTACCAGCACAATGTCTACATCCCCGGCACACCGTCCGGCTTCTGCACCCTGCGGCCCAGCTACCGCAGTGAGCTCGACGTCCACAACTCATTCTCCACCTTCGGCAAGAAACGTAGGTTCATCTCTCCCAGCAGCTATGACCCGCATGACGACACGGGGGCAGAGGTCATCAACAATGACTTATATAATGAATAAAATAAGACAAAAGGACCTGTGCTGTGATGATGAACAAAAAGAGTGACTTATTACCAAAGCATAGCACTCATTATGTAGTCTCAGCCTCAGATGGACCGACACAATCCATTCATCGACCATCTGTTGCATTTTGCACATGCAATGCAATTTATGTTGATTTAGGAAGCAAAATTTTTTTTTAATAATACCAGGTTGATATTATGAACACTGGATTTGCCATAGTTTGCCTGGATCATGGCTTCAAATCTCTGAAAGTTATTCAGGAGCAGAACTGTATATCCCACTTTGTTTTCTCTCTGTGAACTTGTTTAGCAGGACAAAAGTTTTTATCACAAAGTCTAAAAACGCCTCACCTTTTTCTGACTTCAATTTTGCAGAGATTATAGAGTGTAACAGTGCTTGACCACTTTCTCAGTGGACTTGGTTCCAGAAGTATAATAAGTAAGAATAAGTATTTTTCCCATTAGGTTTTAAAAAAGAGTCTTCATTAAAAAGTTTTAAGCCATAAACCAACCAACCAGTTATGAATTTAATCACAACTTTGATTAGAAGCCAAAAAGTATTTGAAAATCAAAAAAAAAAAAAAAACCCAAACAAACAAAAAAAAGTACTTGACTGAACTTAATAACTTGAATGAGGGAATATGAACAAAAATTCAATAAAGGGTTTTGAATGACATCAAATTAAAAATGATGGAGAATCATAAAACTATTAATTTAAAGATGTTAATTTGAGATTTAAAGATTTCTCTGCATAATCATGGGTTTTTCATATGGAATTATGATGTTAAACACAAATACTTCAGGAAAAAGTTGAAATAATGCAAACTGATAGCTTCAACAAAAGCATATACCATTAATTAACAAGCTTGTCATTCACAATAGGCCTGTCTTTAAAGGTTTATCAGTTATTGTTACGTCACTTCCCCTGTGGAGATAATGAATGGAGCTTTTACTTCTGGAACCGACTGTTGCACTCTGTATTCAGATAAAACCACCACTAACTGGCATGTAAAAAAAAACTGTTTTGTTGCTTTAAATGTGAATCAGGCAGAATGAGCAGCAAACTGACTTTATGCTGCAAGTCTGAGACTACTTGACACGTGACAGGCAGGGAACTAAACCTTTATGATGTCACAGTGCCGCTATGCTATGATGGTTCTGTCTGTCACCGCTCTGTGTTCACACTCACTCAAACATGCACTTTTCACTCACATAGTGTGTGTTTGTGGCACATCATTCTGGCCTGCTCATAGGACATACCGTCTGTTCTGTCATTGGGGCCTATTGTACTTAACTACAGAGGCTCTGTTCCTTAGGATAGGATAGTCTGGCTGTTTTCTGACAAACAGATATTTAAAAGAACTTGAATTAGTTAAAGGAGTGAGGTGAGTTCTTATGATCCCAATGAAGCTAAGAAAATTGCTTGTCCTGTTATATCAGGAACTGAATAAAACTTAATCTGTATTATTTATTATTTGTAATTGCATCTGCTTGGTTAATTTAACCACACCGGGCCTAAAGGTCAAAGGTCATTACCACTAGAGCAGCAGTGAGAGGCCAGGCCTGAGATTTAATACAGTACTGAATATCATTATTATTTTTATATTTTCCTACTGTTGTTACTTTGACAATCATTACAGCCAAAATGTGATTATTACCCGCCTTTTGCACACCGTGTGAGCATATAAATCAATACAGTGGTCATGATGAGACTGAATTATAGGCTAGGAGAAGGTGGATGCTCACCAAGTGAAACTGATCGATTCAATATGATTACTCATGTAGGAATGACTGGATCCGCACTTAGAGACACATTACTGCCTCATACAAGAGAACAGGATGTGAAAATCCATTCATTCCAAATATGTACATACAAATATGAGAATTAAATATTTTTTTTCTGAAATAAAACTGCAGTGTTGTGATTAATATTTCACAGGTGAAACTACGAATAATAAAATACTACAAGCCAATTGCTTACTGAATGCTGTGCAATATACACTGTATACTGCTTAATACTTGTAAAAATAGTAAGATAATATGCAGTTTGTATCAATGAATGTTTCAAACGGTAAGTATTAATTTTTTCACATGAACTTTCACAGGAATGGCATCCAGTTATATCAGAAATGTATAGTTTCTCTGGTCCCACTTTATATTAGGTGGCCTTACTATGTACTTACATGTAAATTAATCATTTGGTACAATTGTATACATACATGTTTTTACATTGTACTTACACTTTTAAAAATACCTATATGTAATTACATCTGTAATTACATTTATAATTACACTGTTAACCCATCCCTTGCACCTTAACCCACCCTTAAACCTACCCATGCCACCAAACCTGTGCCTAAACTTACCCGTATCCCACCTCAATAGCAGCAAAAGTGTTTTGCAATACAATATGACCACAATAAGTACATTGTAGTTATTTTTTGATGTAAGTACATAGTAGTTAAGGCCACTTAATATAAAGTGTGACGGTTTTGCCTTTTAATTCAGTGTTGCAGTTTGCAGATTTTATTCCGTTTTTCTTATGTTCAGCCTTTTCGGTTTGTGGGTAAAAGTAGGTCTGTGGTTAACACTACTTCAAGAGTCTTTCGTGTTTTATTTTTTAAAGCATACAACATAAATTATGCACAGTCATATTCTCAGGTGTGAATTTTGAAACCAACGTGTGCTCTAAAAAATAAAAGTGCTAAAATAGTTCATCTGTTGCAGCAACTTATGTTTTTTAAAGAAACAAAAGTGCTTCAAACTTCATTTACAATTGACACTGTTTTTGTTGCAGAAAAAAACGTGAAAGTAATATTTTCCACTAAATTAAAATAAATAAATAAATACAATACAATACTGCATGGTTCAAAATGCTAATTCTCTTGCAGGTTTAAGGACTGGAAATTGAACAGCTCTATTGTCTTAATTAATTCTCACCAGCTCTTATCTTTACATAGTTGCATGAAAAGACATTTCTCGGCACAAAGAAAATAAAATGACCCAGGCCTCTCTCTCATGCACCGAGTAAACATTGCAAATGCTAACATATGCTAATGAGCTTTCTTATATTCCCTTTTTCCTCCCACGGAGAATAGACTTGGTTCATTAACTAAACAAACACAAAACTCCATCGTCTAAATATCATTTTAATTAAAGACGGGGAAACAGACGGGCCCGTGGGGGGAATCAGGCTCCCCCTGAAAATGCCACACCTGGACGCAATCTCTCCCGCGCCCTTTCCATTTTAATTTCCCGGGGAAATGAGTTCAGAATGTCAATAGATGAGTATCGCCCAGTTGAGAGGGGTAATTAGGTTTGCCGTGTGTCCTTTCAGATTACAAACGTTAATGAAGAAATGGTCTCCATGGCGCTAACACACTTCTCTAAATCGAAGTTCATCTCTCTGAGGGCCCGTGAACCGGAGGTGAGGAGATGAGCAATTTAGACATGTCCCTCTCTAGACTACAGATCAGGAATTAGAGGAGCTCCGCTTTTACCTCACAGAGTCACATTCAAACAATGACACCCTTTTGAGAAGTAGGAACAATCTGCACACAGAAAACTTCGCTCATGAATATTAATTAGGTGACTAAACAGTGGTCCTCGCCGATTGGCTGAAAGACAGACCATAGCTATAGTTGCTCATATATGTTTATTATTTGATTATAATTCATTTGTTATGTGTAATTTAACTTAAAGAAAATAGTCATTTTCTTGAATGCTAAATAACTGTATGTTGAAGCTATGATTAAATCTAGTACTTAAATTAGTCAACACTAATTTGATTGGTCATAACTGTGAAGGTCCTTGCATTTTAAAGGTTTAAACACAATTGAACTATAAAGATGAAGTGCTCATTTTTAATATCTGTATTTGTGACGTATGCTGTTTAGGCCTTCACCTTTGACATTTAGCAAGTAAGTGCATCTCCAGTTTGACCATGTCCTTGTCCTAGACAGAACGTTTTAGCTCTAGCTGTTTCTATGACAACGCCAGTCCAAACTCTCTCTCTTTGTTCCATGCTGTTTGGTTCTAAACCAGAAGCAGAGCTGCTTTGTCTGTTATTATGACGATATAGTCTGCCATTACACACGCTGTTGGATTGCATTATGAAGTATAATGGACAGTGATGAGTTTTATTCCCGCCTTAAATATAGTTTTTTTTAGATTAGTATTTACTCTGGCTTGTCATAATACCCTTAAACTCTGATATTTCGCTCTCTTACATTTTTGTCTCTGAGACCTGGAGCAGTGTCTTTTTGCATATGAAAATGAACTGATAATGATAATATGAATTATTAAATATCAAATGTGCATATGAACTGTGTATATACACATACTGCGCACATACAATATACATATGCATTTTGGTAAATATAAATACAAATAGAGTGGGGTCAGAATAACTGCATTCTAACTAGTGGTCTAAAGTCTCAGTATTAGCCATAAATCAGTTCCTTATATTTTATTTATTGTTACTTTAAACATTCAATTTTCAAGAACGATACCTAAGAAACTAATGACCTGACCTGCATGAATATCCAGCTCACTGATTCATGAGAAGTGGGACAAAACAGGGTGAAATATTGAAAAAGACAGACAAATTAAACTACATTTTTGTATCTTACATGTACTAAGCTACTGAGCTATGCTTTGATTCAACCTCCCAACTTTTCTCTTTTTTTTTTTTTTTTAATCAAAATGTGCTTTTTACCTTTCCATCCTTATTTTGCAATCAAGCAATCAAGATGTTTTTAACATTTCAAAACACATTCTCATGTTAGCAGCCAGATTAAATGTTCACATGTGACCAACAATTCCTCAACAAATATAAATGATCATAATCAAATATTATCAAAATATTCATCTGACGGAGGTTACAGACCTGACGGAGTTGACACATCTGACGGTGGTGACGGAAACCTGAATTTAGTCATTTTAACTAATACACTGAATCAATCAATTACTGTATTAAAACAAACACAACAAACAGTGAGTATGTTATTGTGTATAAAGCTTTTTTTCAAGATTCACATTTATGTATTTTGATATGTCATTGGAACACAAATGAGCTATGAGCAAGGTAACTTTTAAAAACAGTTAAGTGAACAAATAAAACAATTAGTTGTTACCTCTATCAATTTACATTCACCAGGATCTTAATATTCACATTTAAACATCTTAACAAATGATCCAAAAATTATCAGAAAATATATGATCATATACATTATTAGAAAAATTAAAGACTATTTTATATTTAATATAATTAAAAATGACTTGAAAACCAGTAAAATATGATGACTTTCATGTTGAATGTCAACTCATTGATGTACTCTGCAGAGGTGGAATGTGGCAAGGCGGCCGTTTAGAGTGACTGCTGCCCCTGATATTAACTGATTTTATTACATTTTAATGTCTGACATTGCTGACAAAAAGTGGGGACGCAACTTTAAAACCTTATGTGTCCTTGAAAAATAACCTTGCTTTGATATGAGATATTATTAAGTGTTTCTTTTGATCAAACAAGCTCTTTTTCATCAAAAAAAACATTTTTATCCATTTTATAGCATATAAATGATTGAACTTCTCTGTGTTAGTGAGAAGAAAATAAGTGTCATAGATTTGATTTATTTATGATAAAATTAAACTGAAGGGGATAATTGTGTTAAATACATTCTATTATTAATCCCTCATAACATTTACAATTGAAAATATTTTCATTTTTAAACCTAATAGAAGTTACAATTGCTGGACATGTTTTGTCCCATGTCTCAAGAACCAGTGAGCTGCATTTTGGGAAATCAGTCTCAAAAAACACCACTAGAGGTCGCCTGCACCACATGTCAACAAGCTTGAGGAGCAGTGCAGATGCAACATTGCAGAAATTACAGTTGCTGGAGCATTTTATTTACTAGATAGATAGATAGATAGATAGATAGATAGATAGATAGATAGATAGATAGATAGATAGATAGATAGATAGATAGATAGATAGATAGATAGATAGATAGATAGATAGATAGATAGATAGATAGATCGATCGATCGATAGATAAGCAATCCATGTTAAATGAAATTGGTAATGATATTTTGTGCTTTCAGTATTTCAGTACATACTTATCATGAATGGTTAGACAGAGCTTAACCAAAACGTTTATTTTAGAGTAATTACTGTTAGAGGACTCACTTTGAATTCAATTGCAATGACAAGTTACAGTGACATTTTACTTTTAGGAGATATAGTCATTTATTATTATTATTTTATTTTTATTATTATTATTATTATTAATATCTATTTGCAGAGGGAAACTGAAGTGCCAAAGAAAAAAAAAGTATTATTACAATAATTTAATTCCCAATGCAGAATCTTCAGATCTTCAAGGGAGCATGAATTCATCTGACTGGCATCCAGTCCTGGAAGAAAGAGAAAAGAGGATGTGTTGAAACAGCCACAGTTCACAGAAAGAGAGGCAAGTTAAAAAATGCTGTAAAGAACATAGGCAACCAGCTGTTATATTCTCTCAGCCATTGTACATGTGAGATTCTTCAGCTGAAATTATGTTGCTCTCTTTAGCCAAAAACGTCTTTTATGTATTTCAGATTAAATTAAATTAATCAACTATTAAATCCATTACATTTTTATATTGACATGCACTGATGGATCAGAAATAAAATAAATAAATAAATAAAATAAAATAAAAATCACTGTAAAATCATCTACTAGTCTGTGCTGAGCCGTTGTTGCATGAATTCTGTAGCATCCCTGTCAAAAAAAAAAATAAAATAAAAATAATAATGACTAAATACAAAATAATAATAATAATTATTATTATTTTTATAATAATAAATGCCAAGTATGCAAGGCATTTCATAACATTTTATGCAGTGACACCATAATGAAATAGAGAAAGGGAGAATAAAGAGAAGCACACATGTGCAGGCTACACACATGCATGCACACACAGAGGGAGAGAGACAGGGAAGTTCATTGATATACGTTTAATACAGACAAATGGCTTAGATCATTTTCGTTGATGAACAATATAAATTTATAAAGCGATTTGCAAGAGCATGTCTTCTATTGATAACTTTAATCAAGTAAATATACAGTTCTTGGCTCTGTCTCAGCGCGTCGCTGTTGGCCAGTAAATGACACAAGGCTTCATTTAAAGGGACGCTGTCATATATACCAGAAGCCTGGTGGTCCTGAGAACAGCATCTTTTTCAGCAGGAGCGTTTTTAAATCATTACAGGAATATTTTTACAAGCAAGACTGAACAAGGCATATTTTAAGGAGCAACACGACTAGTAACTCCACTGACTGATCTTTTCTGACTGATTTTGTGTCTTCTGCTGGAATTGATGATGAAGCCAGTTGGACGGTGGGTTCCGTTTTTCTTTGTACTTTGGGCAACATGGGAAACGGCTTTGTCTGTCACGCGATATTCCATACCGGAGGAGATGGAGGGCGGGTCCGTCGTTGCAAATCTAGCCGCTGATTTAGGACTGGATGTTAGTGGACTAGCACAGCGAGAGGTAAAACTTGATATTTTCCATAACAACAAATATCTTGATATTAATAAAAGAACTGGTGAGCTATTTATTGTTAATAAAATTGATAGGGAAACTCTGTGTCCTACTAAAACCACGACATGTTTTCTAAAATTAGACCTAATAATTGAAAGCCCATTGCGAATTTTCAATATTGAATTGGGCATCACAGACATTAACGATAATGCTCCTCATTTCCGGCGAGATAAGATTGAACTGGATGTCTCAGAGTCCGCAACACCGGGAGAAAGATTTTCTTTGCCAAATGCCTTTGACCCAGACGTTGGTGCCAATACAGTCAAGACCTATAAATTAAGTGAAAGTGAACATTTCACTGTTGATATACATTCTGGTAGTGATGGTACAAAATATGTCGATTTGGTTCTCACGAAGGCCTTAGATAGGGAAGAGAAGGCTGTTCATAATCTGATACTCACTGCAATCGATGGCGGAGTCCCTGCGCGCTCTGGCACAGCTAGTATTATTGTGCGCGTCCAAGATACAAATGACAACGCCCCTCAGTTTGATCAGGCAGTTTATTCTCTAAATATTAGCGAAAATTCTCCAGCTGGTGCTGTTGTTATTAAATTAAACGCTACTGATGCTGACGAAGGCCCAAACGCTGACCTTACATATTCATTTACGCTTTATACTTCTGAGAAAACGCAGGAGATGTTCTCGCTGAATTCAAAAACTGGCGAAATTGCAGTTAAGGGCACCATCGATTATGAAGATATGAAAATATTTGAGATGTTTCTTGAGGCTAAAGACAATGGCCCAGTTCCACTCTCTGGTCAATGCAGAGTGACTGTGTATGTAAAGGATATGAACGATAACTATCCCGAGATAACCATAAAATCTCTTAAGAATACCGTGGACGAAAACATCCCAGTCGGCTCTGTTATAGCCCTGGTGGGTGTTAGTGACAGAGACACTGGAGATAACGGTAAGGTAAATCTGACAATGAACAAATCCTTACCATTTCTTTTAAACCAAACCTCTGACTCCCTCTATGAGTTATATGTGTCAAAACCGTTAGATCGTGAAATTGTCCAGGAATATGAGATCATGTTGGTTGTGACGGATAAAGGGAATCCTCCCTTATCTGATAATGAAACTATAACTGTCCACTTGCTAGATGTCAATGATAACTCACCGCACTTCCCACAGACATTTTATACCATACCTGTTATGGAAAATAACGCACCTGGAGCTTTACTGAGTTCTTTAACTGCTATAGACCCAGATCTCCATGAAAATCAGTATTTAGTCTATTTTATCATAGAGAAGGAAATAGTGAACACCTCCATGTCCATGCTGTTCTCCATTAACCCAGAGAACGGGAATCTTTACGCGCTAAAGACGTTTGACTATGAGATAGAGAAGGAGTTTCTTTTCCACATCGAGGCCAGAGACTCTGGCGTTCCTCCGCTCAGCAGTAACGTGACCGTTCACATTATTATCATGGATCAGAACGACAACACACCGCTTATAGTGTCTCCATGGCGCGCGCACGGCTCGGTGGTGGAGGAAAAGATCCCGAGATCCACCGATAAAGGGACTCTGATATCCAAAGTCATCGCCATAGACTCTGATTCAGTGCACAACTCTCGAATCACGTACCAGTTTCTCCACAACACTGACGCGACATTATTCAGCTTGGATCAATATAACGGAGAGATCCGGACCATGAGAATGTTCAGTTACAGAGACTCGCGCCACCAGCAGCTGGTTGTGATCGCCAAAGACAACGGAGAGCCCGCGCTCTGCTACAGTCACCATCAAACTGTCCACGGTGGAGACCGCCCTTAAAACCTATGCTGACATGACTGAGGTGCCTTTGGGATATGACATCTTCTCCGATTTAAACCTGTATCTGGTGATCGGACTGGGCTCTGTTTCGTTTCTTTTACTCATCACTATATTGGTCACCATCGTGCTGAAGTGTCAGAAAACGAAGCCCAGCAAAGCGGCTCCTCCGAGCAGGAACAGTGTGATCAGCGAGAGGAACTCGACCATCGCGGATTCCACTCTGGTCTCCAACGATGCCTACTGGTACAGTTTATTTCTAGCAGAGACCAGGAAAGGAAAGCTGGTGGTCAGACAGCCTGTGCCAAAGGGATCCAGATACATCGTGTCCAGTATACCGAGGGGCACAGGAATGACCGAGACCAGCGACTCAGCTGCTTCTACTCTACAGGTAAGAAAAACGATTAAACTCTAATACAACTATTAATGAAAATATCATTATACATTCTATTTAGGTGTGAATATGCTTTTTAAATCAAGGTGACAAATCAAATTTATAATATACATCAGGTTTCCCACAAATAATATGTTCAGTATTCACTCTTTATTATAATCTAATTCAGCTGAGCTGGCTCTATTTTAAATGTGATGTTTTCAGATCATGCACAAAGTGTCGCTGTTGTCTAGCACTACACACGATGGAAATGACTTATTGGTCACCATAATGTAACGTCACAGTCTACATCTAGTAGAGTGATCCTCTCTTTGCACGTCTCTTTGTTCCTCCGCGTATTTCATTGTCAGTTTCCATTGCTTGTTTGGATTATACTGGACTTGTATCTTAAATAAAAAATGGAACCGTGTATGAACGCACAGAAATGGAGAAGGTACGTTTGGTTATTCCTGATTATTTTTCACTATTAAACCCAGTATTTGGCGTTACTCACTACTCTATTCCAGAGGAAATGGAGGTGGGATCTGTTGTAGCAAATTTAGCCACTGATCTTGGTTTGGATATACAGAGTCTGACGAAACGCAAGATGCGCCTAGATGTGATAGCAAATAAAAAATATCTGGATGTAAATAAAGAAACAGGAGAGTTATTCATCGTCGAAAGGATTGACAGAGAATATCTCTGCCCATCCAAAACTACAAATTCTTGTTTTCTAAAGCTCGACGCTACAATCGAAAATCCAATTAGGATGTTCAATATTGAACTAGAAATATTAGATATCAACGACAATGCACCCCACTTTCGACGAGATGTCATGCATTTGGACATTTCTGAATCGACACCAGCCGGCGAGCGTTTCTCACTGAACAATGCAGTGGACTCCGACATTGGATCTAATTCAATTAAGACTTACTATCTTAGCGAAAGTGATCATTTTACTATCGAAATACAGTCTGGTCGAGATGGATCTAAACTAGCTGATTTGGTATTGAAAAAAGCATTAGATCGCGAAGAACAAGCAGTTCATAATCTGATTCTCACTGCTGTAGATGGCGGAGTGCCTTCACGCTCTGGGACAGCTAATATTATTGTCCAAGTGCTAGACACTAATGACAACGCCCCTCATTTCGATAAAGACAGCTATACTGTACATTTAAGTGAAAATTCTCCAGTAGGAAGCCTTGTTGTTAAGTTAAATGCAACAGATTTGGATGAAGGGCCAAATTCCGAAATAATATACACATTCAGTTTATATACCTCCGAGAAAACGCAAGAGATGTTCAATTTGAATTCAGAAACGGGTGAAATTCGAGTCAAAGAGATGATTAATTATGAGGATTTCAAGATCTATGATATGGAGATAATAGCAACAGATAAAGGAGCTAATAGTCTGTCTGGAAAATGTAAACTAACTATTTTAATCACAGACATGAACGATAATCATCCTGAAATTTCCATCAAATCATTTTCTGGCCCTGTTAAAGAGGATATAGCTGTAAATACTGTAATTGCAGTTGTTAGTGTGAGTGATAAAGACTCAGGAGAAAATGGACAGGTAGATATTCATATTTTTGATGATTTACCTTTCGCGCTTAAAGAAACGTCTGATAATTATTATGAATTATTAGTTTCAGAACCGTTAGACCGTGAAAAGGTTCCAGAATATGACATCACTATTACCGTGACTGACAGGGGCATCCCGTCGTTATCTGATAATGAAACTATAACTTTAGAGCTGCTGGACGTTAACGACAATGTTCCTCAGTTCCCACAGACATTCTACACGATACCTGTTATGGAGAATAACGCGCCTGGAGCTTTACTGAGCTCTTTAACTGCTATAGACCCAGATCTCCATGAAAATCAGTATTTAGTCTATTTTATCATAGAGAAGGAAATAGTGAACACCTCCATGTCCATGCTGTTCTCCATTAACCCAGAGAACGGGAATCTTTACGCGCTAAAGACGTTTGACTATGAGATAGAGAAGGAGTTTCTTTTCCACATCGAGGCCAGAGACTCTGGCGTTCCTCCGCTCAGCAGTAACGTGACCGTTCACATTATTATCATGGATCAGAACGACAACACACCGCTTATAGTGTCTCCATGGCGCGCGCACGGCTCGGTGGTGGAGGAAAAGATCCCGAGATCCACCGATAAAGGGACTCTGATATCCAAAGTCATCGCCATAGACTCTGATTCAGTGCACAACTCTCGAATCACGTACCAGTTTCTCCACAACACTGACACGACATTATTCAGCTTGGATCAATATAACGGAGAGATCCGGACCATGAGAATGTTCAGTTACAGAGACTCGCGCCACCAGCAGCTGGTTGTGATCGCCAAAGACAACGGAGAGCCCGCGCTCTGCTACAGTCACCATCAAACTGTCCACGGTGGAGACCGCCCTTAAAACCTATGCTGACATGACTGAGGTGCCTTTGGGATATGACATCTTCTCCGATTTAAACCTGTATCTGGTGATCGGACTGGGCTCTGTTTCATTTCTTTTACTCATCACTATATTGGTCACCATCGTGCTGAAGTGTCAGAAAACGAAGCCCAGCAAAGCGGCTCCTCCGAGCAGGAACAGTGTGATCAGCGAGAGGAACTCGACCATCGCGGATTCCACTCTGGTCTCCAACGATGCCTACTGGTACAGTTTATTTCTAGCAGAGACCAGGAAAGGAAAGCTGGTGGTCAGACAGCCTGTGCCAAAGGGATCGAGATATATCGTGTCCAGTATACCGAGGAGCACAGGAATGACCGAGACCAGCGACTCAGCTGCTTCTACTCTACAGGTGAGATCACTTTTATAGTCTACAATTTGATTCTTTTTTGCACGTGTATTATGAATTACGAAGCACCCATTCTGAGGTAAGAATATTTCAGTAATTGTGCTTTAATTTTTTAGGCTATGTAAAGAATAGTGTAATAATAAATTGTCAATGTCAATGGATATTTTAACATAACCTGTACACAATTTTAAGGCACCTCAGTGTGTGTGCGCCAAGTGGCGCTGTAGTCTCACAAACTGTACATCACTGCGAGCATAATTTCAACGTCACTATCGCAGTTGGCCATTTTGCAATGAATCCTTGTTTTCTGCGTCTGTCTGGCTTGAGACAAAATATTGCGGTTTACATCGAGGACATTTTTTATATTTTATCCCTTCACTAACACTTGTTTTGCATCTAATTTTGGAGTAATATCCAATGCTTTGTTGCTGCCTGAACTGCTTTGTCTTTGCATCATAAGCATTTGATCAGACAATGGATTCTGATTTGAACGCCCGGACATGGAGAAGGTATGTCGCGCTGTTTTTTCTTTTATCTGTATTTCTTCAGTCGGCTCTGGCTGTTACTCACTATTCTATTCCAGAGGAGATGGAAGTGGAATCTGTCGTGGCAAATTTAGCCACTGATTTGGGACTTGATGTACAGACTTTGATTAAACGAAACGTCCGATTAGATGTTATTGCCAACAAGAAATACCTCGCCATAAACAAAGACAGGGGCGAGCTGTACATACTAGAGAAGATTGATCGTGAATATCTGTGCCCCGCCAAGACCACTACCACTTGTTTTTTAAAAATGGAAGCTACTGTCGAAAATCCTGTGCGAATATTTTATATAGAGCTGGAAATCACGGACATAAACGATAATAATCCTCATTTTAGACGAGACACAATCAATTTAGATATCACTGAATCTACACCAGCTGGTGAGCGATTTTCTGTCAGTAATGCAGTGGATTCTGATGTCGGTTCCAATTCGGTTAAAACATATTATCTGAGCCAGAACCAGCACTTTGATATTGAAATTCACTCTGGGAGGGATGGCTCCAAATTTGCGGACTTAATTTTAAAAAAGGCTCTAGATCGTGAAACCCAAGCAGTTCATAATCTGATACTGACAGCAGTGGATGGCGGAGTCCCTCCGCGTTCAGGTACGGCCAGTATCATCGTTCGGGTGTTGGATGCAAATGACAACGCCCCTAAATTTGATCAGGAGAGCTACACCATCAATTTAACTGAAAACTCACCCATAGGCAGCCTGGTTGTTAAATTAAATGCAACAGATCTAGATGAGGGTTCTAATGCCGACCTTGTGTATTCATTTAGTCTGTATACATCAGAGAAGACACAGAAAGCTTTCAGTTTAAATCCTGATAGTGGTGAAATTAGAGTGAAGGAGATGGTTAATTATGAAGACTTTAGAATTTACGATATGGAGGTTATAGCATCAGATAAAGGAACTCATCCATTATCCGGTCAATGTAAATTATCCATTATAATTACTGACATGAATGACAATCACCCAGAAATTTCGATTAAGTCATTTCAGAGTCCAGTGAAAGAGGATATAGCTGTAAATACTGTAATTGCAGTTGTTAGTGTGAGTGATAAAGACTCAGGAGAAAATGGACAGGTAGATATTCATATTTCTGATGATTTACCTTTTGCACTCAAAGAATCATCTGATAATTATTATGAATTATTAGTTTCAGAACCGTTAGACCGTGAAAAGGTTTCAGAATATGACATCACTATTACCGTGACTGACAGGGGCATCCCGTCGTTATCTGATAATGAAACTATAACTTTAGAGCTGCTGGACGTTAACGACAATGTTCCTCAGTTCCCACAGACATTCTACACGATACCTGTTATGGAGAATAACGCGCCTGGAGCTTTACTGAGCTCTTTAACTGCTATAGACCCAGATCTCCATGAAAATCAGTATTTAGTCTATTTTATCATAGAGAAGGAAATAGTGAACACCTCCATGTCCATGCTGTTCTCCATTAACCCAGAGAACGGGAATCTTTACGCGCTAAAGACGTTTGACTATGAGATAGAGAAGGAGTTTCTTTTCCACATCGAGGCCAGAGACTCTGGCGTTCCTCCGCTCAGCAGTAACGTGACCGTTCACATTATTATCATGGATCAGAACGACAACACACCGCTTATAGTGTCTCCATGGCGCGCACGGCTCGGTGGTGGAGGAAAAGATCCCGAGATCCACCGATAAAGGGACTCTGATATCCAAAGTCATCGCCATAGACTCTGATTCAGTGCACAACTCTCGAATCACGTACCAGTTTCTCCACAACACTGACGCGACATTATTCAGCTTGGATCAATATAACGGAGAGATCCGGACCATGAGAATGTTCAGTTACAGAGACTCGCGCCACCAGCAGCTGGTTGTGATCGCCAAAGACAACGGAGAGCCCGCGCTCTCTGCTACAGTCACCATCAAACTGTCCACGGTGGAGACCGCCCTTAAAACCTATGCTGACATGACTGAGGTGCCTTTGGGATATGACATCTTCTCCGATTTAAACCTGTATCTGGTGATCGGACTGGGCTCTGTTTCATTTCTTTTACTCATCACTATATTGGTCACCATCGTGCTGAAGTGTCAGAAAACGAAGCCCAGCAAAGCGGCTCCTCCGAGCAGGAACAGTGTGATCAGCGAGAGGAACTCGACCATCGCGGATTCCACTCTGGTCTCCAACGATGCCTACTGGTACAGTTTATTTCTAGCAGAGACCAGGAAAGGAAAGCTGGTGGTCAGACAGCCTGTGCCAAAGGGATCGAGATACATCGTGTCCAGTATACCGAGGGGCACAGGAATGACCGAGACCAGCGACTCAGCTGCTTCTACTCTACAGGTGAGATCACTTTATAGTCTACAATTTGATTCTTTTTGCACGTGTATTATGAATTACGAAGCACCCATTCTGAGGTAAGAATATTTCAGTAATTGTGCTTTAATTTTTTAGGCTATGTAAAGAATAGTGTAATAATAAATTGTCAATGTCAATGGATATTTTAACATAACCTGTACACAATTTTAAGGCACCTCAGTGTGTGTGCGCCAAGTGGCGCTGTAGTCTCACAAACTGTACATCACTGCGAGCATAATTTCAACGTCACTATCGCAGTTGGCCATTTTGCAATGAATCCTTGTTTTCTGCGTCTGTCTGGCTTGAGACAAAATATTGCGGTTTACATCGAGGACATTTTTTATATTTTATCCCTTCACTAACACTTGTTTTGCATCTAATTTTGGAGTAATATCCAATGCTTTGTTGCTGCCTGAACTGCTTTGTCTTTGCATCATAAGCATTTGATCAGACAATGGATTCTGATTTGAACGCCCGGACATGGAGAAGGTATGTCGCGCTGTTTTTTCTTTTATCTGTATTTCTTCAGTCGGCTCTGGCTGTTACTCACTATTCTATTCCAGAGGAGATGGAAGTGGAATCTGTCGTGGCAAATTTAGCCACTGATTTGGGACTTGATGTACAGACTTTGATTAAACGAAACGTCCGATTAGATGTTATTGCCAACAAGAAATACCTCGCCATAAACAAAGACAGGGGCGAGCTGTACATACTAGAGAAGATTGATCGTGAATATCTGTGCCCCGCCAAGACCACTTGCTTTTTAAAAATGGAAGTTATTGTGGAGAACCCTGTGCGAATATTTTATATAGAACTGGAAATCACAGATATTAATGACAACAACCCTCAATTTCGACGAGACACAATCAATTTAGATATCACTGAATCTACACCAGCTGGTGAGCGATTTTCTGTCAGTAATGCAGTGGATTCTGATGTCGGTTCCAATTCGGTTAAAACGTATTATCTGAGCCAGAACGAGCACTTTGATATTGAAATTCACTCTGGGAGGGATGGCTCCAAATTTGCGGACTTAATTTTAAAAAGGCTCTAGATCGTGAAACCCAAGCAGTTCATAATCTGATACTCACTGCTGTGGATGGAGGAGTCCCCGCGCGCTCTGGCACTGCTAGTATTATTGTGCGCGTTCTGGACACTAATGACAACGCCCCACAATTCGATAAAGACAGTTATACTATAAATCTAACAGAAAACGCACCTATTGGAAGCCTTGTAGTGAAATTAAACGCGACAGATAAAGATGAGGGTTCTAATGCCGACCTTGTGTATTCATTTAGTCTGTATACATCAGAGAAGACACAGAAAGCTTTCAGTTTAAATCCTGATAGTGGTGAAATTAGAGTGAAGGAGATGGTTAATTATGAAGACTTTAGAATTTACGATATGGAGGTTATAGCATCAGATAAAGGAACTCATCCATTATCCGGTCAATGTAAATTATCCATTATAATTACTGACATGAATGACAATCATCCTGAAATTTCTATAAAATCATTCTCAAGTCCAGTGAAAGAGGATATAGCTGTAAATACTGTAATTGCAGTTGTTAGTGTGAGTGATAAAGACTCAGGAGAAAATGGACAGGTAGATATTCATATTTTGATGATTTACCTTTCGCACTTAAAGAAACGTCTGATAATTATTATGAATTATTAGTTTCAGAACCGTTAGACCGTGAAAAGGTTCCAGAATATGACATCACTATTACCGTGACTGACAGGGGCATCCCGTCGTTATCTGATAATGAAACTATAACTTTAGAGCTGCTGGACGTTAACGACAATGTTCCTCAGTTCCCACAGACATTCTACACGATACCTGTTATGGAGAATAACGCGCCTGGAGCTTTACTGAGCTCTTTAACTGCTATAGACCCAGATCTCCATGAAAATCAGTATTTAGTCTATTTTATCATAGAGAAGGAAATAGTGAACATCTCCATGTCCATGCTGTTCTCCATTAACCCAGAGAACGGGAATCTTTACGCGCTAAAGACGTTTGACTATGAGATAGAGAAGGAGTTTCTTTTCCACATCGAGGCCAGAGACTCTGGCGTTCCTCCGCTCAGCAGTAACGTGACCGTTCACATTATTATCATGGATCAGAACGACAACACACCGCTTATAGTGTCTCCATGGCGCGCACGGCTCGGTGGTGGAGGAAAAGATCCCGAGATCCACCGATAAAGGGACTCTGATATCCAAAGTCATCGCCATAGACTCTGATTCAGTGCACAACTCTCGAATCACGTACCAGTTTCTCCACAACACTGACGCGACATTATTCAGCTTGGATCAATATAACGGAGAGATCCGGACCATGAGAATGTTCAGTTACAGAGACTCGCGCCACCAGCAGCTGGTTGTGATCGCCAAAGACAACGGAGAGCCCGCGCTCTCTGCTACAGTCACCATCAAACTGTCCACGGTGGAGACCGCCCTTAAAACCTATGCTGACATGACTGAGGTGCCTTTGGGATATGACATCTTCTCCGATTTAAACCTGTATCTGGTGATCGGACTGGGCTCTGTTTCATTTCTTTTACTCATCACTATATTGGTCACCATCGTGCTGAAGTGTCAGAAAACGAAGCCCAGTAAAGCGGCTCCTCCGAGCAGGAACAGTGTGATCAGCGAGAGGAACTCGACCATCGCGGATTCCACTCTGGTCTCCAACGATGCCTACTGGTACAGTTTATTTCTAGCAGAGACCAGGAAAGGAAAGCTGGTGGTCAGACAGCCTGCGCCAAAGGGATCGAGATACATCGTGTCCAGTATACCGAGGAGCACAGGACTGACCGAGACCAGCGACTCAGCTGCTTCTACTCTACAGGTAAGACAATCCAAGTCAATAAGCAAAGAGAGATTTAAATTACGTTTCACGCACAATTTCTAAGCGATGAGTCATTTCATGCGCCTTGGTATAATCAGTAACCTAAGTGTTTTCCGGTTTTAGAGAACGGCATTCTTCCTCTTAGAGCTGTATTATTTTGATTTCTGTATATTTTTTCCACATTTTTGCAACGCCTGTTTATTGTTTGTCCTTACATCTGTTATTTTAAACCCACACATTTAAATCACATTTTTACTATTTGAGCGCAGCAACAAGCACTTAATTGTTAGGGTTGAAGGAATGGACAGCAAAAAGAAAAAGAAAATATAGATAACACGGAAAATAGAAAAACACTTATGGCTCTTCTCATCTATTTGTGTAAGTTCATGCCAAACTCACTGAGTGTCGCTGTCCTCTAAGAAAACGCTGTTGGTCATAATCTCAGTCGCCATGACATATTTCCTATAGGAGGAAAGCGCACAAAGGATCGGGCCATGACAAGAGCTTCACTGTGTCCTATTCGTTTCTCTGACCATTTCATGATCGCGAGGAATACAAATATCTCAAACGCTGCACAATGGAGGGACGCGTAAAGTCACAGTTGTGGAGGTATGTAACGGTCCTTCTGTTTTTCTCCGCTATTTTGGACACAGCGTCCTCTGTTATACATTATTCCATCCCAGAAGAAATGGAGGAAGGCTCTGTTGTCGCTAATTTGGCTTCAGATTTGGGACTGGATGTGACAACACTGAGCAAAAGACAAATGCGTCTCGATATAAGATCTAACAAAAAATATCTGAATGTCAACAAAGAGACAGGAGAGCTTCATATATTAGAAAAGATAGATAGAGAATATCTTTGCTCATCTAAAACGGCGACATGTTTCATCAAAATGGAGGTGACACTCGAAAACCCTGTGCGAATGTTTAATATTGAGTTGGAAATTCTTGATATTAACGACAATGCTCCACATTTTAGAAGGGACACAATGCATTTGGACATTTCAGAGTCAACGCCTGTGGGAGAAAGATTCTCACTCAGTAATGCGGTGGACCCTGATATTGGCTCGAATTCTATAAAAACCTACTACTTAAGTGAAAGCGAATATTTTGACATTGAAATACAAACAGGGAGGGACGGATCCAAATTTGCTGATTTAATTCTGAAAAAGCCTTTAGACAGAGAAAAACAGGCTTTACATAATCTGATACTCACTGCTGTGGATGGAGGAGTCCCCGCGCGCTCTGGCACTGCTAGCATTATTGTGCGCGTTCTGGACACTAATGACAACGCCCCTCAATTTGATAAAGACAGTTATACTATAAATCTAACAGAAAACGCACCTATTGGAAGCCTTGTAGTGAAATTAAACGCGACAGATAAAGACGAGGGCTCAAATTCAGATTTAGTTTACTCTTACAGTTTGTATACGTCAGAGAAAACGCAGCAGACATTCAGTCTGAATCCTGACAGTGGAGAAATCAGAGTAAAAGAGATGATTAATTATGAGGATTTCAGGATCTATGATATGGAAATTATAGCAACAGATAAAGGAGCTAATAGTCTGTCTGGAAAGTGTAAAGTAAGATTTTAATCACAGATATGAATGACAACCATCCTGAAATTTCTATAAAATCATTCTCAAGTCCAGTGAAAGAGGATATAGCTGTAAATACTGTAATTGCAGTTGTTAGTGTGAGTGATAAAGACTCAGGAGAAAATGGACAGGTAGATATTCATATTTCTGATGATTTACCTTTTGCGCTCAAAGAAACGTCTGATAATTATTATGAATTATTAGTTTCAGAACCGTTAGACCGTGAAAAGGTTCCAGAATATGACATCACTATTACCGTGACTGACAGGGGCATCCCGTCGTTATCTGATAATGAAACTATAACTTTAGAGCTGCTGGACGTTAACGACAATGTTCCTCAGTTCCCACAGACATTCTACACGATACCTGTTATGGAGAATAACGCGCCTGGAGCTTTACTGAGCTCTTTAACTGCTATAGACCCAGATCTCCATGAAAATCAGTATTTAGTCTATTTTATCATAGAGAAGGAAATAGTGAACACCTCCATGTCCATGCTGTTCTCCATTAACCCAGAGAACGGGAATCTTTACGCGCTAAAGACGTTTGACTATGAGATAGAGAAGGAGTTTCTTTTCCACATCGAGGCCAGAGACTCTGGCGTTCCTCCGCTCAGCAGTAACGTGACCGTTCACATTATTATCATGGATCAGAACGACAACACACCGCTTATAGTGTCTCCATGGCGCGCGCACGGCTCGGTGGTGGAGGAAAAGATCCCGAGATCCACCGATAAAGGGACTCTGATATCCAAAGTCATCGCCATAGACTCTGATTCAGTGCACAACTCTCGAATCACGTACCAGTTTCTCCACAACACTGACGCGACATTATTCAGCTTGGATCAATATAACGGAGAGATCCGGACCATGAGAATGTTCAGTTACAGAGACTCGCGCCACCAGCAGCTGGTTGTGATCGCCAAAGACAACGGAGAGCCCGCGCTCTGCTACAGTCACCATCAAACTGTCCACGGTGGAGACCGCCCTTAAAACCTATGCTGACATGACTGAGGTGCCTTTGGGATATGACATCTTCTCCGATTTAAACCTGTATCTGGTGATCGGACTGGGCTCTGTTTCGTTTCTTTTACTCATCACTATATTGGTCACCATCGTGCTGAAGTGTCAGAAAACGAAGCAGACATTCAGTCTGAATCCTGACAGTGGAGAAATCAGAGTAAAAGAAATGATTAATTATGAGGATTTCAGGATCTATGATATGGAAATTATAGCAACAGATAAAGGAGCTAATAGTCTGTCTGGAAAGTGTAAAGTTAAGATTTTAATCACAGATATGAATGACAATCATCCTGAAATTTCTATAAAATCATTCTCAAGTCCAGTGAAAGAGGATATAGCTGTAAATACTGTAATTGCAGTTGTTAGTGTGAGTGATAAAGACTCAGGAGAAAATGGACAGGTAGATATTCATATTTCTGATGATTTACCTTTTGCACTCAAAGAAACGTCTGATAATTATTATGAATTATTAGTTTCAGAACCGTTAGACCGTGAAAAGGTTCCAGAATATGACATCACTATTACCGTGACTGACAGGGGCATCCCGTCGTTATCTGATAATGAAACTATAACTTTAGAGCTGCTGGACGTTAACGACAATGTTCCTCAGTTCCCACAGACATTCTACACGATACCTGTTATGGAGAATAACGCGCCTGGAGCTTTACTGAGCTCTTTAACTGCTATAGACCCAGATCTCCATGAAAATCAGTATTTAGTCTATTTTATCATAGAGAAGGAAATAGTGAACACCTCCATGTCCATGCTGTTCTCCATTAACCCAGAGAACGGGAATCTTTACGCGCTAAAGACGTTTGACTATGAGATAGAGAAGGAGTTTCTTTTCCACATCGAGGCCAGAGACTCTGGCGTTCCTCCGCTCAGCAGTAACGTGACCGTTCACATTATTATCATGGATCAGAACGACAACACACCGCTTATAGTGTCTCCATGGCGCGCGCACGGTTCGGTGGTGGAGGAAAAGATCCCGAGATCCACCGATAAAGGGACTCTGATATCCAAAGTCATCGCCATAGACTCTGATTCAGTGCACAACTCTCGAATCACGTACCAGTTTCTCCACAACACTGACGCGACATTATTCAGCTTGGATCAATATAACGGAGAGATCCGGACCATGAGAATGTTCAGTTACAGAGACTCGCGCCACCAGCAGCTGGTTGTGATCGCCAAAGACAACGGAGAGCCCGCGCTCTCTGCTACAGTCACCATCAAACTGTCCACGGTGGAGACCGCCCTTAAAACCTATGCTGACATGACTGAGGTGCCTTTGGGATATGACATCTTCTCCGATTTAAACCTGTATCTGGTGATCGGACTGGGCTCTGTTTCATTTCTTTTACTCATCACTATATTGGTCACCATCGTGCTGAAGTGTCAGAAAACGAAGCCCAGCAAAGCGGCTCCTCCGAGCAGGAACAGTGTGATCAGCGAGAGGAACTCGACCATCGCGGATTCCACTCTGGTCTCCAACGATGCCTACTGGTACAGTTTATTTCTAGCAGAGACCAGGAAAGGAAAGCTGGTGGTCAGACAGCCTGTGCCAAAGGGATCGAGATACATCGTGTCCAGTATACCGAGGGGCACAGGAATGACCGAGACCAGCGACTCAGCTGCTTCTACTCTACAGGTAGGCTCAGATATGTTTTTTTTCTTCAGTAAATTGTCATATTATTTAACACTTTCGTATTGTTGCGGCACTTCTAAAAATGTTCTCATTTTAACACATATTTTCAATTAAATATTTGGAACCGTGATTATCTTTAAATGTTGCTTTTACAGGCAAAACAGTGAGCAATGCTTGAGTTTTTAAAACGTATTTTATGTTTAAAGTAATGCTCAGTTCGTTTAAAAGCACTTTTTAAATATAGATTATTCCTTCTTCATGGATGCAATTCGTTCCTGTGCGCAATAATGTGCACCCTCTCTTTTGTGCGCAGAGAGTCGCTGTTCACCTTTAAAACATATCTGGCTACAATATATAACAGTCATCGTCGCCATGACTGTTTATTGTGCAGACAACGCTGCAGCTATCGTTCGCTATTCAATCCATTCTTTCATTTAAGGTTGAACACTTCCTTCATTATTTCTATTTATTTTACAGTGCTACGTCGGTTTTAAAGACAGGTTACGTTTTGAACCGGGAATAGTAGGTCTTGCTCACAAACTATGGATTCCATTGTGAGAGCCCCGAAACAGATTTTAAGGTACGTTTGGATGTTTCTTCTTCTCTCCGCATCCTTAAAGCCTGTGTCTACAGTAAGTCACTATTCTATCCCTGAGGAAATGGAGGAAGGATCCGTGGTTGCAAATCTGGCAGCTGATCTTGGGTTGGATGTTAAAACGTTAAACAGACGGAAGATGCGTTTAGACACGATCGCATCTAAAAAATATCTTGACATTAACAAAGAAACCGGAGAGCTGTATGTCGTACAGAAGATAGACAGAGAACATCTCTGCAATTCCAAATTAACCTGCTTTCTGAAGCTAGATGCTACAATAGAAAACCCAATTCGAATGTTTAATATCGAAATAGAAATAATTGATATCAATGATAATGCTCCACATTTTAGGAGAGACACAATGCACTTGGATATATCAGAGTCTACTTCAGCTGGGGAGAGATTCTCACTCAGTAATGCGGTGGACCCTGATATTGGCTCGAATTCTATAAAACCTATTACTTAAGTGAAAGCGAATATTTTGACATTGAAATACAGACAGGAAGAGATGGATCGAAATTTGCCGATTTAATTTTGAAGAAAGCTTTAGACCGTGAGGAGCAAACAGTTCATAATCTGATACTCACTGCTGTGGATGGAGGAGTCCCCGCGCGCTCTGGCACCGCTAGCATTATTGTGCGCGTTCTGGACACTAATGACAACGCCCCTCAATTCGATAAAGACAGTTATACTATAAATCTAACAGAAAACGCACCTATTGGAAGCCTTGTAGTGAAATTAAACGCGACAGATAAAGACGAGGGCTCAAATTCAGATATACTTTATTCATATAATTTATACACTTCAGAGAAAACGCAGCAGACATTCAGTCTGAATCCTGACAGTGGTGAAATCAGAGTAAAAGAAATGATTAATTATGAGGATTTCCGGATCTATGATATGGAAATTATAGCAACAGATAAAGGAGCTAGTAGTCTGTCTGGAAAGTGTAAAGTTAAGATTTTAATCACAGATATGAATGACAATCATCCTGAAATTTCTATAAAATCATTCTCAAGTCCAGTGAAAGAGGATATAGCTGTAAATACTGTAATTGCAGTTGTTAGTGTGAGTGATAAAGACTCAGGAGAAAATGGACAGGTAGATATTCATATTTCTGATGATTTACCTTTCGCGCTTAAAGAAACGTCTGATAATTATTATGAATTATTAGTTTCAGAACCGTTAGACCGTGAAAAGGTTCCAGAATATGACATCACTATTACCGTGACTGACAGGGGCATCCCGTCGTTATCTGATAATGAAACTATAACTTTAGAGCTGCTGGACGTTAACGACAATGTTCCTCAGTTCCCACAGACATTCTACACGATACCTGTTATGGAGAATAACGCGCCTGGAGCTTTACTGAGCTCTTTAACTGCTATAGACCCAGATCTCCATGAAAATCAGTATTTAGTCTATTTTATCATAGAGAAGGAAATAGTGAACACCTCCATGTCCATGCTGTTCTCCATTAACCCAGAGAACGGGAATCTTTACGCGCTAAAGACGTTTGACTATGAGATAGAGAAGGAGTTTCTTTTCCACATCGAGGCCAGAGACTCTGGCGTTCCTCCGCTCAGCAGTAACGTGACCGTTCACATTATTATCATGGATCAGAACGACAACACACCGCTTATAGTGTCTCCATGGCGCGCGCACGGCTCGGTGGTGGAGGAAAAGATCCCGAGATCCACCGATAAAGGGACTCTGATATCCAAAGTCATCGCCATAGACTCTGATTCAGTGCACAACTCTCGAATCACGTACCAGTTTCTCCACAACACTGACGCGACATTATTCAGCTTGGATCAATATAACGGAGAGATCCGGACCATGAGAATGTTCAGTTACAGAGACTCGCGCCACCAGCAGCTGGTTGTGATCGCCAAAGACAACGGAGAGCCCGCGCTCTGCTACAGTCACCATCAAACTGTCCACGGTGGAGACCGCCCTTAAAACCTATGCTGACATGACTGAGGTGCCTTTGGGATATGACATCTTCTCCGATTTAAACCTGTATCTGGTGATCGGACTGGGCTCTGTTTCATTTCTTTTACTCATCACTATATTGGTCACCATCGTGCTGAAGTGTCAGAAAACGAAGCCCAGCAAAGCGGCTCCTCCGAGCAGGAACAGTGTGATCAGCGAGAGGAACTCGACCATCGCGGATTCCACTCTGGTCTCCAACGATGCCTACTGGTACAGTTTATTTCTAGCAGAGACCAGGAAAGGAAAGCTGGTGGTCAGACAGCCTGTGCCAAAGGGATCCAGATACATCGTGTCCAGTATACCGAGGGGCACAGGAATGACCGAGACCAGCGACTCAGCTGCTTCTACTCTACAGGTAAGACAATCCAAGTAAATAAACAAAGAGAGATTTAAATTACGTTTCACGCACAATTTCTAAGCCATGAGTAATTTCATGGCCTTGGTATAATCAGTAACCTAAGTGTTTTCCAGTTTTAGAGAACGGCATTCTTCCTCTTAGAGCTGTATTATTTTGATTTCTGAATTTTTTTTTTTCCCACAGTTTTGCAACGCCTGTTTATTTTTTGTCCTTACATCTGTTATTTTAAACCCACACATTTAAATCACATTTTTACTATTTGAGCGCAGCAAGAAGCATGTAATTGTTAGGGTTGGAGGGCTGGACAGCAAAAAGAAAAAGAAAATATAGATAACACGAAAAATAGAAAAATATTTATGGCTGTTCTCATCTATTCGTGTATGTTCATGCCAAACTCACTGAGCGTCGCTGTTCTCTAAGAAAACGCTGTTGGTCAACGACTGAGGAGTCGCCATGACAGATTTCCTATAGGAGGAAAGCGCACAAAGGATCGGGCCATGACAAGAGCTTCACTGTGTCCTATTTGTTTCTCTGACTATTTCATGATCGCGAGGAATACAAATATCTCAAACGCTGCAAAATGGAGGGATGCCTGAAGTCACAGTTTTGGAGGTATGTAACGGTCCTTCTGTTTTTCTCCGCTATTTTGGACACAGCGTCCTCTGTTACGCACTATTCTATTCCAGAGGAAATGGAGGAAGGCTCTGTTGTCGCTAATTTAGCGTCAGATTTGGGACTGGATGTGACAACACTGAGCAAAAGACAAATGCGTCTCGATATAAGATCTAACAAAAAATATCTGGATGTCAACAAAGAAACAGGAGAGCTCTACATATTAGAAAAGATAGATAGAGAATATCTTTGTTCATCTAAAACGGCTACAACATGTTTTATCAAAATGGAAGTGACACTCGAGAACCCTGTGCGAATGTTTAACATTGAAATTGAAATTGTAGATATAAATGATAATGCTCCAAGTTTTGGAGGGATACGATCCGTCTGGATATATCAGAATCTACATCAGCTGGGGAGAGATTCTCACTCAGTAATGCGGTGGACCCTGATATTGGCTCGAATTCTATAAAAACCTATTACTTAAGTGAAAGCGAACATTTTGACATTGAAATACAAACAGGAAGGGATGGGTCAAAATTTGCAGATTTAATTCTGAAAAAGCCTTTAGACAGAGAAAAACAGGCTTTACATAATCTGATACTCACTGCTGTGGATGGAGGAGTCCCCGCGCGCTCTGGCACTGCTAGTATTATTGTGCGCGTTCTGGACACTAATGACAACGCCCCTCAATTCGATAAAGACAGTTATACTATAAATCTAACAGAAAACGCACCTATTGGAAGCCTTGTAGTGAAATTAAACGCGACAGATAAAGACGAGGGCTCAAATTCAGATATACTTTACTCTTACAGTTTGTATACATCAGAGAAAACGCAGCAGACATTCAGTCTGAATCCTGACAGTGGAGAAATCAGAGTAAAAGAGATGATTAATTATGAGGATTTCAGGATCTATGATATGGAAATTATAGCAACAGATAAAGGAGCTAATAGTCTGTCTGGAAAATGTAAAGTAAAAATTTTAATCACAGATATGAATGACAACCATCCTGAAATTTCCATAAAATCATTCTCAAGTCCAGTGAAAGAGGATATAGCTGTAAATACTGTAATTGCAGTTGTTAGTGTGAGTGATAAAGACTCAGGAGAAAATGGACAGGTAGATATTCATATTTCTGATGATTTACCTTTCGCGCTTAAAGAAACGTCTGATAATTATTATGAATTATTAGTTTCAGAACCGTTAGACCGTGAAAAGGTTCCAGAATATGACATCACTATTACCGTGACTGACAGGGGCATCCCGTCGTTATCTGATAATGAAACTATAACTTTAGAGCTGCTGGACGTTAACGACAATGTTCCTCAGTTCCCACAGACATTCTACACGATACCTGTTATGGAGAATAACGCGCCTGGAGCTTTACTGAGCTCTTTAACTGCTATAGACCCAGATCTCCATGAAAATCAGTATTTAGTCTATTTTATCATAGAGAAGGAAATAGTGAACACCTCCATGTCCATGCTGTTCTCCATTAACCCAGAGAACGGGAATCTTTACGCGCTAAAGACGTTTGACTATGAGATAGAGAAGGAGTTTCTTTTCCACATCGAGGCCAGAGACTCTGGCGTTCCTCCGCTCAGCAGTAACGTGACCGTTCACATTATTATCATGGATCAGAACGACAACACACCGCTTATAGTGTCTCCATGGCGCGCGCACGGCTCGGTGGTGGAGGAAAAGATCCCGAGATCCACCGATAAAGGGACTCTGATATCCAAAGTCATCGCCATAGACTCTGATTCAGTGCACAACTCTCGAATCACGTACCAGTTTCTCCACAACACTGACGCGACATTATTCAGCTTGGATCAATATAACGGAGAGATCCGGACCATGAGAATGTTCAGTTACAGAGACTCGCGCCACCAGCAGCTGGTTGTGATCGCCAAAGACAACGGAGAGCCCGCGCTCTCTGCTACAGTCACCATCAAACTGTCCACGGTGGAGACCGCCCTTAAAACCTATGCTGACATGACTGAGGTGCCTTTGGGATATGACATCTTCTCCGATTTAAACCTGTATCTGGTGATCGGACTGGGCTCTGTTTCGTTTCTTTTACTCATCACTATATTGGTCACCATCGTGCTGAAGTGTCAGAAAACGAAGCCCAGCAAAGCGGCTCCTCCGAGCAGGAACAGTGTGATCAGCGAGAGGAACTCGACCATCGCGGATTCCACTCTGGTCTCCAACGATGCCTACTGGTACAGTTTATTTCTAGCAGAGACCAGGAAAGGAAAGCTGGTGGTCAGACAGCCTGTGCCAAAGGGATCCAGATACATCGTGTCCAGTATACCGAGGAGCACAGGAATGACCGAGACCAGCGACTCAGCTGCTTCTACTCTACAGGTAAGACAATCCACTCAATAATTTAAGAGAGATTTACATGACGTTTCAGGTACAATTTTCTTTTTAGATTGTAAATGAATAGGTGGTGCGTGCGCCCTGCCCTAATATAACATGCTCAGTGTTTCCCAGTTTGACAAAATATGAGATTTTTTTCCTCTAGTTTTTAATTAGTTTAATTTCTTCTCAGTTATCTTTTAAATATATTTTAACAACTTTTGTTTTTGTACTTTGCACTTGTTATTTTGATGCTATTCATCTGTTAGCACGTATGACATAGAGTAAAACATAAATAGCTTAACATAAATATTGCGTACAACAGAAGAATGCCTATTCTAAGCAAGGACTTTCTCATCTATTTGTGTATGTTCAGACTAAAGTCACTGAGCGTCGCTGTTCTATAAGAAAACACATTTGGTCATAATCACAATCGCCATGACAGATTTCCTATAGGAGGAAAGCGCACAAAGAGCGCGCCATGACAAGAGCTTTGCACTGTGTGCCATTCGTTTCTCAACCAATTTCATGATCGCGAGGAATACAAATATCTCAAACGTTGCAGAATGGAGGGACGCCTGAAGTCACAGTTTTGGAGGTATGTAATGGTCCTCATATATTTCGCCGCTATTTTGGACACAGCGTCCTCTGTTACACATTATTCCATCCCAGAAGAAATGGAGGAAGGCTCTGTTGTCGCTAATTTGGCGTCAGATTTGGGACTGGATGTGAAAACACTCAGCAGACGACAAATGCGACTCGATATTAGATCTAACAAAAATATCTCGATGTTAACAAAGAGACAGGAGAGCTCTTTATTTTAGAAAAGATGGATCGAGAATATCTTTGTACAACTAAAACTGCTACAACATGTTTTATCAAAATGGAAGTGACACTCGAGAACCCTGTTCGAATGTTTAATATTGAAATTGAAATTGTAGATATAAATGATAATGCTCCCCAGTTTTGGAGAGATACGATCCGTCTGGATATATCAGAATCTACATCAGCTGGGGAGAGATTCTCACTCAGTAATGCGGTGGACCCTGATATTGGCTCGAATTCTATAAAAACCTACTACTTAAGTGAGAGCGAACATTTTGACATTGAAATACAAACAGGGAGGGATGGGTCAAAATTTGCTGATTTAATTCTGAAAAAGCCTTTAGACAGAGAAAAACAAGCTTCACATAATCTGATACTCACTGCTGTGGATGGAGGAGTCCCTGCGCGCTCTGGCACTGCTAGCATTATTGTGCGCGTTCTGGACACTAATGACAACGCCCCTCAATTCGATAAAGACAGTTATACTATAAATCTAACAGAAAACGCACCTATTGGAAGCCTTGTAGTGAAATTAAATGCGACAGATAAAGATGAAGGCTCCAATTCAGATATAATTTACTCATATAGTTTGTATACATCAGAGAAAACACAACAGACATTCAGTCTGAATCCTGACAGTGGAGAAATTAGAGTAAAAGAAATGATTAATTATGAGGATTTCAGGATCTATGATATGGAAATTATAGCAACAGATAAAGGAGCTAATAGTCTCTCTGGAAAATGTAAAGTAAAGATTTTAATCACAGATATGAATGACAACCATCCTGAAATTTCTATAAAATCATTCTCAAGTCCAGTGAAAGAGGATATAGCTGTAAATACTGTAATTGCAGTTGTTAGTGTGAGTGATAAAGACTCAGGAGAAAATGGACAGGTAGATATTCATATTTCTGATGATTTACCTTTCGCGCTCAAAGAAACGTCTGATAATTATTATGAATTATTAGTTTCAGAACCGTTAGACCGTGAAAAGGTTCCAGAATATGACATCACTATTACCGTGACTGACAGGGGCATCCCGTCGTTATCTGATAATGAAACTATAACTTTAGAGCTGCTGGACGTTAACGACAATGTTCCTCAGTTCCCACAGACATTCTACACGATACCTGTTATGGAGAATAACGCGCCTGGAGCTTTACTGAGCTCTTTAACTGCTATAGACCCAGATCTCCATGAAAATCAGTATTTAGTCTATTTTATCATAGAGAAGGAAATAGTGAACACCTCCATGTCCATGCTGTTCTCCATTAACCCAGAGAACGGGAATCTTTACGCGCTAAAGACGTTTGACTATGAGATAGAGAAGGAGTTTCTTTTCCACATCGAGGCCAGAGACTCTGGCGTTCCTCCGCTCAGCAGTAACGTGACCGTTCACATTATTATCATGGATCAGAACGACAACACACCGCTTATAGTGTCTCCATGGCGCGCGCACGGCTCGGTGGTGGAGGAAAAGATCCCGAGATCCACCGATAAAGGGACTCTGATATCCAAAGTCATCGCCATAGACTCTGATTCAGTGCACAACTCTCGAATCACGTACCAGTTTCTCCACAACACTGACGCGACATTATTCAGCTTGGATCAATATAACGGAGAGATCCGGACCATGAGAATGTTCAGTTACAGAGACTCGCGCCACCAGCAGCTGGTTGTGATCGCCAAAGACAACGGAGAGCCCGCGCTCTCTGCTACAGTCACCATCAAACTGTCCACGGTGGAGACCGCCCTTAAAACCTATGCTGACATGACTGAGGTGCCTTTGGGATATGACATCTTCTCCGATTTAAACCTGTATCTGGTGATCGGACTGGGCTCTGTTTCATTTCTTTTACTCATCACTATATTGGTCACCATCGTGCTGAAGTGTCAGAAAACGAAGCCCAGCAAAGCGCCTCCTCCGAGCAGGAACAGTGTGATCAGCGAGAGGAACTCGACCATCGCGGATTCCACTCTGGTCTCCAACGATGCCTACTGGTACAGTTTATTTCTAGCAGAGACCAGGAAAGGAAAGCTGGTGGTCAGACAGCCTGTGCCAAAGGGATCGAGATACATCGTGTCCAGTATACCGAGGAGCACAGGAATGACCGAGACCAGCGACTCAGCTGCTTCTACTCTACAGGTAAGACAATCCGAGTTAATAATCAAAGAGAGATTTACATGACGTTTTACGCACAATTTCCTTCAGATTACAAGAGAATAGGTAGTGCGTACGTTCTATATAGAATACCCAGTGTTTCCCAGGTTGAGGACATATAAAATATTTATCTTTCTTTCATATGTTAATTAGTTTAATTTCTCCTCACTTATCCTTTTTACGGCTGTTTTGTTCTTTGCCCTTGTTATTTTGAAGCTCTTCATCTATTATCAAATATTTCCTTGGCATCGAGTAAAACATAAAAAATCGTAACATAAACAATGCGGAAAATAGAAGAATACATATTTTAAGCAAGGATTTTTTCCTCCTTATTGTGTATGTTCAGACCAAACTCACAGTGTCGCTGTTCTCTAAGAAAACACATTTGGTCATAATCCCAATCGCCATGACAGATTTCCTATTGGAGGAAAGCGCACAAAGAGCGCGCCATGACAAGAGCTTCGCTGAGTCTGCCATTCGCTTCTCAACAAATTTCATGATCTCGAGGAATACAAATATCTCAAACGTTGCAGAATGGAGGGACGCCTGAAGTCACAGTTTTGGAGGTATGTAATGGTCCTCATATATTTCGCCGCTATTTTGGACACAGCGTCCTCTGTTACGCACTATTCTATACCAGAAGAAATGGAGGAAGGCTCTGTTGTCGCTAATTTGGCGTCAGATTTGGGACTGGATATGAAAACACTCAGCAGACGAAAAATGCGGCTCGACATCATATCTAACAAAAAATATCTAGATGTTAACAAGGAGACAGGCGAGCTCTACATATTAGAAAAGATGGATCGAGAATATCTCTGTATATCAAAAACAGCAACGACATGCTTTATCAAAATGGAAGTAATACTCGAGAACCCTGTTCGAATATTTAACTTTGAAATTGAAATTGTAGACATAAATGATAATGCTCCCCAGTTCCGGAGAGATACGATCCATCTGGATATATCAGAATCTACATCAGCTGGGGAGAGATTCTCACTCAGTAATGCGGTGGACCCTGATATTGGCTCGAATTCTATAAAAACCTACTACTTAAGTGAGAGCGAACATTTTGATATTGAAATACAAACAGGAAGGGATAGTTCAAAATTTGCAGATTTAATTCTGAAAAAGCCTTTAGACAGAGAAAAACAAGCTTTACATAATCTGATACTCACTGCTGTGGATGGAGGAGTCCCCGCGCGCTCTGGCACCGCTAGCATTATTGTGCGCGTTCTGGACACTAATGACAACGCCCCTCAATTCGATAAAGACAGTTATACTATAAATCTAACAGAAAACGCACCTATTGGAAGCCTTGTAGTGAAATTAAACGCGACAGATAAAGATGAAGGCTCAATTCAGATATATTTTACTCTTACAGTTTGTATACATCAGAGAAAACGCAGCAGACATTCAGTCTGAATCCTGACAGTGGAGAAATCAGAGTAAAAGAAATGATTAATTATGAGGATTTCAGGATCTATGATATGGAAATTATAGCAACAGATAAAGGAGCTAATAGTCTCTCTGGAAAGTGTAAAGTAAGATTTTAATCACAGATATGAATGACAACCATCCTGAAATTTCCATAAAATCATTCTCAAGTCCAGTGAAAGAGGATATAGCTGTAAATACTGTAATTGCAGTTGTTAGTGTGAGTGATAAAGACTCAGGAGAAAATGGACAGGTAGATATTCATATTTCTGATGATTTACCTTTCGCGCTTAAAGAAACGTCTGATAATTATTATGAATTATTAGTTTCAGAACCGTTAGACCGTGAAAAGGTTCCAGAATATGACATCACTATTACCGTGACTGACAGGGGCATCCCGTCGTTATCTGATAATGAAACTATAACTTTAGAGCTGCTGGACGTTAACGACAATGTTCCTCAGTTCCCACAGACATTCTACACGATACCTGTTATGGAGAATAACGCGCCTGGAGCTTTACTGAGCTCTTTAACTGCTATAGACCCAGATCTCCATGAAAATCAGTATTTAGTCTATTTTATCATAGAGAAGGAAATAGTGAACACCTCCATGTCCATGCTGTTCTCCATTAACCCAGAGAACGGGAATCTTTACGCGCTAAAGACGTTTGACTATGAGATAGAGAAGGAGTTTCTTTTCCACATCGAGGCCAGAGACTCTGGCGTTCCTCCGCTCAGCAGTAACGTGACCGTTCACATTATTATCATGGATCAGAACGACAACACACCGCTTATAGTGTCTCCATGGCGCGCACGGCTCGGTGGTGGAGGAAAAGATCCCGAGATCCACCGATAAAGGGACTCTGATATCCAAAGTCATCGCCATAGACTCTGATTCAGTGCACAACTCTCGAATCACGTACCAGTTTCTCCACAACACTGACGCGACATTATTCAGCTTGGATCAATATAACGGAGAGATCCGGACCATGAGAATGTTCAGTTACAGAGACTCGCGCCACCAGCAGCTGGTTGTGATCGCCAAAGACAACGGAGAGCCCGCGCTCTCTGCTACAGTCACCATCAAACTGTCCACGGTGGAGACCGCCCTTAAAACCTATGCTGACATGACTGAGGTGCCTTTGGGATATGACATCTTCTCCGATTTAAACCTGTATCTGGTGATCGGACTGGGCTCTGTTTCGTTTCTTTTACTCATCACTATATTGGTCACCATCGTGCTGAAGTGTCAGAAAACGAAGCCCAGCAAAGCGGCTCCTCCGAGCAGGAACAGTGTGATCAGCGAGAGGAACTCGACCATCGCGGATTCCACTCTGGTCTCCAACGATGCCTACTGGTACAGTTTATTTCTAGCAGAGACCAGGAAAGGAAAGCTGGTGGTCAGACAGCCTGTGCCAAAGGGATCCAGATACATCGTGTCCAGTATACCGAGGGGCACAGGAATGACCGAGACCAGCGACTCAGCTGCTTCTACTCTACAGGTAAGCACTGCCACATAGTGAGAAAAAAAAAAAAAAGAAACAAACAAATTCTAATCTAAGTTATGGATCTTTTTTATGGTCAAGTAAAATGTCCTTTTAGGTTCAACTTTGCGCATGCGTATTTGCTTTTATTTTGCTTTAACTTACCAATAAATCTGTTCAGGAGGTAGATAAATAATATTTTGCATCGATTTTACGCTTTGTAATGAAGTTATTTATTCTTTAGAGATAATTCAGCTGCATTCAACCTCTAAATGTTTCTCGCGTTCAATTAGGAGACTTGCCTTAATCACCTGCGACATAAAGCATTTTCATTGGCACAATGTTTTGTAATTTATCTAGCTTGCGCTTGTCATTTGCTGTTGTTTGCATCTAGTATGAAAAGCTTTATTATAGGTATTCAGATTTTTTACACTTTATTTGAAAGTTTTTGTTTCATAGGTAATACTATTTTAAAATATGTTTTTAATTTGACTTTCACTGCACTCCTCGCTCCTGTGCGCATAGAGTCGCTGTCCACCAAGAAAATACTTCTCTAGTCATACTGCCATCGTCGTCATTGCTGATTCTCCATCTGTGGGCAACATTGCAGTCTTTCTTTCAGGCAGGATTATTCGCTCTTTCATATATTGGTCCAGTTGTATTCTCTTACATGTCATTGCGCGAATTATTTTCTTGAACCATATCCACGTTTTGGAACTCTTTGGACCTGCTTTCAGTGTGCAATATAAGGAAAATCAAAACAATGGAACCGAAAGCACGGATTTGGCTAAGGTACGTCTCGATCTTCGTATTCCTTCTTGCAGCTGTATTTCAGACAGCATTTGCGGTTACTCACTACACAATTCCGGAGGAGATGGACGAAGGGTCCGTGGTTGCAAATTTGGTGTCTGATTTGGGATTGGATTTGAAAAGCATTAGTAAACGTAAAATACGGTTGGATGTTGTCGCTAATAAAAAATATCTTGACGTTAACAAAGATACTGGGGAGCTGTTTATTTTAGAAAGGATTGACAGAGAGAATCTGTGTCCATCAAAATCAGTCACAACATGCGTTCTCAAAGTGGATGCCACATTAGAGAATCCAATTCGAATGTTTAATATTGAACTTGAGATAACGGACATAAACGATAATGCTCCACGTTTCCGACGAGATACAATGCATTTAGACATATCAGAGGCAACAGCAATAGGAGAGAGATTTTCCCTCACTAATGCTGTAGACCCTGATACAGGTTCAAATTCGGTAAAGACATACTATCTCAGTGAAAGCGACCATTTTAGTATTGAGATTCAGACTGGACGAGACGGATCTAAGTTTGCTGACTTGATACTGAAAAAGTCATTAGACAGAGAAAAACAAGCTTCACATAATCTGATACTCACTGCTGTGGATGGAGGAGTCCCCGCGCGCTCTGGCACTGCTAACATTATTGTGCGCGTTCTGGACACTAATGACAACGCCCCTCAATTCGATAAAGACAGTTATACTATAAATCTAACAGAAAACGCACCTACTGGAAGCCTTGTAGTGAAATTAAACGCCACTGATAAAGATGAAGGAACGAATTCCGATATATTTTACTCTTTTAGTCTGTATACTTCAGAAAAAACGCAGCAGACATTCAGTCTGAATCCTGACAGTGGAGAAATCAGAGTAAAAGAGATGATTAATTATGAGGATTTCAGGATCTATGATATGGAAATTATAGCAACAGATAAAGGAGCTAATAGTCTTTCTGGGAAATGTAAAGTAAGGATTTTAGTCACAGATATGAATGACAACCATCCTGAAATTTCCATAAAATCATTCTCAAGTCCAGTGAAAGAGGATATAGCTGTAAATACTGTAATTGCAGTTGTTAGTGTGAGTGATAAAGACTCAGGAGAAAATGGACAGGTAGATATTCATATTTCTGATGATTTACCTTTCGCACTTAAAGAAACGTCTGATAATTATTATGAATTATTAGTTTCAGAACCGTTAGACCGTGAAAAGGTTCCAGAATATGACATCACTATTACCGTGACTGACAGGGGCATCCCGTCGTTATCTGATAATGAAACTATAACTTTAGAGCTGCTGGACGTTAACGACAATGTTCCTCAGTTCCCACAGACATTCTACACGATACCTGTTATGGAGAATAACGCGCCTGGAGCTTTACTGAGCTCTTTAACTGCTATAGACCCAGATCTCCATGAAAATCAGTATTTAGTCTATTTTATCATAGAGAAGGAAATAGTGAACACCTCCATGTCCATGCTGTTCTCCATTAACCCAGAGAACGGGAATCTTTACGCGCTAAAGACGTTTGACTATGAGATAGAGAAGGAGTTTCTTTTCCACATCGAGGCCAGAGACTCTGGCGTTCCTCCGCTCAGCAGTAACGTGACCGTTCACATTATTATCATGGATCAGAACGACAACACACCGCTTATAGTGTCTCCATGGCGCGCGCACGGCTCGGTGGTGGAGGAAAAGATCCCGAGATCCACCGATAAAGGGACTCTGATATCCAAAGTCATCGCCATAGACTCTGATTCAGTGCACAACTCTCGAATCACGTACCAGTTTCTCCACAACACTGACGCGACATTATTCAGCTTGGATCAATATAACGGAGAGATCCGGACCATGAGAATGTTCAGTTACAGAGACTCGCGCCACCAGCAGCTGGTTGTGATCGCCAAAGACAACGGAGAGCCCGCGCTCTCTGCTACAGTCACCATCAAACTGTCCACGGTGGAGACCGCCCTTAAAACCTATGCTGACATGACTGAGGTGCCTTTGGGATATGACATCTTCTCCGATTTAAACCTGTATCTGGTGATCGGACTGGGCTCTGTTTCGTTTCTTTTACTCATCACTATATTGGTCACCATCGTGCTGAAGTGTCAGAAAACGAAGCCCAGCAAAGCGGCTCCTCCGAGCAGGAACAGTGTGATCAGCGAGAGGAACTCGACCATCGCGGATTCCACTCTGGTCTCCAACGATGCCTACTGGTACAGTTTATTTCTAGCAGAGACCAGGAAAGGAAAGCTGGTGGTCAGACAGCCTGTGCCAAAGGGATCCAGATACATCGTGTCCAGTATACCGAGGGGCACAGGAATGACCGAGACCAGCGACTCAGCTGCTTCTACTCTACAGGTAACTTGAACTGCATAAAATACATTTGAATTTTGAGTTCAGTATTTTTTAAATTATATTTTCGGGCTTAATTTCAGTATTTCTTTAAAATAACGTAGTGCTCTGTTATTTCATGTCGATTGTGTTTTCCTTTTTTAGTCGACACATTTCTGCTCTGATCATGAAAATGAGTTACGAATGTTATTTTGCATTTATTTTATATATTTGTGGTAATTCTTCAAAACATACGCAACGGGTCGCTGTGCCCCAACAAAAACGACGATTTACATTTATTTATTTATTTAGTAGTCGCCATGACAGTTCATGCTCACCAGCGAGTCTTTATGTAAAAGCGTGTGGGGATGCTAGTGCTTCTGCTGGCTTTCTGTATTGAATAACACTGTGATACTTCTGTAGAACGCAGGTGGAAAATAAGTCAATATTGGAATTTGCTGAATGTCTTGCATCTGCTGTCAACATTGTTAAGGACAGCTGTGTTTTGGGCGCGTAAAGACAACACGCTGAACAGACAGAATGGATGCGCAGCCTACAATGATGAAGTACGTCGCAACATTACTTCTGCTTTCGGCACTGGTTTACACGGCGTCTTCTGTCACGCATTATTCTATTCCGGAGGAGATGGAGGTAGGCTCTGTGGTTGCTAATTTGGCTGCAGATTTAGGAATCGATGTGCAAACGTTAGGAAGACGAAAAATCAGATTGGATATCCTTGCAAACAAGAAATACCTGGATGTGAACAAAGGCACTGGTGAGACCTGTTTATTTTGGAGCGCATTGATAGAGAATATCTTTGCATATCTAAAACAGTTTGTTATTTAAAAATGGAAGTCATACTTGAGAATCCAGTTCGTATATTTAACATTGAATTGGAAATAATGGACATTAACGACAATGCGCCTTACTTTCGTAGGGATACAATTAATTTGGACATCTCTGAATCTACTGCTGTTGGCGAGAGGTTTTCTCTAAGTAATGCAGTTGACCCTGATATTGGTTCAAATTCCATTAAAAGTTATCATTTGAGTGAGAGTGCAAACTTTGATATTGAAATACAGACAGGGAGGGATGGTTCAAAATTTGCTGATTTAATATTGAAAAAAGCTTTAGATCGCGAAGAACAGGCCATACATAATCTGATACTCACTGCTGTGGATGGAGGAGTCCCCGCGCGCTCTGGCACTGCTAGTATTATTGTGCGCGTTCTGGACACTAATGACAACGCCCCTCAATTCGATAAAGACAGTTATACTATAAATCTAACAGAAAACGCACCTATTGGAAGCCTTGTAGTGAAATTAAACGCGACAGATAGAGATGAAGGCTCCAATTCAGATATCACTTATTCTTTTAGTCTGTATACATCTGAGAAAACACAGACAGCATTTGAATTAAAGCCTGACAGTGGTGAAATCAGAGTAAGAGAGATGATTAATTATGAGGATTTCAGGATCTATGATATGGAAATTATAGCAACAGATAAAGGAGCTAATAGTCTCTCTGGAAAGTGTAAAGTTAAGATTTTAATCACAGATATGAATGACAACCATCCTGAAATTTCTATAAAATCATTCTCAAGTCCAGTGAAAGAGGATATAGCTGTAAATACTGTAATTGCAGTTGTTAGTGTGAGTGATAAAGACTCAGGAGAAAATGGACAGGTAGATATTCATATTTCTGATGATTTACCTTTTGCACTCAAAGAATCATCTGATAATTATTATGAATTATTAGTTTCAGAACCGTTAGACCGTGAAAAGGTTCCAGAATATGACATCACTATTACCGTGACTGACAGGGGCATCCCGTCGTTATCTGATAATGAAACTATAACTTTAGAGCTGCTGGACGTTAACGACAATGTTCCTCAGTTCCCACAGACATTCTACACGATACCTGTTATGGAGAATAACGCGCCTGGAGCTTTACTGAGCTCTTTAACTGCTATAGACCCAGATCTCCATGAAAATCAGTATTTAGTCTATTTTATCATAGAGAAGGAAATAGTGAACATCTCCATGTCCATGCTGTTCTCCATTAACCCAGAGAACGGGAATCTTTACGCGCTAAAGACGTTTGACTATGAGATAGAGAAGGAGTTTCTTTTCCACATCGAGGCCAGAGACTCTGGCGTTCCTCCGCTCAGCAGTAACGTGACCGTTCACATTATTATCATGGATCAGAACGACAACACACCGCTTATAGTGTCTCCATGGCGCGCGCACGGCTCGGTGGTGGAGGAAAAGATCCCGAGATCCACCGATAAAGGGACTCTGATATCCAAAGTCATCGCCATAGACTCTGATTCAGTGCACAACTCTCGAATCACGTACCAGTTTCTCCACAACACTGACGCGACATTATTCAGCTTGGATCAATATAACGGAGAGATCCGGACCATGAGAATGTTCAGTTACAGAGACTCGCCACCAGCAGCTGGTTGTGATCGCCAAAGACAACGGAGAGCCCGCGCTCTCTGCTACAGTCACCATCAAACTGTCCACGGTGGAGACCGCCCTTAAAACCTATGCTGACATGACTGAGGTGCCTTTGGGATATGACATCTTCTCCGATTTAAACCTGTATCTGGTGATCGGACTGGGCTCTGTTTCATTTCTTTTACTCATCACTATATTGGTCACCATCGTGCTGAAGTGTCAGAAAACGAAGCCCAGCAAAGCGGCTCCTCCGAGCAGGAACAGTGTGATCAGCGAGAGGAACTCGACCATCGCGGATTCCACTCTGGTCTCCAACGATGCCTACTGGTACAGTTTATTTCTAGCAGAGACCAGGAAAGGAAAGCTGGTGGTCAGACAGCCTGTGCCAAAGGGATCCAGATACATCGTGTCCAGTATCCCGAGGAGCACAGGACTGACCGAGACCAGCGACTCAGCTGCTTCTACTCTTCAGGTAGGCTTATATACCGTCAACAGGTGAATTAGTTCTTCAAAGAAGCCAAACAACAGTGTATACAGTTTGACTTTTCAGCCTTTAGGCAAACACTTTTTAAGCCCAGTCTATTCTCTCTGAGGTGCTTATATTCATCTTCTGCCTTTCAAGTGCACATTCACATTATATTTTCCAAGATTTTCCAGGTTTCCCACCTTGTGAAGTTATGCTGAAGTTCAAAGGGGAGTGTTCAGTTCTTAGCACATTTTCTCTTGAACTTTAAGAGTTTGTATATGTGCATTTGTTTTTCTTTTTCTCTTTCTTCTGGACTCAATCCAGTACTGTTCTTTTTATTTACAGTCAGTTACACTTCATTTTCTTTTCTTAAACGTTCACATACACTTTTAAATACATATGTTTATATTTGTTCAGACAAAATGACAGAAGTAAACATTGCCTTCTTGCAAATTTTGATATGTGTTTTTGCTGTGCTTGTTCTAATTCTACAATTCTACAGCCCTATATATCTTACCTGTTGTACATATACTCTCAGCTTCCCTCTGGCTGAGCCAGCTGCCACAGTGAAAGAGATTGTCTGTGTGTGTGTGTGTGTGTGTATGAAATGTAAATTTGTGCAAGCATGTTGTGTAACGTGTTGCTTCTCTCTCAGAACTGGTTGATCTACTTTTCTGACCTGCTGTTGCTGTTTCACCTGCAGTTTTGGTGTTCATAAGACCATGTTGTGATAAATTTGTGCTTAAATCTCTTTGTCTCCCATGTTCCAAGTTTTTTTTTTACACACAGACACCTTCACACACACGTTTGTTTTTGTGAAAAGTGGGGACATCCCATAGGCGTAATGGTTTTTATACTGTACAAACTGTATGTGCTATTGCCCTACACCAACCCTACACCTAAACCTACCCCTTACAGGAAACTTTGTGCTATTTCAGATTTTCAATGCACTCCATTCTGTGTGATTTATAAGTGTTTTGAAAAGTGGGGAAATGGGGTAATGTCCTGAAAAGTCACCTTCTCCTTGTAATACCTATGTCATACCCTTGTCAGTATACAAATTTATGTCCTCATTTGTCACAAAAATGCGCACACACACACACACACACAAAGCAAACTACAGTGGCCCCACAAATATTTGGATAGTTCAGTCAAACTTTGGCAGTTGCTGCTTGGTTTGCATGAGTTTTATTGCATAAACGAACAAAGTATTGTTTTTTTAAAATATTTTAAAGTGTGGCTTAAGTATCCAAAAAACTTTTGGGTCCACTGTGTTTCTTAGCATTGGTGTAAATCCCTTGCAGTAACACTTGTTGTGCGACGTCAAGCAGTGAATATTTTTTTATTTTCTTTTTGATTTATTTTCCATAAATTAAGTGAATATGGATAAATAATGTTTTATTTACTGAACATGATAAATTTGAATTCGATCAAGCACTTGCTATGTTTTTTTTTTTTTTTTTCTTTAGCATTTGTTCTCTTTTGTTAGAGAGTGTTACCTGAAGGACAGGTAAGTCATTGAAAAACAAAATGAGAAAGTCTTTAACTTTTCCCTTTTTTTGTGCAGCCTTTTTTTTCCATGTAAACAATGTATTTTAATCTGTCTCTCCTCTCATTCTCTCATTCTTAGTGCCTCTTAGTGAATTTTAGAATGTAGTTTGTTTTGCTTCATTTGTTATGCATTAACATTTTTTTCACATTGTGTCACAGGTTACCTGGAGTCCCTGTAATTCAGACAACAATGTTTAAAGAGAGGACAACAGACCATTTTATCTGTCTTTTCTTGATTTGATTTGTTAGTGTACTGCAGATCTTAAAAAAATAAAATAAAATAAAAACAAGCTTAGATATATATATATATATATATATATATATAAATATGTAAAGATCAATGTGAATTGAGGTTGTGTTGACAGAAAAGAGTTCAGTGAAATTCATCAAAATGATTGTGCTGAAAGCTAAATATTGAAATGTATGTCTCTGTTTTTGTTTCCGTTTTAAAGTACTCAAAATGAACGAGGTCCCCTCTCCCGCTGGAGGTATGCAGCCCTGACTTCACCATTCTCTCGATTTCTGGAGCGCCTGATCCCAGGGCCCATTGACCTTTACTGAAATACATGTGACTCTGTGTGTTTCTCTTTGTGGTTGGTGGTTTTTGTCAGTGGAGTTTGCCTTGTCCTGTTGTAGGAGGAGCCAAGGAGCCAATTTATACAACTGAATTCAAATCAGTTTTGTTCAGTTTAGATGCAGATAAATGCTTCAACAGGTCAACATCAACACTCAGTTTGACATTTCACTTGGTCTTCTGAGCTTTTTAGATGGACAGGCTGCTAGATTTATACTTTGCAGTCTTTATTTTTTTCCTACTTGTGGAACTCAATTGTTAAACTGAAATCCTTAAATCTGCTGTTTTTCTTCAGTAGAGATTATGTCATGCAGCCTCACAAACCCCACCTTTTATACACACCTGTGACCAGCAGAAATACTAATAATAATTGATTCTCTGTGGTTTGATTGACAATGGCTGGGGGTGAAAGTGTTGCTCATATACAGTTTTTCCTGCCAAAATACTTTACTAAATCAGTTAAAGTTCGTACAGAAGTAAAAATGGATTATTTACTCACCCTCATGACTTTCCAAACTCTAAGTTTTGTGGAAGAATGTTTATGCTGCTCTTTTTCTCTACAATGGAAGTGACAAGGAATGGAGGCTGTCAAATTTCCCCCCAAAATATTAAAAACCAAGTGATTATTATCTTTAAATGCTCTTGACAGTGTCTGTTTTCATTCACTTTCATAGTCTGAAAAAAAAAGCATCTAGGACATTTTTTTCTTTTTGTGTTCCACAGATGAAAAAGTCAAAGTTTTGAAATGACAGATGGATTAGTAAATGGCAGAATAATGCTCCTTTAAGCACTGATTAGGAAGATTGTTTTTAACAAATATGGCTCTAGTGCATGATCTGGTTTTTAACGATATATGTATTGACTGTTCATCTACTAAACATCATTATGAGCTCCTCAGCCTGTTTGTTGGATGGTTTGTCTACTTGTGTGTTTGAATGGTTGGTGAATTGACTGGTGGATTCCAATTTCACATACTGGTTCTGTTGAATTTCTCTTCACAAATGAAACAGAGTGATGCGAAACAAATTTCAACCACCCAGTTTTCAGCTCGCTGCCCTTCCATCACCCCAACACCCTCACCTGATATCTGAGCATGGTTCTCATTGATCGACCCACCCCCCGTCACCTGTCAATCAAACCTAGGTTCCACCTTCCGTTTTGCCTGAAGCCTTTAAGTGACAGGCCGTGGTTGCATGAGATGTGTTCAGATTCTGGCCTCTCACTAAGTGAGTAATATCTGAAGTCTAGCCTCTTACATCTAGTTTTTCTTTCTCGTTGACAGGCATCCACCACCACCAGCAGCAGTTCCACCTGAGGATCCTCCCAACCATTGCCGGAGCAACGTATGAAAAACGTTCCACCAACCTGCATGTCTGTCCACCTCTATCCATCGTATTACCCTGCACCATTATACAGAGATGAAACCAACCCTGAACGATGCCTACATCTTCACATCAGTGTTCGGAGAGTTTGCCCAGGTCTGACCAGAGGAATGACGAAGATCTTTTGCTTATGATACTAAGAGATACTCTTAAACCTGACCGGTCAAGATTGGATTTGGACTGGATCTGTGAGCACGCACACACGTACACACACACGCACACACGTACACACACGCACACGCACACACATGCATATCTTCAAACAGCACAGCTCATGTCTTTATCAAAGAAACTGTTCTGCAAAATCAGTATGCTTGTGTTTGCATGGTTAGAGTTCCACATTATATCTTCGTTATATTTAGTGACTGGTAAAGACATTGGGGAGAGAAATTAGAATAACAGAATATTCTCATATGAACTGGTGTGGACACTGAATTGCAAAAAAATACCATTCTTAATCAGTAGATACTAATGACAAATGAGATTTTTTTGCAATGTGAATGATATTAAACAAGCACAAAGAGAATTAAATGATTCAGCCATGTTGAGAGATGGAGCGTGGAGCTTTTGCTAGACTGAATTTGGACACTGAAAGCTTCTCTTTCCCTGCAATGGATGTATAAAGCCTTTCTTATGTGTTTTCTTGGATCTCATAAAGACTTCTATCAGAATAATGCAAGTGTTATCCAGTGTATTCAGAAGAGGTCACAGCAAATTTGATTTGCTGTGCCATATAGTCTTTGCTTATCTCTGTAGTGTTGTATTATATCTGTATTGCTGTTTGTGTCGGTATTTTTCCATTTCAGTATGTAAAGAATCAAGTTGAATCTAAGCACTAATCTGACTCAGAAAGTGTAGAGTATTGTTGTAGTCATGATCTCTCCTAATATGATCATAGAGTGTAGTGGAGGCTGTAAAATCACTATGACTGCTTCCTCTGTGGTGTCTGGTGACATTCATGAATGCACAAATGCAGACACAGCACAGTGATGTCATAGTGCAGACATCTGAAGGTCACAGCGGTTTCTAAAATGAGTTTAGGAGATTCATTAAGTAGCCTCTCCCTGATGCCCAAGATTTCTGTCTCAGATAAAAACCCACTGACTTCTAATAGAGACTGTTAAACAGTAAGTTCATTTTGTCCTTTATAAAAACACCACAGTATTTCAGAGATAAAGACTTGCATCAACCATCAGACTTCATTAAATCTTTGAAATAAGGCTAAATGTAAAGAGCACTCAAGGTGGTGGATGGGTTTTATTTGCTTTAAAACAAGAAAAGATGAGAACTGCTAATGTTTACTTACCAAATGTATAATTATCTAATATTATGAAATGTGTTTAATATTCATGGAAATGCTTTGGGGAAAAAAAGTGAAAATACATTGTGCATTGAAATGCACTAGCCAAATTTTTTTTAATTTTTTTTTTTACATTTTTATTTTCAATTCCTGATGTTAATATTGTGTATTAATATTAATGCATTAATATAAACTTTCATATTGCTGCTTTTTTATTGTTGATATTTTATATTTGCTGTCTATATCAGTTGTGCAATATATGGACATCGATATTTTATTTTAGTGGACAATATGGTATTGTTGTTTTTTCTGATTGTTTCCAGCCTTTCTGCAGTGTCATTTATTCCTAACTACCTGAGGGTATGGCAGTTTTCCCAGGCAGGTCAAAAGGTCAGGGTGTCATGGGGTCAGTTTAGTGACCAGCTCACTCTGGAATGCACAGCATGTGTGTTTTGTCAAAGCAATGCAACATTACAAAATACATCTGCCCGGTTCTCATTTGATTATCTGTTTTAGAGACACAAATGCTGGATGTTTACATGTGGTATTTTATACGGGAAGTAATCATTTTAAGGCTCTTAACTAGCTGTCTCAGAGTATTGGCTAATGCTCAGACATGAACAATGTTGTAAGATAACATTATGTGAGAAGATCAGAGAGAAAGAAATACATTTTTGTAGAATGACAAAATATTAAGGTTCAATATGTCTGTCAGTGTGAGCAGCTGTAAGTAGGTCACTCGTCTCTCACTGCACAGAAAAGTGGCTAGAATTCATTTACCCAAAAGCCTAATTTTGTGGTATAAAAATGGACTACCTATATAGAGCACTGCCCTGTAGTCCCATGTATTTCTTCTTCTTTCCCCTGCTGTCCAATGAAACTTGATACAGTTAAGCAAATGTTTTTCTAATTCATTTTCTACCATCATTTGTGCTCTAAAGCAGACAAACTGCCTACTTAAATCTGAACACATCCATGATCTGCCTCAGAGAAACTACCAGACCCTCTTTGCTCATGAGTATCTACTGATGTATTTGTACTGCATATTTACAATAGATAAAAACTTAATTGAAAATAATGTGATTTCTGTCATTCTCCATGTAATTCAGAAGTACATAACATGTGATGGGACGTTGCATTTGTAATATGATTTCAGGTTTTAAATGACTTCTCAGTATGTGAGTAGCAATCAGCCTGTAGCCCAACTGAACACATGCACTGGAGTAAAAAAATAAATAAAAACATGTTGTTTGTACAGTATACTATTATGATTATCTTTTAAACAGGGAAGAGAGAGACACATTGTTTATGATTATGACTTATCTACTTTCTGATCATCAGTGATACAATCAAAGTGACCTATTGTGAAATATTAATCTTCTTTCTTTGCATGATTCTCATCTGTGTGTGGGGTGGTAGGTGAGTGTGCTTTTGTTTGGGTGGGTAAAGATGAGGTCATCACTGCAGATGATGTAATGCATTGAAGAAAATTAGGCAGACCACATTTCATATCTGCATTTTCATTTAGACGCAAAACTCACTAAAAACCACACTTGGATTATCATCACAAACTTTTTTTCTGTTAATTCTAACAAATGTTAAATATAAATAATAAAGCATTAACCCCAGGCCCGGCTGGCTTACTGCCTGGTTCTGGTTCTGTGATGTGGGTCAGAACAAACTGAGAAAAAAAAAAATTAACTGCTCTTTGCTTCTCTTTTCCTCCTGACCCAGATTTCTCTCCTCCTGCTTTACAGCACAGAGAGAGACTGCAGCACTATTAAAATCTGCTGCAGCAGACACACACACACACACACACACACACGCGCACACACACACACACACTTTTCATTTGTCATACACATTTGTCCTCAGCATTTTATCATAAAGGTCCACACACACACACACACACACAAATATCCCTGTTGCCAGGCCTTCTCTAAACCACAATTCAGCTAACTGTCACAATCAAAACAACCATGCTTTCCTGAAACACTGCAGAGGAAAAAGGCCTCAATCTGAGAAATCCAGCTGACTGCTGGTTTCTAGGCAACGGGAACCTGTCTCTATAGCGACCGAACAAAAGACAGACGGAGGAACGTGGGTTAAACTGGAGAGAGTAATTTTATATGGAATGATAAAAAAGTAAAATATGTTAAATAAATAAATAAATAAATAGCAGTGTTGTAACTGAGATTTCTTTCTTGAGCGATGCATTTATTTGGTCTTCCTTAGGTCTTCCCAAACCCCTCCCTTCATTCACGCTTTCCTCTGGAGACCGCAATATTCAGCACCACGGACAGCGACCCGCCTATCCAAATGTCCGTTGCCACGGTAACGGAGGTCTGCGGGCGGGGAGGGGGTGCATGATGCTGCAGCCTGTAATTTGATGCACAGACAAGAGGCTCAACTCGCCAGATCCGGGGATCTCGTATTAGCTGTGCAGTCTATGTCAAACACACACTGTATAACACAGAAATGTATAATAATCTATGACTCCCTTTTTATGATATGAGAACATGTGTGATTGATGTGTATATTTGATCTCTACTACCACAGAGTACGTCCGTGAAAAAAGAGCTCGAGATGTGACTCACTTCGCTCTGCCCCCTGGTGTCTTTTGTCTGATATGAGGTTTGTGCATTAGAAAGCTCATACGTAAGCAGCTGTGATGGGAGGGAGAGCAGAACAAAAAAGGCGGGTGGGGCCGAGTTTGTCACGTGATTTGTGTAACTGAACCACAAGATGTCACTGCTCACCATGCAGTTAGACACCAGATCACTGCCTTCTTATAAATTCTGGCTCATTTATTCTCTTAAAGCATGATAATTCATTATTTAAATGCGTATTTCAAGACATAAAAAAATAAAAAAAGTTTTACTTTTTTTTTTTTTTTTTTAAATCTAATCAGACATTTGGTTCTCTTTTAGTGTAGTACATTTGGTGTTGTGATGCCTCCATTTTACAATTATAAACTGTATATACTGTATAAATTATTATAAACTGTAATTGTAAATTATATAATATTATTTATAATAATAATAATTTTTCATTTTTGGTCCACAATAATATCACTGTAAAATGCACTGTGAAGGAAATTATGCAGTTCTACAAAATCGCTGTGAGTGGCGCTACAACACCAATCATCTCTGACAGTCGTGTTCAGCAGATTCATTTCGTGGGTTGGCTTGCCAGACATCACTTTGGCTTTGAACAATGAACAACCACGACGATTTTAGATCTGTCTATTAAGCTGTAATTTGAAATAGCATAAATGAGTTGACCGCATTTGCTAAAACTATTTTCAGCGGTGTTCAGAGAAAGCATGGCGAGCAAAAATAAAATAATATGGATGAGCAAGATTTTTTATCTGATGTGTCTGCTGTTCAGTTCCGGAAGAAATGCTGCCCAGATAAACTATTCCCTTCAAGAAGAATCAAAAACTGGAGTCACTGTGGGGAACATTGCAAAGGACTTGGGATTTGATCCGGCTTTACTGGAAAACAGGAATTTACGTATCGTTGCGGGGACAAAACAAGAGCTCTTTCGGGTAAATCATAAAGACGGCGCTTTGTTTGTGAACCAGAGGATAGACAGAGAAGAGCTGTGCGCTAAAACCAACCCATGTCTCATTCATCTGAAAGCAGTGATAGAAAATCCACTCGAAATGCATCAGATATCAATTGACATTATCGATGTCAATGATAATCCACCGAGTTTTTTGGACGAAAACTATAAATTGGAAATACTTGAATCTGCAATGACAGGGGCACGATTTCAGTTAGAAACAGCGCACGACCCGGATATAGGCTCAAACGACTTGCAATCATATAAACTGAGCCAAAATCTTTATTTTCGTTTAGAAACGGAAGACATGGGAGACGAAGGTAAGATACCTGTCCTTATTTTACAAAAACCTCTTGACAGAGAGAAAAGCGCAAGGCATAATCTAATATTAACTGCGACAGACGGTGGCAAGCCACAGAAATCAGCTACTGTGAATATTACGATTATTGTGTCGGACATCAATGATAATGCCCCAGTGTGTGATAAGCAAAAATACACAGTAACAGTAAAAGAAAATGCCCCCGAAGGTACATTTCTGCTCCGCGTTAATGCTTCAGATTCAGATGAAGGACTAAACGGAGAAATTGAATACTCTTTACGGAACAAGTTCAGGAACGGAGCATCTGAGGTTTTTGTTTTAGATAGTTTGACGGGGGAATTAAAGATAAAAGGTGGGCTAAATTTTGAGGAAAGGCAGGTTTATGAGCTAAAGATACTGGCTGCGGATAAGGGAGCCGTTTCTTTGTCTACACAGTGTAATGTGCTTGTAAATGTTGAGGATGTCAACGACAACCGGCCTGAGATTGACGTTACTTCAGTATCCAGCCACATTCCCGAGGATGCGCTTCCTGGGACTGTCGTAGCTTTGATGGGAGTTACAGACCTGGATTCAGGTATGAACGGAAAGATAGTTTGCTCTCTGCCTAAGGATATTCCTTTTGACCTCAAGCCGTCGCCTGATGGAAACTTTTATTCTTTGGTAACTAAAGAATACATTGACAAAGAATCGAAATCGTCTTATGATATCACTATAACAGCCAAAGATTTAGGAACTCCGTCGTTAACATCAACAAGATCCATTCACGTTGATGTCACTGATGTTAACGACAACAGCCCCACATTTGCTCAAAGCCCATATACGTTCTACGTGGTTGAAAACAACAAACCAGGAATTGCTGTTTTCTCATTAAGTGCAGCTGATATAGATGAAGGTGAAAACGCACGTGTATCGTATTCAATTGATCGAATGAATTCAGACCAAACAATGACATCTTTCCTGAGTATTAATGAGGCGAATGGTACCGTTTACTCATTGAAGAGCTTTGATTTTGAGTCTTTAAAAACATTTCAATTCTTTGTTGTGGCCAAAGACTCTGGCACTCCGTCTCTGAGCAGCAACGTGACCGTGAACGTGTTTATTCTGGATCAGAACGACAACGTTCCAGTGATCTTATATCCAGTCAGCGCTAACGGTTCTGCTGAGGGTGTGGAAGAGGTTCCTCGTAATGTGAACGCAGGTCATTTGGTGACTAAAGTCAGAGCCTATGATGCAGATATAGGATACAACGGCTGGTTATTATTTTCACTGCAGGAAGTTAGTGACCACAGTCTCTTTGGTTTGGACCGCTATACAGGACAGATAAGGACCCTTCGCTCATTCACAGAAACAGACGAGGCCCAGCATAAACTGCTCATACTGGTCAAAGACAATGGGAACGTTTCTCTCTCAGCAACAGCGACTGTGATTGTCAAAGTTGTGGAGCCCAAAGAGGCTTTTGCAGCTTCTGATGTGAAAACCCAGTAAAAGACGAGGAGGAAAACAACGTGACATTTTATTTGATCATCACTTTGGGCTCGGTTTCAGTGCTTTTTGTCATCAGCATCATCGTGTTGCTTGTAATGCAGTGCTCTAAATCGACAGACTATTCGTCCAAGTATTTACAGGATACAAATTACGACGGGACTCTGTGTCACAGCATCCAGTACAGATCTGGAGACAAACGGTACATGTTAGTTGGACCCAGAATGAGTATCGGCTCTACTATAGTCCCGGGCAGTAATGGAAATACTCTAGTGATCCCAGATCGCAGGAGGAGAGGTTCTGGAGAGGTAAGATGCATCTTCAATAATAATAGTTATTTTCATAAGTTTGCACGTGTGTGTATGCCAGGGCTCTTCAACTCGGCTCCTGGAGGGCCGGTGTCCTGCAGAGTTTAGTTCCAACCTTAATTAAACACACCTGATCAAGCTAATCAAAGTATTCAGGACTATTTAAAAATGATGAACAGGTGGAATAAGGGTTGGAAGTAAACTATGCAGATCACTGGCCCTCCAGAACCGGAGTTGACTAGCACTGGTGAATGTTTTTCAAAGAGCTGTCCGTGGTGCTGAAATGAATGCGAAGTAAAAGTTAAGTGTATTCTTTAATAAAAAAGCGACCCATTCGGTCACTTCTAAAACCAGAAGGTATTACAATACGTGACACTGACCAAAGTGGGTGAAGACTGAGAATTTCATTTAGATAATAATTTGTGGTTCATTGAACTGAATGTGAGTATGAGTTTGGTTACAAATGGACCAGCTCCATTTGAAAACGTGATCATTTACAAAAAGGAAAAACAAATGTTTTATTTAGCATCTGTTGTATGCTTCTGTTGTAAGGAAGAAGAAAAAAACATAGCATGAACCACTGACATCATTATTTAAAGCCACATCAGCAGAAAACACATTCAGCTGAGTGCAAATACGTTTATCCATTGTTGTGAATAGCCAAATAGACGACTATTTCTGGACATAAGCCCAAAAAATTACTGTATTGCAATTTTTAAGAGTTGCAACAGATTGAAGTCAAACACAAATGTACCAAATAAAAATAGCGAGTTTAAAAGGAAGTTAAATTTAAATATTTGGGAAACAAACAAGTACTAAATATCTTATAAATATAAAGTTCTCTCAACCAACCAAGCACTGTGACTCGAGGAAAGAAAAAAAAGGTATCGAAAATGCATTTTTATTATAATTAATTAATTTTTAATTTAATTTTTTTTTTTTTGCCTTTGTTCGAATTAGATTTTTTTTTTTTTTTTTTTTTACATTTTGTACAATTACCTGTTACATTTACATTATTTTCTTTCGATCTACATTTTTATACAAAGCGGCTCTTAATCTACAAATGTGAAACATCACAAGCAATTTGTCACAGAGTAAGTAACATTCACCCAGCAAGCCGTCCATCCATTTATTCATTCATGTAGGAGGATGACGGGCAAAGTTGCTGATTTCTGATCAGCCCATACAGAGAAACCAGTGAATGTTTATTGGTTGACATAATAAATTACGCAGCTACACAAGGGCTTATGGTAGTCTGATAGAAACGGAAAACTATACTCTCGACCATGCAAAATAACTAATATATATATTTTATAAAAAATATAATAAAAATATTATAATATTTTATTATAAATATTATAATATAAAATTAAAAAAAAAAAACACGACATGTATGTGTATATATATATCTATTTTTTGCGTATTACAGCACACCTCTGCTATTGCCATTAAACTGCCATATATTTATACATCACGGTTTCACTGTCTTGTATTTGGCATTGAAATTAATTAAATATTTATTTTGTGGTTAGTTGTAGGATACTTTGCTTTAAAGCGAATCCAGTTAGATATATGCATTGGCAGATGGATTCTAATGTTATTACTGAACTCTTTATTATCGTCCATATTCGCAGTTAGACTCAAGGTGTCAGTATTATACAAGGAAACCTTTTGAATTGCAGTCCCTCCCCCTCGAGACGTCACACAGTTGTTCCTTTCCACCTAAAGCGCAATTCTGTGTTGTTGAAACTGGCTACCTTGCTGTCTGCGTGAATTACGGTGAATTGTTTGGAAAACAAAACTGAACATTTTTATGGCATCTCGGATAATTCGCTCATGAGGAAATCACAAGGGGGACAATAATTTGTTTTTTTGATAAGCGTTTGAATCATAATGGAACACGAAGGACAAAAGCGCAGATGGGAGTGCTGGCGGATCGCTTTGTGTTTCTCTTTTCTGCTGTGCATCGGCGAGCATGTTTCAGCTCAGATAAGATATACTATTCCAGAGGAGGTAAAAGGTGGAACCGTCGTTGGAAATGTTGCGAAGGATTTGGGCCTAGATGTCGGTGCTTTGACGGACAGGCGGTTCCGCATTGTATCTGGATCCAATGATGATTTTTTTCAGGTAAATCAGAACGGCGTTTTGCACGTTCATAAGAAAATCGACCGAGAAGCGCTGTGTGATAGTTATAGCGCATGTGTCATAAATCTGAAGATTGTTGTAGAAAATCCACTTGAAATACATTATATTGCAGTGGAAGTGACCGATGTAAATGACAATTCACCCAGTTTTAGTGAACATGAGAAACGATTGGAGATTTCAGAATCGACTGCTAGAGGAACGCGTTTTCAGCTCAAGGCTGCCCGTGACCCGGATGCAGGGGTAAATTCTGTTCGTATATACAAATTAACTCAGAATGAACACTTTGATCTAGAAGTCAAAGATCAAGGAGAAGACAAATTGCCATTTTTAGTTTTACAAAAATCACTTGACCGCGAGATCAATGACGAATATAATTTAGTTTTAACGGCTGTAGATGGAGGGAATCCTCAAAGATCAGGGACACTAAATATTACAATTAACGTTCTGGACATAAATGACAATAGACCTGTTTTTAGCCAAGATATGTATTCTACAACTTTAAAGGAAAATATACAAATTGGAACACTAGTAATTCAGGTTCAAGCAAGTGATGCAGATCATGGCTCAAATGGAGAGGTCACCTACGCGTTTGGCAGCGATCAGAACCCAAAGGTGTATGAAATATTTAGTTTAGATAAACTGACTGGTGATATTCGTGTGAAAGGCGATGTAGATTTTGAGGACAAATCTATTTACAAACTTGATGTTCAAGCATCCGATAAAGGTCAGCCCCCTATGACAACAGACTGCAGAGTTGTTGTAAAAATATTCGACACAAACGATAATAAACCAGAGATTGAAGTGACCTCATTGTCGAAAATGGTGCCTGAAGACTCTAAGCCTGGTACTGTAATCTCACTCATCAGTGTTACTGACAGAGACACTGGTGTGAACGGAAAAGTCGTGTGCTCTCTCTCAGGAAATGTTCCATTTGAATTAAAACAATCAGTTCAGGAAAACATGTACTCCTTGGTGACTAAAGGGAACCTGGACCGTGAAACTGTATCACATTATGACATTACAATTACAGCGAGCGACTTGGGTCAGCCTCCACTGTCCTCATATAAAACTTTGAGTGTGCAGGTGTCAGATGTTAATGATAACCCGCCTCAATTCAGCCTAAATCCAATTGAATTATATATGATTGAAAACAACGCTGCAGGCGCGCCCATTCTCACGCTGAGTGCTTTTGACAAAGACCTAAATGAAAACTCTATGATTTCATATCAGATTATTAAAGGAAATGGGACACAAAGTGACATGACATCTTTTCTAAATATTAATTCTGAGACAGGCGCAATTTATGCACTTAAAAGTTTTGATTTTGAGACTGTCAAAACCTTTAAATTTTACGCGCTCGCCACAGACTCTGGCACTCCGTCTCTGAGCAGTAACGTGACAGTGAACGTGTTTATTCTGGATCAGAACGACAACGTTCCAGTGATCTTATATCCAGTCAGCGCTAACGGTTCTGCTGAGGGTGTGGAAGAGGTTCCTCGTAATGTGAACGCAGGTCATTTGGTGACTAAAGTCAGAGCCTATGATGCAGATATAGGATACAACGGCTGGTTATTATTTTCACTGCAGGAAGTTAGTGACCACAGTCTCTTTGGTTTGGACCGCTATACAGGACAGATAAGGACCCTTCGCTCATTCACAGAAACAGACGAGGCCCAGCATAAACTGTTCATACTGGTCAAAGACAATGGGAACGTTTCTCTCTCAGCAACAGCGACTGTGATTGTCAAAGTTGTGGAGCCCAAAGAGGCTTTTGCAGCTTCTGATGTGAAAAACACAGTAAAAGACGAGGAGGAAAACAACGTGACATTTTATTTGATGATCACTTTGGGCTCGGTTTCGGTGCTTTTTGTCATCAGCATCATCGTGTTGCTTGTAATGCAGTGCTCTAAATCGACAGACTATTCGTCCAAGTATTTACAGGATACAAATTACGACGGGACTCTGTGTCACAGCATCCAGTACAGATCTGGAGACAAACGGTACATGTTAGTTGGACCCAGAATGAGTATCGGCTCTACTATAGTCCCGGGCAGTAATGGAAATACTCTAGTGATCCCAGATCGCAGGAGGAGATGTTCTGGAGAGGTAAGAATGACTTATTATTTTTGCACTGTTTGATTTAAATTTGTCTTGTGTATATGATGCTGTTTGGGCTGGTTTTAAGGTAGATGTGAGACAGGTATTGTGTTTTGCTGTGCGAATCTATGTAGACGAATAAACTATTTTCTCTTCTAATAATTAATGCTATATTAAGAAAATTTAAATGATCTTGTTGGATTCAGAATAGGACTCTGTGTCACATCAAACATTATCCTATATGTTAATGTACCCAGGATAACTATTGGAAATATTTACGAGGTGGCGATTTCTTTACATGAAATGGTAGAATTTGATACACAATGTGGAGGTGCTGGAGACCTATCTCTCTCTCTCTCTGTGTGTGTTTTTTTTTTTTTTTAATGACTTTCTATAATGCTTTGTAAGATCTGCCCTGTTTATTTACCGCCTCTCTGCGACATTCATGCGTGAGGCTCAGGTGACAAATGTCATGAATTTTTCTTATTATCCTACTATTAGGTGACAAAATGAATTAGTTCATTTACATTTATGCATTTAGCAGACGCTTTTATCCAAAGCGACTTACATTGCATTCAATTTACAGTTTCTACATTTTATCAGCTCTTGATAATCAAATGCATTTTTATTTAGAATTAGTAATAATACGAGTTGTTTGCCAGCTACTTACTCTCGCAGATCTATGTCAGTGGTACTGAAATTTGCTGTGACATTTTGAAATGTAAGATTTTACGGTTTATGGTTATCAGGCTGTATATTTTGTAGCTAAACATCAAACATGTATGTGCTATATATTAATGTTTATTTAATACAGTCATATCTGCCATATGGGTCGAATATTTGCTCTCTGTATGATGTATCTTAAGTGCAAAGAATTATATTTAAAATCTTGACATGTTGTAGTGGACCTCATGGTGTCAGTATTACACAAGAAAACGATTTTTGGGGCAGGTATCTGGTTTGCATCATGCTAACCCAGGCTTGAGCGCACTGACTGCTTATTCAGTCGGAGCATATACAAGAGATTAGTTCCGTGATTTTTGACCAAAAAATGTTCGTATATTCCTCCCCGAATCACTTGAATAAATTCATGCGGTAACTGTGAGGAGAATCAGTTTACATTTGCTCCTCAGACGACGGCTTTCAGCATGGATGCTGGAGAACAAAGGCGCAGATGGAAATACTGGTGGATTTCTCTGTGTTTCTACTTGCAGTGCTACGGACAGCAGGTTTCAGGGCAGATAAGATACACTGTTCCAGAGGAGGTGAAAGAAGGATATGTTGTGGGAAATATTGCAAAGGATTTGGGTCTTGATGTCAGTACTTTGGTGGACAGACGTTTTCGTATTGTTTCTGGATCAAATGACGGCCTTTTTCAGGTAAATCAGAACAATGGCATCTTGAATGTGGAAAAGCATATTGACAGAGAGGCGCTGTGCGATGAAAATGTTGCTTGTTTGATAAGTCTGAAAACCGTTGTTGAGAATCCTCTTGAAATTCATTATGTAGAAGTAGAAATTGTCGATGTAAATGACCATGCACCCAATTTTGCTTATAAAGACGTCCTGCTAGAAATAGCAGAATCAACCCTACCGGGTGAGGACTTTCAATTGCAGGAAGCAAAGGACCCTGATTCAGGCATAAATTCTGTTCGTTTTTATAAACTGAGCCAAACCGAGTATTTCGAACTTGAGCTTCGCGAAAATGGGGGAGAGAAAAAGGTCCCCGTCTTGAAATTACGTAAATTGCTTGACAGGGAGCATCAGGTCAGTCACAGTCTAATACTGACTGCTGTTGACGGTGGGAATCCACCACGATCAGGGAGTATCATTATTAATGTCACGGTGCTGGATGATAATGATAACAGGCCAAAATTCAGTCAAGAGCTTTATTCAGTCACATTACCAGAAAACGCTCCTGTTGGTACTCTTGTCATTAAATTGAATGCCACTGATTTAGATGAAGGTCAGAATGGTGAAATTGTTTATTCATTCGTGAAGAATATCGAAAAACATGTTTATGACACCTTTGATTTGGACAAGGCTGGTGAGATTAGGGTGAAGGGCGATTTGGATTTTGAGAAAAACAATGTTTATAGAGTCGGTGTTATGGCGTCAGATAAAGGCCAACCACCGAAGACAAGCAACTGTCGAATTATCATTAAAGTTATTGACCAAAATGACAATGGACCAGAGATAGAAGTTACCTCACTGTCTGATATAGTTCCCGAAGATTCAAAACCAGGATCGGTCATTTCACTTGTTAGTATTACTGATAAAGATTCAGGCGTCAATGGCAAAGTTGTTTGTAGAATATCTGACAATGTGCCTTTTGAACTGAAGCCATCATTTAAAGAAAATATGTACTCTCTTGTGACGAAAGCAAAATTAGATAGAGAACTTGTGTCTCAATATGCTGTCATAATAACAGCCACAGATCTTGGTCAGCCCCCTCTTTCCTCAGTCAAAACACTGAAAGTGCAGATATCAGACGTGAACGATAACGCTCCAGAATTTCCTCACAATCCGTTAGAGCTTTATTTGATGGAAAATAACCCACCAGGAGCCTCCATATACTCCGTTAGCGCATTCGATAAAGACCTGAATGAAAACGCTGCTATAACCTATCAAATAATTAGGGAAGATGGAGCAAAAAGTCATATGTCGTCTTTCCTGAATGTAAATTCAGACAACGGACATATACATGCGCTGAAAAGCTTCGATTTTGAAACTATAAAAAAGTTTCAGTTCCAAGTTCTCGCAACAGACTCTGGCACTCCGTCTCTGAGCAGTAACGTGACAGTGAACGTGTTTATTCTGGATCAGAACGACAACGTTCCAGTGATCTTATATCCAGTCAGCGCTAACGGTTCTGCTGAGGGTGTGGAAGAGGTTCCTCGTAATGTGAACGCAGGTCATTTGGTGACTAAAGTCAGAGCCTATGATGCAGATATAGGATACAACGGCTGGTTATTATTTTCACTGCAGGAAGTTAGTGACCACAGTCTCTTTGGTTTGGACCGCTATACAGGACAGATAAGGACCCTTCGCTCATTCACAGAAACAGACGAGGCCCAGCATAAACTGCTCATACTGGTCAAAGACAATGGGAACGTTTCACTCTCAGCAACAGCGACTGTGATTGTCAAAGTTGTGGAGCCCAAAGAGGCTTTTGCAGCTTCTGATGTGAAAAACACAGTAAAAGACGAGGAGGAAAACAACGTGACATTTTATTTGATCATCACTTTGGGCTCGGTTTCAGTGCTTTTTGTCATCAGCATCATCGTGTTGCTTGTAATGCAGTGCTCTAAATCGACAGACTATTCGTCCAAGTATTTACAGGACACAAATTACGACGGGACTCTGTGTCACAGCATCCAGTACAGATCTGGAGACAAACGGTACATGTTAGTTGGACCCAGAATGAGTATCGGCTCTACTATAGTCCCGGGCAGTAATGGAAATACTCTAGTGATCCCAGATCGCAGGAGGAGATGTTCTGGAGAGGTAAGAATGACCGTTTTATTCTTTTTGCACTTGTTAATTAACATTTGTCATTTACATATGACGTTTTTGACGTTTCTTGATATTCGAGCAAAAGACGTTGTCACCCCAGTCATTTTAATAGATTTATGTGTTGTGTAATGGAATTGTTGCTTATTTGATATGTCCGAGACTGCTATTGAAAATTCATATACAATACATTTTGTCTGATAAATATATGTTGCTACAAATAGCAGAATCTTTTCCAGGTTAAGACATTAAGCAAGAAAGAGAGGATCCTTGTTAGGCCTACAGCATGAATTATTTTATTTATAAACTGAGCGAAACCGACTATTTGGAACTTTGGCTTTGCGATTTTTTTATTCTTACCTTAGCCTTACTTTAAAAAAAATAAAAATAAAAATAAAAATATATATATATATATATTATTTTAATGTATTATTACATGTATTATTTTTCTGCTTCCATCTATCCCGGGAATATTAATTTGAGAGGTTCCGACTGTTTTCGTGATAAAATAAGACAATACGTGTTTATTTGTTATTTCAGCCAGAGCGGTTTTGCTTATCTGTGAGATTCTTAACAAACCTCATGGTGTCATTGTTGTACAGGGAGAGCATCGATTCACCCTGCCCCCATATCTAGCTTGCAATAGACATTTTGTTCAACGCAAAGGGAGGATGATTTTTGTTTGAAGACGGCCAAAGACAGAACTGCGTAACGCTGGATATTTGTAACCTTTTCGCGCGTCACCTTTGTTTGTTCGTTTAAGATGAATATACATCTATAATCTGACCAGGTAGCGGCATTAACTTCTGGATTTCTCTGTCGTTCACAATGGATGTTGGAGGACAAAGGCGCAAAGGGGAGTACTGGAGGACGGTTCTCTGTTTTCTCCTGTGCTTTGGGCAGCAGCTTTCAGCTCAGATAAGATACTCTGTTCCAGAGGAGGTTAAAGAGGGATCTGTTGTAGGAAATATCGCCAAGGATTTGGGACTTGATGTCAGTACTTTGATGGACAGACGGTTCCGTATAGTGTCTGGATCAGATGATGCGCTTTTCATGGTAAATCAAAACAATGGCGTTTTATATGTCCAAAGACAAATCGACAGAGAGGCGCAATGTGATAGTATTGGAGCATGCTTGATTAACTTAAAAATAGTGGTGGAAAATCCACTTGAGCTTCATTATATTGTCGTTGAGATAACTGATGTAAATGACCACTCCCCTACATTTACAGAAAAAGAAAAGCGATTAGAAATATCCGAAAACACTCTGCAAGGAACGCGTTTTCAGCTGCAAGTCGCGCGTGACCCTGATATTGGATCGAATTCTGTGCGCTTGTATAAATTGAGTCAAAACGAGCATTTTGATTTAGAAATAAGGGACAGGGGAGAAGATAAACTGCCTTTTCTGGTTTTACAAAAGCCCCTTGACCGTGAGCACAAAGCTGAACACAAGTTAATATTAACAGCAATAGATGGCGGCAATCCGCAAAGATCAGGAACATTAAACATAACAGTATTTGTTCTTGACGTAAATGACAACCGTCCTTTGTTTAGTCAAGATGTTTATTCTTCAACTCTGCACGAAAATGTGCAAATTGGAACTTTAGTAATGAAAGTTATGGCAAGTGATTCTGATTACGGTCCAAATGGTGAAGTGTCTTACACTTTTGGAGGGGACAACAACGAAAACATATTTAATATCTTTGACCTGAATAGATTAACTGGGGAAATCCGTGTTATAGGAGAGGTAGACTTTGAAAAGAACAGTGTTTATAAGCTGGATATACAGGCAATTGACAATGGACAGCCGCCTTTGAACACTGACTGTAGAGTAATTATAAAGATACTTGATTTAAATGATAATAAGCCGATCATTGATGTGACGTCACTATCGAACGTTGTGCCTGAAGACTCTAAGCCTGGTACTGTAATCTCACTCATCAGTGTTACTGACAGAGACACTGGTGTGAACGGAAAAGTCGTGTGCTCTCTCTCAGGAAATGTTCCATTTGAATTAAAACAATCAGTTCAGGAAAACATGTACTCCTTGGTGACTAAAGGGAACCTGGACCGTGAAACTGTATCACATTATGACATTACAATTACAGCGAGCGACTTGGGTCAGCCTCCACTGTCCTCATATAAAACTTTGAGTGTGCAGGTGTCAGATGTTAATGATAACCCGCCTCAATTCAGCCTAAATCCAATTGAATTATATATGATTGAAAACAACGCTGCAGGCGCGCCCATTCTCACGCTGAGTGCTTTTGACAAAGACCTAAATGAAAACTCTATGATTTCATATCAGATTATTAAAGGAAATGGGACACAAAGTGACATGACATCTTTTCTAAATATTAATTCTGAGACAGGCGCAATTTATGCACTTAAAAGTTTTGATTTTGAGACTGTCAAAACCTTTAAATTTTACGCGCTCGCCACAGACTCTGGCACTCCGTCTCTGAGCAGTAACGTGACAGTGAACGTGTTTATTCTGGATCAGAACGACAACGTTCCAGTGATCTTATATCCAGTCAGCGCTAACGGTTCTGCTGAGGGTGTGGAAGAGGTTCCTCGTAATGTGAACGCAGGTCATTTGGTGACTAAAGTCAGAGCCTATGATGCAGATATAGGATACAACGGCTGGTTATTATTTTCACTGCAGGAAGTTAGTGACCACAGTCTCTTTGGTTTGGACCGCTATACAGGACAGATAAGGACCCTTCGCTCATTCACAGAAACAGACGAGGCCCAGCATAAACTGCTCATACTGGTCAAAGACAATGGGAACGTTTCTCTCTCAGCAACAGCGACTGTGATTGTCAAAGTTGTGGAGCCCAAAGAGGCTTTTGCAGCTTCTGATGTGAAAACCCCAGTAAAAGACGAGGAGGAAAACAACGTGACATTTTATTTAATCATCACTTTGGGCTCGGTTTCAGTGCTTTTTGTCATCAGCATCATCGTGTTGATTGTAATGCAGTGCTCTAAATCGACAGACTATTCGTCCAAGTATTTACAGGATACAAATTACGACGGGACTCTGTGTCACAGCATCCAGTACAGATCTGGAGACAAACGGTACATGTTAGTTGGACCCAGAATGAGTATCGGCTCTACTATAGTCCCGGGCAGTAATGGAAATACTCTAGTGATCCCAGATCGCAGGAGGAGATGTTCTGGAGAGGTAAGGATAATTTTAATTTTACTCAGGTTTTCGTAAGGATTTTATTCGGTATTTATATTGGTATTTATATATTGTAAATTCTTCATTGAGAGTTGCACAACTTTTCCCAAAATTGACTTTAAGATGTTGCTTACTCTTATAGCCTACATTTTAAGATTTTATTTTAAAGAATAAACTGTATTTAATATTATTTTAAACAAGCCCTGGTATCCAAAATCCTACTGTGTTGCATAGTATTTGTGCATAATTTATTATTATTATTATTATTATTATTTAAAACATTTTGTTGAGACAAGAGCTGTCTGATGCTTCGTTTTTTGAAGCAACATGAAGTGTGCCAATATATTTTTCGCAGCTTAATAAAAATGATTTTTTTTTTTTTCAATTCCAACCATAAAACATATTTTAAGAAATAGTTAAGGTCCTGCAAACTGAAAGATACTGTAAACGCTAACGCTGGAGGTGACTTGAAAGATCCAATGCTCCACTCGGTGTCAGTGTTGCTCTAATTTTAGTTTTCAAGTTTTAAGTCCAGCCCAGGATCATGATGCGCAGGCGTGTCCTCCTTATCCTGGATGGTACGATCCGAAAAGGCGTTTAAGTATGCGATCTGTCCTCTGCATGTTTTCAGTTAAATTGTATTGCATTATGCAGATAAATTGTAGGTTATACTGTTGTTTGTAATCGCCGAGGATATATTTCTGGCAGTCTCACAGTAATCGTTCCATCATGGAAGCCGGAGGACAAAGGCGCAAATGGGAGTGTTGGTGGATTGCTTTGTGTTTCTCCTTGCTTCTGTGTTTTGGACGGCATGTTTCAGCGCAGATAAGATATTCTATTCCAGAAGAATTGAAAGAAGGATCCGTTGTAGGACATATTGCTAAGGATCTTGGCCTTGATGTCAGCACTTTAGTAAACAGGAGATTTCGTATCGTATCTGGATCAAAGGACGCTTTTTTTGAGGTAAATCAAAACAGTGGCGTTTTATATGTCCATAAGAAAATTGACAGAGAGGAGCTGTGTGATGGAAATGGCGCATGCTTGATTAATCTGAAAATGGTGGTCGAAGATCCTTTAGAAATACACTATGTTGTAGTGGAGGTAACTGATGTTAATGATAATTCACCCACATTTACAGAAGAGGAGCAGCATTTTGAGATCGCCGAGCACACACCCACAGGGACGCGTTTCCAAATACAGGCACCGCGAGATGCTGATACAACCGTGAATAATGTTCGGTCGTATAAACTGAGTAATAATGAGCATTTCGAAGTTGAGACAAAGGATAGAGATGAGGAAAAAATACCGCTTTTAGTTTTAAAGAAAGCGCTTGACCGTGAAAACGCCGCAGAACATAAATTAATACTAACAGCAATCGATGGTGGAAATCCACCACGGTCAGGAAATCTTAACATAATTGTTACTGTTCTTGATGTTAATGATAACCGTCCCGTGTTTAGTCAGGACTCCTATTCTGTAGCAGTAAAAGAAAATTCTGCACTCGGAACTGTGTTGATAAAACTTAACGCAACTGATTTGGACGAGGGTTCAAATGGTGTTGTAGAATATGCCTTTGGAAGAAACTTGAAGCGCAAAGTTTACGATCTCTTTAAACTGGATAGTGCCACAGGAGAAATTCATATTAAAGGTGAACTGGACTTTGAGGAAACGGAGGTGTACAAATTAGACGTGCAAGCATCTGATAAAGGCCAGCCTCCGTGGATCGTTGAATCTGTCGTTACTATTAAGATAATAGACATAAATGACAACGCCCCTGAAATAGACGTAACTTCTCTTTCCAGTGTTGTTTCTGAAGATTCTAAAACTGGGACTGTAATTTCATTAATTAGCATCAGTGACAAAGACTCTGGTATAAATGGGAAGATAGTACCAAGTGTTTCTGATAATGTTCCTTTTGAGCTGAAACCATCAGTTCAAGAGAATATTTATTCCCTTGTAACGAAGGGAAAATTAGATCGAGAACTCGTGTCCCATTATGACATAACAATAACAGTCACTGATTTAGGGCAGCCTCCTTTATCCTACTTTAAGTCTCTGAGCGTTCAGGTATCAGATGTTAACGATAACCGTCCTGAATTTTCTAAAGATCCGCTTGAATTATATTTAGTAGAAAATAACGCACCTGGTGCCCCCATAATGTCTGTGAGCGCATTTGATAAAGATTTAAATGAAAATGCAATGATTACTTACTATATTATTAGAGGGGACTCTGCACAAAATGATATAGCGACTTTCTTGAACATTAACTCTGAAACGGGAGTCATTTATGCCTTAAACCGCTTTGACTTTGAAGTAATTAGAATGTTTAAGTTTCAAGTTCTTGCAAAGGATTCTGGAACTCCACCACTTAGCAGTAACGTGACAGTGAACGTGTTTATTCTGGATCAGAACGACAACGTTCCAGTGATCTTATATCCAGTCAGCGCTAACGGTTCTGCTGAGGGTGTGGAAGAGGTTCCTCGTAATGTGAACGCAGGTCATTTGGTGACTAAAGTCAGAGCCTATGATGCAGATATAGGATACAACGGCTGGTTATTATTTTCACTGCAGGAAGTTAGTGACCACAGTCTCTTTGGTTTGGACCGCTATACAGGACAGATAAGGACCCTTCGCTCATTCACAGAAACAGACGAGGCCCAGCATAAACTGCTCATACTGGTCAAAGACAATGGGAACGTTTCTCTCAGCAACAGCGACTGTGATTGTCAAAGTTGTGGAGCCCAAAGAGGCTTTGCAGCTTCTGATGTGAAAAACCCAGTAAAAGACGAGGAGGAAAACAACGTGACATTTTATTTGATCATCACTCTGGGCTCGGTTTCGGTGCTTTTTGTCATCAGCATCATCGTGTTGCTTGTAATGCAGTGCTCTAAATCGACAGACTATTCGTCCAAGTATTTACAGGATACAAATTACGACGGGACTCTGTGTCACAGCATCCAGTACAGATCTGGAGACAAACGGTACATGTTAGTTGGACCCAGAATGAGTATCGGCTCTACTATAGTCCCGGGCAGTAATGGAAACACTCTAGTGATCCCAGATCGCAGGAGGAGAGATTCTGGAGAGGTAAGGCTGGCTGATAAAATCTAATTGCAGTCTTTGTTTTGGATTCATCATTTATATCTAAATGTATATGATTTTATCAGGCTTGCTTTTTTTATTTTTATTTTTATTAAGCTTTTGCTGTCTTTTCATGTTTTCATTTGTTTTAGCATGGCTGTTAATTGTTATAATTTCGAGACCTAAAAGTTTGGGCTGTTTTTTGTTGCTCAAATTATGGTGGATTTCAGAATTAAACATATCCAATACAGAGATAATACGCATCATCTCTGTGGTCGAACAGAACTGTTTTCTATTGTATTCATTGTTGGATTGAAATGTAAAATATTAAAATTAGATTATTCTCTCAGACTTTCTGTATATGACAACCTGAGCGAAGTACATATCTATATTTTGTGAAAAGAGATGGCTTCGTTTGTAAAACAATCCTTTCTACCTTGCAGTGACAATGAAAAAAGAATATATTTTCTTTACGTAGGTGTTTTTGTCAACCACAAATGCACTCCACATGGTGTCAGTGTTACTCTAGGACACTGTTCTGTTGCGTCAGGCGTCATCTTTAATGAGAAACACAACACTGCTTTGTGCAGAGAAGCGGAGCAGTGTAGCCGTGCGTTTGAAGCAGTGGTGACTGATAATTTCATCGCACGTCCTTTTTCGATCATGTACCTGATATCAGAGATTACAATAGGAAAAGACAGTGTTTCACGAGAAGAGCATCTGTAATCTGAAGTTATTCAAATATCTTTATTTGCGATGGATGTCGGAGGACAATGGCGCAGACTGCCGTGCTGGTGGATTACTCTTTCTTTGCTGTTCTGCGTCGGGAATCTGGTTAGTGCACAAGTAAAATACAATGTCCCAGAGGAAGTGAAAGAAGGATATGTTATTGGAAATATTGCAAAGGATTTAAGCCTTGATGTCAGTAATTTGGCGCACCGTCGGTTTCGTATTGTTTCTGGACCTGATGAAGCGCTTTTCCAGGTAAATCAGAACAATGGGGAACTGTATGTCAATAAACGAATCGACAGGGAGCAGCTCTGTGATGGAAACGCTGTTTGTTCGATAAGTTTGAAATGCGTAATTGAAAACCCCTTAGAGGTGCATTACATTGAAGTTGAAATTGCAGATGTAAACGATAATCCACCCATTTTCCCGAGATCTGAGCAGCACTTTGAAATAGCCGAGCATACGCTTTTGGGAACACGTTTCCAAGTACAAACTGCCAGAGATCCTGATCTGGGAATGAATACGGTTCGACACTATAAATTAAGTCAGAATGAGTTGTTTGATATCGACGTTCGGGAAAGGCATGACACAAAAATACCATTTTTAGTTTTAAAGAAAGCGCTGGACAGAGAAAGACAAAGCAAACATAGACTCACACTGACAGCAACAGATGGTGGAAATCCACCGAAATCAGGGACTCTGAACATCTCTGTTATTGTTTTGGATATTAATGATAATCGTCCTGTCTTCAGCCGTGATTCATACTCCACAACAATCCTGGAAAACGCACCTCTGGGCACTGTCATAATTAAAATAAACGCAACCGATTTAGATGATGGCATGAACGGTGAAATCGAGTTCTCCTTAGGCGAAAATTTAGAGGGAAAAATACACGACCTGTTTACGCTTGACAAGAACACGGGTGAATTACAAGTTAAAGGGAAAATAGACTTTGAGGAAACGGATGTCTTTAAATTAGATGTACAGGCATCTGATAAAGGCCAGCCTCCCCTGATAGCTGAAGCTGAACTTAGCATTAAAGTCACAGATATTAATGATAACTCTCCTGAAATTGAGATAACATCTCTTTCTAGTGTTATATCTGAAAATGCGAATCCTGGAACAGCCATAGCCTTAATCAGCGTTTCAGACAAGGACTCCGGTGTCAATGGCAGAGTAATTTGTACATTACCTGAAAATATGCCATTTGAGCTGAAATCATCATTTAAAGACAATATTTATTCATTAGTGACAAAGGGGCGTTTAGATAGAGAAGTTACATCAAGGTATGAAATCACTGTAACAGCCACTGACTTCGGAGAGCCACATTTGTCTTCTTTTAAAATGTTAAATATACAGGTCTCTGATGTAAATGATAACGCCCCAGAGTTTACCCAGAATTCATATGAGCTTTATTTATCTGAAAACAACGTCCCTGGTGCTTCTATATTCTCTGTTACTGCCTTTGACAAAGACTTAAACGAAAATGCTGCAATAGCATATAACCTAAATCAAGGTGATTTGACATCTTTTCTAAACATCAATTCAGAAACGGGGATTATTTATGCACTGAAAAGTTTTGATTTTGAAACCACCAAAACTTTTCATTTCCAAGTTGTTGCTACAGACTCTGGCACTCCGTCTCTGAGCAGTAACGTGACAGTGAACGTGTTTATTCTGGATCAGAACGACAACGTTCCAGTGATCTTATATCCAGTCAGCGCTAACGGTTCTGCTGAGGGTGTGGAAGAGGTTCCTCGTAATGTGAACGCAGGTCATTTGGTGACTAAAGTCAGAGCCTATGATGCAGATATAGGATACAACGGCTGGTTATTATTTTCACTGCAGGAAGTTAGTGACCACAGTCTCTTTGGTTTGGACCGCTATACAGGACAGATAAGGACCCTTCGCTCATTCACAGAAACAGACGAGGCCCAGCATAAACTGCTCATACTGGTCAAAGACAATGGGAACGTTTCTCTCTCAGCGACAGCGACTGTGATTGTCAAAGTTGTGGAGCCCAAAGAGGCTTTTGCAGCTTCTGATGTGAAAACCCAGTAAAAGACGAGGAGGAAAACAACGTGACATTTTATTTGATCATCACTTTGGGCTCGGTTTCAGTGCTTTTTGTCATCAGCATCATCGTGTTGATTGTAATGCAGTGCTCTAAATCGACAGACTATTCGTCCAAGTATTTACAGGATACAAATTACGACGGGACTCTGTGTCACAGCATCCAGTACAGATCTGGAGACAAACGGTACATGTTAGTTGGACCCAGAATGAGTATCGGCTCTACTATAGTCCCGGGCAGTAATGGAAATACTCTAGTGATCCCAGATCGCAGGAGGAGAGGTTCTGGAGAGGTAAGAATAATTTTAATTTTACTTAGGTTTTCGTAAGGATTTTATTCGGTATTTATATTGGTATTTATATAATATCAATTATTTATTGCAATTTGCACAATTTTTCCGAAAATGGACTTGAAATCTTATAGCCTACATTTTAATCTTTTATTTCAAAGAATAAACTGTATTTTATATTATTTTAAACAAGCCCTGGTGTCCAAAATCCCACTGTGTTGTATTTGTGCATAATTTATTATTATTATTATTATTATTTTATTTTTACTTTTTTGTTGAGACAAGAGCTGTCTGATGCTTCGTTTTTTGAAGCAACATGAAGTGTGCCAATATATTTTTTTGCCGATTAATAAAAATGATTTTTTTTTTCCCAATTCCAACCATAAAACATATTTTAAGAAATAGTTAAGGTTCTGCAAACTGAAAGATACTGTAAACGCTAACGCTGGAGGTGACTTGAAAGATCCAATGCTCCACTCGGTGTCAGTGTTGCTCTAATTTTAGTTTTCAAGTTTTAAGTCCAGCCCAGGATCATGATGCGCAGGCGTGTCCTCCTTATCCTGGATGGTACGATCCGAAAAGGCGTTTAAGTATGCGATCTGTCCTCTGCATGTTTTCAGTTAAATTGTATTGCATTATGCAGATAAATTGTAGGTTATACTGTTGTTTGTAATCGCCGAGGATATATTTCTGGCAGTCTCACAGTAATCGTTCCATCATGGAAGCCGGAGGACAAAGGCGCAAATGGGAGTGTTGGTGGATTGCTTTGTGTTTCTCCTTGCTTCTGTGTTTTGGACGGCATGTTTCAGCGCAGATAAGATATTCTATTCCAGAAGAATTGAAAGAAGGATCCGTTGTAGGACATATTGCTAAGGATCTTGGCCTTGATGTCAGCACTTTAGTAAACAGGAGATTTCGTATTGTATCTGGATCAAAGGACCCTCTTTTTGAGGTAAATCAAAACAATGGCGTCTTATATGTTCATAAGAAAATTGACAGAGAGGAGCTGTGTGATGGAAATGATGCATGCTTGATTAATCTGAAAATGGTGGTCGAAGATCCTTTAGAAATACATTATGTTGGAGTGGAGGTAACTGATGTTAATGATAATTCACCCACATTTACAGAAGAGGAGCAGCATTTTGAGATCGCCGAGCACACACCCACAGGGACGCGTTTCCAAATACAGGCACCGCGAGATGCTGATACAACCGTGAATAATGTTCGGTCTTATAAACTGAGTAATAATGAGCATTTCGAAGTTGAGACTAAGGACAGACATGATGAAAAAATTCCGCTTTTATTTTTAAAGAAAGCGCTTGACCGTGAAAACGCCGCAGAACATAGATTAATACTAACAGCAATCGATGGTGGAAATCCACCACGGTCAGGAAATCTTAACATAATTGTTACTGTTCTTGATGTTAATGATAACCGTCCCGTGTTCAGTCAAGACTCATATTCTGTAACGGTAAAAGAAAATTCTGCAATCGGTACGGTTTTGGTAAAACTTAACGCAACTGACTTGGACGAGGGTTTAAATGGTGCTGTAGAATACGCCTTTGGAAGAAACCTAAAACGTAAAGTGCAAAATCTTTTTATACTCGATAGTGCAACAGGAGAAATTCAGATTAAAGGTGAACTGGACTTTGAGGAAACAGAAGTGTACAAGTTAGACGTGCAAGCATCCGATAAAGGCCAACCACCCTTAGCAGCAGAATCCGTCGTTATTATTAAAGTAACAGATATAAATGATAACGCCCCTGAAATAGACCTCACGTCTCTTTCCAATATAGTGTCGGAGGATTCTAAACCTGGGACTGTAATTTCGTTGATTAGTATCAGTGACAAAGACTCTGGTATAAATGGGAAGATAGTACCAAGTGTTTCTGATAATGTTCCTTTTGAGCTGAAACCATCAGTTCAAGAGAATATTTATTCCCTTGTAACGAAGGGAAAATTAGATCGAGAACTCGTGTCCCATTATGACATAACAATAACAGTCACTGATTTAGGACAGCCTCCTTTATCCTCCTTTAAGTCTCTGAGCGTTCAGGTATCAGATGTTAACGATAACCGTCCTGAATTTTCTAAAGATCCGCTTGAATTATATTTAGTAGAAAATAACGCACCTGGTGCCCCCATAATGTCTGTGAGCGCATTTGATAAAGATTTAAATGAAAATGCAATGATTACTTACTATATTATTAGAGGGGACGCTGCACAAAATGATATAGCGACTTTCTTGAACATTAACTCTGAAACGGGAGTCATTTATGCCTTAAACCGCTTTGACTTTGAAGTAATTAGAATGTTTAAGTTTCAAGTTCTTGCAAAGGATTCTGGAACTCCACCACTTAGCAGTAACGTGACAGTGAACGTGTTTATTCTGGATCAGAACGACAACGTTCCAGTGATCTTATATCCAGTCAGCGCTAACGGTTCTGCTGAGGGTGTGGAAGAGGTTCCTCGTAATGTGAACGCAGGTCATTTGGTGACTAAAGTCAGAGCCTATGATGCAGATATAGGATACAACGGCTGGTTATTATTTTCACTGCAGGAAGTTAGTGACCACAGTCTCTTTGGTTTGGACCGCTATACAGGACAGATAAGGACCCTTCGCTCATTCACAGAAACAGACGAGGCCCAGCATAAACTGCTCATACTGGTCAAAGACAATGGGAACGTTTCACTCTCAGCAACAGCGACTGTGATTGTCAAAGTTGTGGAGCCCAAAGAGGCTTTTGCAGCTTCTGATGTGAAAAACCCAGTAAAAGACGAGGAGGAAAACAACGTGACATTTTATTTGATCATCACTTTGGGCTCGGTTTCAGTGCTTTTTGTCATCAGCATCATCGTGTTGATTGTAATGCAGTGCTCAAAATCGACAGACTATTCGTCCAAGTATTTACAGGATACAAATTACGACGGGACTCTGTGTCACAGCATCCAGTACAGATCTGGAGACAAACGGTACATGTTAGTTGGACCCAGAATGAGTATCGGCTCTACTATAGTCCCGGGAAGTAATGGAAATACTCTAGTGATCCCAGATCGCAGGAGGAGAGATTCTGGAGAGGTAAGAATGTCGATTTTTTTTTCTTTGTACGTAATTATTACCTCCTTTAGCTTCATACAGACTACAAAATATTTTTCTCATAAAACTGATGAGCTAATTGCAAGTTAATAATTTCTGACGGTTGTTTGCTTTACAAGAAGTACAATGTGCATGCTTTACCAGATGTCTAAATGTTTACTGTTGGTCCAAGTAATGACAGTGTAGCGGGAGCTGTCCGCTGCACTGGTGCTGAAATTAGTTGCGGTTCTCTTAGAATGGGCTGGGTAGTGAATAAAAGACAGCTTTATTGTGCTCTCATACACGTCTGCACGAGTTGTTTTGCGTGATATTTATGCACTTTATGAAATTAAGTAGCATGTAGGTATAGTGGGCCACAGAATTCAATTTATTACGTGGTTTTCTACATTATATGTGTGTTTAATAAAAATAATTTGTCTTCCTGTAGACCACTCGATGTCACTGTTGCTCTAGTATTTGTGTAGCAGATTAAGTCCTGCCCTTGATGATGACGCGAATCGAGCTGTATTGTTCCTTACATTCATGATGAAACATTCAGGAGCTGATGCAAATTATAACGGTAACAGGCTGTGCTAACTGTATTAAGAGTGGATCCATTTTGATTCGCATGATGTATCTAACATTACATTGTGGAATCTAATCATCCAGAATATATTGATCATTGGAATAACGGTGCGGTGAACACTCGCAATGGAAACCGGAGGACAAAGGCGCGAATGGTGGATGTCTCTGTCTTTCTATTTGCTTGTGTGCTTCGGACAGCAGGTTTCAGCGCAGATAAGATACTCTGTTCCAGAAGAGGTGAAAGTGGGATCTGTCGTCGGAAATTGTGCTAAGGATTTGGGTCTTGATGTCAGTACATTGGTGGACAGACGGTTCCGTATTGTGTCTGGATCAAATGACGCTCTTTTCCAGGTAAATCAGAACAATGGCATCTTGTATGTGGATAAGCACATTGACAGAGAAGAGGTGTGTGATGGAAATAGCGCCTGCTTGATTAATTTGAAAATAGTTGTCGAAAATCCCCTCGAGGTCCATTATGTGGAGGTTGAAATCACAGATGTGAATGATCACTCTCCTTCTTTCCATGATAAAGACTTCTATCTAGAGGTTGCGGAAAACACTGTAACTGGAACACGGTTTGAACTTCAAACTGCTCGGGATCTGGATGTGGGAGCTAATTCAGTTCGACATTACCAGCTGAGCAAGAATGCGCATTTTGATTTGGAGATTAAAGATAGCGTATATGGAGACAAAACCCCTTTCCTAATATTACAGAAACCAATAGACAGGGAAATTACTGAAAAACACAGGTTGCTATTAACTGCAGTAGATGGCGGAAATCCACCAAAATCGGGCACTCTTAATATCACTGTGTTTGTTCTAGATGTGAATGATAACCGACCCATATGCAGTAGTGATACTTTAACGATAACATTGCGTGAAAATGCAATTATTGACACTGTAGTGACAATTATAAATTCAAGTGATGCTGATAGTGGTCTAAATGGTGAGGTAGAATATACATACGGCAGAAACATGAAACCAAAAATACTTGAAATATTTCAATTAGATCGGGCGTCTGGTGAAATACGAGTTAAAGGCTTAATTGACTTTGAAGAAAATGAAATCTACAGTTTGATAATAAGGGCATCAGACAAAGGAATTCCTCCTACTAACACGGATTGTCAGCTCATCATTAAAGTTGAAGATGTAAATGACAATAAACCTGAAATACAAGTAACATCGCTTTCAAATATAGTTTCGGAGGACGCAAAAATTGGAACGGTCATTTCTCTCATAAGTGTAAGTGATAAAGATTCTGGAATCAATGGAAAAGTTGTGTGCAGACTATCTGACAATGTGCCATTCGAGTTGAAACCGTCTGTTCAAGATAACATGTATTCCCTTGTAACGAAAGAACGCTTAGACCGAGAGTTAGTGTCCGAATATAATATCAAAATAACAGCGACAGATTTAGGCAACCCTTCTCTGTCAGCTTATAAAACTATGTTTGTACAGGTGTCAGATGTAAACGACAATATCCCAGAATTTTCGTCAAATCCTCTAGAACTTTATTTAACTGAAAACAATTCCCCAGGCGCTTCTATATTTTCTGTCAGTGCCTCAGACAAAGATATTAATGAAAATGCTGCCATAACTTATCATATCATTAGAGGTGGAGGGATACAGAACGACGTGGCATCTGCCATGAATATTAATTCTGAGACTGGTGTTATTCACGCGCTAAAGAGCTTCGACTTTGAAACAGTTAAAATGTTCAAGTTCCATGTTCTCGCTACAGACTCTGGCACTCCGTCTCTGAGCAGTAACGTGACAGTGAACGTGTTTATTCTGGATCAGAACGACAACGTTCCAGTGATCTTATATCCAGTCAGCGCTAACGGTTCTGCTGAGGGTGTGGAAGAGGTTCCTCGTAATGTGAACGCAGGTCATTTGGTGACTAAAGTCAGAGCCTATGATGCAGATATAGGATACAACGGCTGGTTATTATTTTCACTGCAGGAAGTTAGTGACCACAGTCTCTTTGGTTTGGACCGCTATACAGGACAGATAAGGACCCTTCGCTCATTCACAGAAACAGACGAGGCCCAGCATAAACTGCTCATACTGGTCAAAGACAATGGGAACGTTTCACTCTCAGCAACAGCGACTGTGATTGTCAAAGTTGTGGAGCCCAAAGAGGCTTTTGCAGCTTCTGATGTGAAAAACCCAGTAAAAGACGAGGAGGAAAACAACGTGACATTTTATTTGATCATCACTTTGGGCTCGGTTTCAGTGCTTTTTGTCATCAGCATCATCGTGTTGCTTGTAATGCAGTGCTCTAAATCGACAGACTATTCGTCCAAGTATTTACAGGATACAAATTACGACGGGACTCTGTGTCACAGCATCCAGTACAGATCTGGAGACAAACGGTACATGTTAGTTGGACCCAGAATGAGTATCGGCTCTACTATAGTCCCGGGCAGTAATGGAAATACTCTAGTGATCCCAGATCGCAGGAGGAGAGGTTCTGGAGAGGTAAGAATAACAGATTAATTAATTACAGCTACCGTTTTGCTTTGATGTTGTTATATCTTACAGTTGTAATTTATGCAATATGTTGTGCTTTTAAATCTTATGATTTCACAGCACAAAGTCTTGTTCGGTAGCCTACTTTGTTTGACAGCTTTTATTGTCTGATCGTAATGTAAGTAACCGCAGATTTCAGGGAGCTGTTCATTGCGTTGGTGCTGAAATTCCTTTTTTTTTAATTTATTATTTTTATTATTATTATTATTATTTCATTAAGCCTTAAAAACACTGTCAGTGGCCGATAATTACTGAACGCATGTAAAGTTCTCATGATTCTCTCAGAATTTCTAAGTTTGCTTTTTTCAGGTGTGTAGGCTATTTTATACTGTTTATTTTGGCGTTTTATTTTATCTCTCTCTCTCTCTCTCTCTCTGCAATCACGCATTTTTGTTTTCGATATGCAAGTACTTTAAATGTAATTGACCTAACCCGATGTCATGAAAGTGCATACAAATAGTACGCCAAATAAAAACGAAAACTCGTGGTATTGATACAAAAATTGGCTTTGGTGTGTATATGCTACGCAGTGAGTAGGATATATTTGTGGGGTAGAGGCCTATCATATGTAAGTAAAACTGCGTATCATATGCACGCCAACAAATTTCGAATCATATGCAAGCGAAAACTGCGTGTTATATGCGCGCCAAACACGTGCGTATCATACGCACGCCAAAGTCCATTTTTGCTTATCAGTACCACGAGTTTTCGTTTTTATTTGGCGTACTATTTATACACATTTTCACGAGACCGGGCTCAAATGTCCATGATCAGTTTAAATTGCTATATTTTCAGGTATAGTAACATTCTATTTTATAATGATATTTTCACATTAAGTTTAACTTTTGTAATGGGTTCGACAGGGGATGTAACACTTTACTGTGCACGATATAGAGTTGCTAAACCCTTCAGAATCATTCATAATATTTTAGAGATTGGTTGTTTGAAATGAACAGTAGACCGCTCGGTGTCAGTATTGCACTGTGATATGATGGAGAGATTATGCCCTACCCTGACATGCGCAGTGCTACATTGTTCTGAACATTTCAGGAGCCACTGTGAGCCGAATAAAATTATAGTGCATACGGAGGACTGACGATGCGACATATGACTTAATTTGAACTATTTCTTGATTTCTGGTACTACACGGATTATCTTGTTGAGAGTAATCACGGATGATACATGTCTGGTTCTGGAATACTTTTGTTTTAATTGTTCGCGATGGATAAGGATGGACAAAGGCGCAGATGGGGATACTGCTGGATTGCTTTGTGTTTGATGATGCATTGCGATCAGCCTGTTTCTGCACAGATCAGATATTCTATTCCAGAGGAGGTGAAAGAGGGATCACAAGTGGGAAATATTGCTAAGGATCTCGGTCTTGATGTCAGTTCGTTAGAGCACAGACGATTCCGTATTGTTTCTGGATCTAAGGACAGTTTTTTCCAGGTAAATCAAAACAATGGCATCTTATATATTCATAAGAAAATCGACCGAGAGGAGATTTGTGATGGCAATGGCGCATGTTTGCTAAACTTAAAGATTGCAGTTGAAAATCCACTCGAAGTTCACTATGTTGAAGTTGAAATAACAGATGTTAATGATCACTGTCCCTCTTTCCCAGAAAAAGACTTGCAGATTAAAATAGCGGAAAACACTTTAAAGGGAACTCGCTTTGGTCTTCCAACCGCAAGAGATTCAGACGTTGGCGTTAATTCTATTCGGTTCTATCGGCTCAGACAAAATGATCATTTTGACATAGAGGTAAGAGACAGTGAATACGGAGATAAAAATCCTTTTCTTCTTTTACAGAAACCGTTAGACAGGGAGAGTCAAGACAAACACGTCTTAACTTTGACTGCCATCGATGGTGGAAATCCACCAAAATCAGGCACATTAAATATAACTGTCACGGTCCTCGATGTTAACGACAACCGTCCAGTATGCAACAGAGACACACATACTATTACGTTAAGAGAAAACGCCTCTCCCGGTTTTACTGTAACATTTGTTAATGCAACTGATCCAGATGAGGGCGTTAATGGAGAAGTTGAATATGCTTACGGTAGAAACGTGCAGCGAAAAGTACATGATATTTTTGAGTTGGATAAAGTGACAGGTGAAATAAGTGTCAAAGGCAAAATTGATTTTGAAGAGAATGAGATTTTTAGTCTGAACATCATGGCTTCTGATAAGGGACGCCCTCCAATGGATACCGACTGCAGAGTTATAATTAAGATTATTGACGTCAATGATAATGAACCTGAAATTGAAGTCACGTCGCTTTCTAATATTGTCTCTGAAGACTCAAAGCCAGGGACAGTCATTTCTCTAATTAGCATAACGGACAAAGATTCAGGAATTAATGGTAAAGTTGTTTGCAGCTTGTCAGAGAGTGTACCGTTTGAGTTGAAACCATATGTTCAGCAGAACATGTATTCTCTAGTAACCAAAGAGAGTTTGGACCGAGAAATTGCGTCCCATTATGACATTACAGTAACAGCTACTGATTTAGGAAACCCATCTCTTTCAGCTTCAAAATCTCTGAGCATAGAGGTGTCCGATGTCAACGACAATACACCGCAATTCCCCCACAGCCCTCTTGAGATTTACCTGTTTGAAAATAATCCACCCGGACAGTCCATATTTTCTGTGAGTGCCACTGATAAAGACAACAATGAAAATGCCCACATTATGTATCATATTATAAGAGGCGATCAGACACAAAGCGACATTACTTCTTTCCTTAACATCAATTCTGAAAGAGGCGTAATTAGTGCTCTCAAAAGTTTTGACTTTGAAACAGTCAAAAAGTTTCACTTCCACATACTTGCAACAGACTCTGGCACTCCGTCTCTGAGCAGTAACGTGACAGTGAACGTGTTTATTCTGGATCAGAACGACAACGTTCCAGTGATCTTATATCCAGTCAGCGCTAACGGTTCTGCTGAGGGTGTGGAAGAGGTTCCTCGTAATGTGAACGCAGGTCATTTGGTGACTAAAGTCAGAGCCTATGATGCAGATATAGGATACAACGGCTGGTTATTATTTTCACTGCAGGAAGTTAGTGACCACAGTCTCTTTGGTTTGGACCGCTATACAGGACAGATAAGGACCCTTCGCTCATTCACAGAAACAGACGAGGCCCAGCATAAACTGCTCATACTGGTCAAAGACAATGGGAACGTTTCTCTCAGCAACAGCGACTGTGATTGTCAAAGTTGTGGAGCCCAAAGAGGCTTTTGCAGCTTCTGATGTGAAAAACGCAGTAAAAGACGAGGAGGAAAACAACGTGACATTTTATTTGATCATCACTTTGGGCTCGGTTTCAGTGCTTTTTGTCATCAGCATCATCGTGTTGCTTGTAATGCAGTGCTCTAAATCGACAGACTATTCGTCCAAGTATTTACAGGATACAAATTACGACGGGACTCTGTGTCACAGCATCCAGTACAGATCTGGAGACAAACGGTACATGTTAGTTGGACCCAGAATGAGTATCGGCTCTACTATAGTCCCGGGCAGTAATGGAAACACTCTAGTGATCCCAGATCGCAGGAGGAGAGGTTCTGGAGAGGTAAGGCTGGCTGATTAAATCTCCTAACAGTCTTTGTTTTGGTTTGTTGTGTTTATAAGCTATAGTTATGATTCTGAAAAATATTTACACATTCATGACTTCATAGCGCAAAACCCTGTTCAGTTCTTTATTTCACAGCTTTGATTGTCTGATCGTGTTTTAAGTAACGACATCTTGCAGGGAGCTGTTCATTGCGCTGGTGCTGAAACTAAATGCAGTTAATTAAGAATGGGCTTTTTTTGTTCATTATGGCCCGAAAATATTTTTAAAAGCATCAATGTCAGTCCTGAAAAAAAATGCTAATTGTTGTAAACAAATCTGCTTAACGTAGATTTAAATATGTACCTCTTGTAGAGTTTATATTCTTGCTAATATGTTATCAGTTTTTATTACGTCTTACAGTGATGCTTTTTAAAATGTTTTCAAGTATTTTAAACCACTTGGTGTCGGTGTTGCTCCAGCATTTGTTCAGAAAATTGAGTCCTGCCCTGATGATGACGCGAGTAAGGCTGCATTGTTTTTTCACACACACTGAAAAGGCTCGGGATGCATGAACAATATGATGCACTGACGGTACCTAAAGGCTGACTTATTTGCTCATGATATGCTTGCTATAAACATCCGATTACGACCTCTAATAATCGAGGGTATATACTGTACATTTCCTAAACCGTTTGCTAACCGCGCGTGATGGAAGCCGGGGCACAAAGGCGCAGATGGGAGTACTGCTGGATTGCTTTGTGCATTTCTTTTCTTCTTGGCATCGGACAGCAAGTTTCAGCTCAGATAAGATATTCGATTCCAGAAGAAGTGAAAGAAGGAACCGATGTGGGAAATGTTGCAAAGGATTTGGGTCTTGAAGTAAGTAGTTTGGTGGACAGGCAGTTTCGAATCGTTTCTGGATCTAAGGAGGAGCTTTTTCAGATAAATCAGGATAATGGCGTTTTGTACGTTCATAAGAAAATCAACAGAGAGTCTGTGTGTGCTGGCAGCGGTGTTTGCATGGTACATTTAAAAACCGTTATTGAAAATCCTCTCGAGATCCATTATGTAGAAGTAGAAATCGCAGATATAAATGATCATTCTCCCAGTTTTCCTGAAAAAGAGCAGCGACTCAGAATTTATGAAAATACGCTCCCTGGCGCTGATTATCAGTTACAGGCTGCCAGAGATCCAGATTCTGGAACAAATTCGGTCCGGTCTTATAAGTTAAGTCCTAATGATAATTTTGAAATTCGAGTTAGAGAGAGTGATGAGGACAAAATGCCATTTTTAGTTCTTAAGAAGGCTGTTGATAGGGAGATTGCAACGACATACAAGCTGCTTTTAACAGCAGTTGACGGAGGGAATCCTCCGAGATCTGGCACCCTTAACATTACTATTACTATTCTAGATATAAATGATAATCGACCTCTGTTTAGTCGAGAGACATATTCTGCAACATTACAAGAGAACTCTGTTATTGGGACTGTGGTTATCCGAGTGAATGCAACTGATATGGATGATGGTCCGAATAGCGATATCGAATACAACTTTGCAACGTTAAACAGCAAAGAGCATGACGTTTTTGAGCTCGATCAGGTCACAGGTGAAATACGTGTAAAGGGAAAGTTGACTTTGAAGAAACAGAAGTTTATAAACTCGATATTCAGGCATCAGATAAAGGACATCCACCAATGTCTGCAAACTGTAGAGTTGTAATTAAGATTATTGATGTGAATGACAACCGGCCTGAGATTGAGATTACATCACTTTCTAAGAACATCCCTGAAGATTCTAAACCTGGAACGGTAATTTCTCTCATCAGTGTGACTGATAAAGACGCAGGGATCAACGGTAAAGTCATTTGTCAGTTAAACAAAAATATTCCCTTTGAACTAAAGCCTTCTTTCAAAGACAATATGTACTCTTTAGTAACAAAAGATCGGTTAGATAGAGAGATGAATTCACAGTATGACATTACAATAACTGCCTCTGATTTAGGACAGCCGTCTTTGACTGCATCGACCACTCTAAGCGTTCAGATTTCTGATGTTAATGATAATGCTCCGGAATATTTAATAAATCCTCTAAATCTATATTTAATGGAAAATAATGCAGCCGGTTCGTCCATAATTTCAGTAAGCGCCTCTGATAGAGACACAGCTGAAAATGCCGTGATATCCTATCACATAATTAGAGGTGATGGCACACAGAATGATTTGTCATCTTTTTTGAATATAAATTCTGAGACAGGTGTTGTTTATTCGCTGAAAAGCTTTGACTTTGAAACATTAAAAACTTCCCACTTCCATGTACTCGCTACAGACTCTGGCACTCCGTCTCTGAGCAGTAACGTGACAGTGAACGTGTTTATTCTGGATCAGAACGACAACGTTCCAGTGATCTTATATCCAGTCAGCGCTAACGGTTCTGCTGAGGGTGTGGAAGAGGTTCCTCGTAATGTGAACGCAGGTCATTTGGTGACTAAAGTCAGAGCCTATGATGCAGATATAGGATACAACGGCTGGTTATTATTTTCACTGCAGGAAGTTAGTGACCACAGTCTCTTTGGTTTGGACCGCTATACAGGACAGATAAGGACCCTTCGCTCATTCACAGAAACAGACGAGGCCCAGCATAAACTGCTCATACTGGTCAAAGACAATGGGAACGTTTCTCTCTCAGCAACAGCGACTGTGATTGTCAAAGTTGTGGAGCCCAAAGAGGCTTTTGCAGCTTCTGATGTGAAAAACCCAGTAAAAGACGAGGAGGAAAACAACGTGACATTTTATTTGATCATCACTTTGGGCTCGGTTTCAGTGCTTTTTGTCATCAGCATCATCGTGTTGCTTGTAATGCAGTGCTCTAAATCGACAGACTATTCGTCCAAGTATTTACAGGATACAAATTACGACGGGACTCTGTGTCACAGCATCCAGTACAGATCTGGAGACAAACGGTACATGTTAGTTGGACCCAGAATGAGTATCGGCTCTACTATAGTCCCGGGCAGTAATGGAAACACTCTAGTGATCCCAGATCGCAGGAGGAGAGGTTCTGGAGAGGTAAGATGTGATAATAATATATTTTGATTTTGAATTATTTTAATTCCAGTCTGTGTTGTAATTGTATTTTCACGCTGAAAATGCGTACCTGAAATGTTTAAATTTGTTGTATAATTGCAGTTAGAAGAGCGGTACAAGCTATTTTTTTTTCTCTTTTTCACAATGAAGTCACATAAAATTGTGGAACGAAAAGAATAATATCTAATGTTTTGCTCCAATAGTGCTCTGAATATTTCTTTAAGAGTGTGCTAGTCACTTAAGTCCGCCCGGTGTCAGTGCTGCTTTAATGTTGCGAGAGAACCGATCTGCTTGTGATGACGTGAAAGGCATTGTTCCTCACTTGGAGAGGCTTCTGTGAGCGTGCAGTTCAGAAGAAAGGCGCACGGACATAATTACGCTGGTGTTAAAGAGCAGGGCCATATTTTGGGTTAGATTTCCAGGTCTGTAAGACACATGAAATGCACGCCATTCAATGTGCTGTTTAGCTGTTGGACAAATCATTCCAGTATTCGCGATGGGGGACGGAAGACAACGACGCAAACTGGAGTGTTGGTGGATTGTTCTGTGCCTCTTTTTTCTATTTTGCGTCGAACAGCAGGTTTCAGCTCAGATAAGATACTCTGTTCCAGAGGAAGTCAAAGAGGGAGCCGTTGTAGGAAATGTTGCTAAGGATTTGGGTCTTGATGTTAGTACATTGGTGGACAGGCGATTTCGTATCGTTTCTGGATCTAAAGATGCTCCTTTCCAGGTAAATCTGAACAATGGCATGTTGTATGTTCAAAACAGAATCGACAGAGAAGAGCTTTGTGTCGACAATAATGTCTGCCAAGTGAATCTGAAAATTGCTATCGAAAATCCCCTCGAAATTCATTATGTAGGCGTTGAGATTACAGATATCAACGATTACGCGCCTGTTTTCCCCGAGAAAGAACAGAATTTAAAGATCGCAGAAAATACTTTAACTGGTGCTGATTTTCAGTTGCTCGCAGCTCGAGACCCCGATTCTGGAGCAAATTCCCTTCGTACATACAAACTGAGCCATAACGAACATTTTGAATTGGAAGTCAGAGATGGCGGAGAGGACAACAAGATCCCTATTCTTAAACTGCAGAGAGCCCTTGATAGGGAGCGACATAGTAAGCACCACTTAGTGTTAACCGCTCTTGACGGTGGAAATCCACCTAGATCAGACGTTATGAACATTACAATAACGGTGCTCGATAATAATGATAACAGACCGATGTTCACTAAAGATGTGTACTCTGTGACAATCACTGAAAATCTTCCCGTAGGGAGTCTGATATTACAAGTGATTGCCACAGATGCTGATTTGGGGTTAAATGGTGCCGTACAATATTCTTTTGTAAGCAACCTGAAGAAAAAGGTGTATGATACATTTGAAATAGACAGCAGTACAGGTGAAATTCGTGTTATAGGTGATGTTGATTTCGAAGACACAGAAGTATACAGAGCTGACGTCACAGCTTCAGACAGCGCAGAGCCTCCCATGACGACAAACTGTAGAGTTGTAATTAAGATTATTGATGTGAATGACAACCGGCCTGAGATTGAGATTACATCACTTTCTAAGAACATCCCTGAAGATTCTAAACCAGGAGCTGTTATTTCACTTATTAGTGTATCAGATAAAGACTCGGGTGCTAACGGGAAAATTGTCTGCAGTCTTTCTGAGGGGACTCCGTTTGAGCTAAAACCTTCTTTTCAGGAAAATATGTATTCGCTTGTCACGCAAAAGGCTTTAGATCGGGAGTTGGTTGCTCATTATGACATTTTATTAACTGTTACTGATCTAGGGCAGCCTCCTCTGTCCTCATTAAAGACTTTAAGCATTGAAATTTCAGATGTGAATGATAATAAACCAGAAATAGAGGTCACCTCTCTATCTAATATAGTACCCGAGGATTCTAAACCAGGAGCTGTTATTTCACTTATTAGTGTATCAGATAAAGACTCGGGTGCTAACGGGAAAATTGTCTGCAGTCTTTCTGAGGGGACTCCGTTTGAGCTAAAACCTTCTTTTCAGGAAAATATGTATTCGCTTGTCACGCAAAAGGCTTTAGATCGGGAGTTGGTTGCTCATTATGACATTTTATTAACTGTTACTGATCTAGGGCAGCCTCCTCTGTCCTCATTAAAGACTTTAAGCATTGAAATTTCAGATGTGAATGATAATAAACCAGAAATAGAGGTCACCTCTATCTAATATAGTACCCGAGGATTCTAAACCAGGAGCTGTTATTTCACTTATTAGTGTATCAGATAAAGACTCGGGTGCTAACGGGAAAATTGTCTGCAGTCTTTCTGAGGGGACTCCGTTTGAGCTAAAACCTTCTTTTCAGGAAAATATGTATTCGCTTGTCACGCAAAAGGCTTTAGATCGGGAGTTGGTTGCTCATTATGACATTTTATTAACTGTTACTGATCTAGGGCAGCCTCCTCTGTCCTCATTAAAGACTTTAAGCATTGAAATTTCAGATGTGAATGATAATAAACCAGAAATAGAGGTCACCTCTATCTAATATAGTACCCGAGGATTCTAAACCAGGAGCTGTTATTTCACTTATTAGTGTATCAGATAAAGACTCGGGTGCTAACGGGAAAATTGTCTGCAGTCTTTCTGAGGGGACTCCGTTTGAGCTAAAACCTTCTTTTCAGGAAAATATGTATTCTTTAATTACTAAAGAACGCTTGGACAGGGAAATTGTCGCAGATTATAAAATCACAGTCAAAGCCAGTGATTTAGGTCAGCCGCCTCTTTCTTCTTTTAAAACTGTTACTGTGCAGGTGGCTGATGTTAATGATAATAAACCAGAGTTTGTCAAAAATCCACTCGAGCTGTATTTAGTGGAAAATAACACTCCTGGTGCATCAGTATTCTCTGTGAGCGCGTCAGACAAAGATCTAAATGAAAATGCCGTGATATCCTATCATATAATTCGAGGTGATGGAACAAAAGGCGATTTATCGTCATTCCTGAATGTCAATTCTGAAACTGGAGCTATCCATGCGCTGAAAAGTTTTGATTTCGAAGCAATTAAAAGTTTCACTTCCATGTTCTCGCTACAGACTCTGGCACTCCGTCTCTGAGCAGTAACGTGACAGTGAACGTGTTTATTCTGGATCAGAACGACAACGTTCCAGTGATCTTATATCCAGTCAGCGCTAACGGTTCTGCTGAGGGTGTGGAAGAGGTTCCTCGTAATGTGAACGCAGGTCATTTGGTGACTAAAGTCAGAGCCTATGATGCAGATATAGGATACAACGGCTGGTTATTATTTTCACTGCAGGAAGTTAGTGACCACAGTCTCTTTGGTTTGGACCGCTATACAGGACAGATAAGGACCCTTCGCTCATTCACAGAAACAGACGAGGCCCAGCATAAACTGCTCATACTGGTCAAAGACAATGGGAACGTTTCTCTCTCAGCAACAGCGACTGTGATTGTCAAAGTTGTGGAGCCCAAAGAGGCTTTTGCAGCTTCTGATGTGAAAAACCCAGTAAAAGACGAGGAGGAAAACAACGTGACATTTTATTTGATCATCACTTTGGGCTCGGTTTCAGTGCTTTTTGTCATCAGCATCATCGTGTTGCTTGTAATGCAGTGCTCTAAATCGACAGACTATTCGTCCAAGTATTTACAGGATACAAATTACGACGGGACTCTGTGTCACAGCATCCAGTACAGATCTGGAGACAAACGGTACATGTTAGTTGGACCCAGAATGAGTATCGGCTCTACTATAGTCCCGGGCAGTAATGGAAATACTCTAGTGATCCCAGATCGCAGGAGGAGAGGTTCTGGAGAGGTAAGAGTATGCGAATTATATTAAACAACACTTTCTCAGGCCTGTTGTCATCGAATTGTATTTATTCATTTATTTTTTTTAGGATCTATTTTACTATGCAGGATATTTTTATGTTCTGACTTAAAACCACTCTTTATTTGCTTCTGAATCAACTAAGGTTTTAACGTTGGAATGAATATTCGTTATCCACGGTGCTGAAATGTTTCACCATTGCATAGTAGCAATACTTTCGTTTCCTACTTTTTTGGACTTTTTCACTGTCAAAGCATAGTGATTGCTGTGTTGTGCATTTTGTTCAAATTGCAACAAAAGTTGTCTTACGTTGATCAGCATTTCTATTTTTTTTTTTTTACTATTTTAATATGCAGGATATTTTTATGTTCTGACTTAAAACCACTCTTTATTTGCTTCTGAATCAACTAAGGTTTTAACGTTGGAATGAATATTCGTTATCCACGGTGCTGAAATGTTTCACCATCGCATAGTAGCAATACTTTCGTTTCCTACTTTTTTGGACTTTTTCACTGTCAAAGCATAGTGATTGCTGTGTTGTGCATTTTGTTCAAATTGCAACAAAAGTTGTCTTACGTTGATCAGCATTTCTATTTTTTTTTTTTTTTTTTACTATTTTAATATGCAGGATATTTTTATGTTCTGATATAAAACACTCTTTATTCGTATTTGCTTCTGAATCAACTAAGGTCTTGAGTTGATCAGCATTTCTTTTTTAACGTGACAGTTTAGATTTACTACTTCTCCTTTTATACCATAAGGTGTCAGTGTTACATTAGGATATGAAGTAAAGCTTTGGCCCTGCCTATCTATGTGTGGTGCGCATGGCTGTTCTGTTCCGTTCAGTTAAACTGTGACAGCAGCTGATGAGTATATCGCGAGAAACGGAAATATAGGAAATGTTCTAAAATGTTATCGATGTTATTTAATCAAGAATGTTGCATCTGGAAATAGACAATTTCCACTGAACGCCATCGTTACTTGTTTTAAGCTGTTTTAAAGGAATTCTTAACGATGGATAAACAAAGGCGCAGATGGGAGAACTGGTGGATGGCTTTGTGTTTCTCTTTTCTTCTCTGCTTCGGACCGCAGGCTTCAGCTCAGATAAGATACACTGTTCCAGAGGAATTGAAAGAGGGTTCTGTTGTGGGAAATATTGCTAAGGATCTTGGACTTGACGTGAGTACACTGGTCGACAGACGGTTCCGTATAGTCTCTGGTTCTAAAGACGCGTTTTTCCAGGTAAATCAGAACAATGGCGAATTGTATATTCATAAAAGCATAGACAGAGAGGAGCTTTGTGACGGGAACGGTGCATGCCTAGTAAATCTAAAAACTGCTGTCGAAAATCCTTTAGAAATTCACTACGTTGCAGTAGAAATAACAGACATAAACGACAACCATCCTAGTTTTTCTGAACAGAATCAACATTTCGAGATTGCAGAACACACCCCTATAGGAACCAGCTTCCAGCTGCACGCAGCACGAGACCAGGATGCCTCACCATTTTCTGTTCGTTTGTATAAATTGAGTCAGGATGAAAATTTCGAGATTGACATCAGAAACAGCGATGAGGAAAAAATCCCCTTTTTAGTGCTGAAAAAACCACTCGATCGCGAACATAAGTCAGAGCACCTGCTAATTTTAAAAGCCCTCGATGGTGGAAACCCTCCAAAATCAGGCACCCTTAACATCACCGTTACCGTCTTGGATAGTAATGATAATCGCCCGGTGTTCAGTCAAGACACATATTCTGTCAGTTTACAGGAAAATTCCCCAGTTGGAACGACTGTGATTAAAATAAAGGCAACTGATAGCGACGAGGGCCCAAACAGTGAAATTGAATATTTGCTTGGTAAAACTTTAAAACGCAAAGTTTATGACATATTTCAGTTGGATCGCATTACAGGCGAAATCAAGGTGAAAGGCGAGATAGACTTTGAGGACACAGAAGTTTATAAACTGGATGTGCAGGTTTCAGACAAAGGTCAGCCTCCTTTGTCTGCCCAAATTCGAGTTATTATAAAAATACAAGATATAAACGATAATAAGCCTGAAATTGAGCTGACTTCATTATCTAATATTGTTGCTGAAGACTCTAAACCTGGAACAGTAATTGCGCTGATTAGTGTCACAGATAAAGACTCTGGTCTAAATGGTAAAGTTGTGTGTTGTTTATCAGACAATGTTCCTTTCGAGTTGAAACCCTCTTTTCAAGATAATATGTACTCGCTGGTGACAAAGGGGCGTTTGGATCGTGAACTTGTGCCCCATTATGACATCATAATTACAGCAACAGATTTAGGTCAGCCGGCCTTATCATCTATCAAAACCTTAAGCATCCAAGTAGCAGATGTGAATGACAACCAGCCAGAATTTTCTAGTAATTTCCTTGAGCTTTACATATTTGAAAATAATGCTCCTGGAGCCTCCATATTCTCAGTGAGAGCATCTGATAAAGACGTGAATGAAAATGCCTTGATATCGTATCAAATAAACAGAGGTGTAGGGACACAGAACGAGATAACCTCATTCTTGAATATAAATTCAGAAACAGGGGTTATTCATTCCCTTAAAAGTTTTGATTTCGAAGCAATTAAAACGTTTCAGTTTCCATGTTCTCGCTACAGACTCTGGCACTCCGTCTCTGAGCAGTAACGTGACAGTGAACGTGTTTATTCTGGATCAGAACGACAACGTTCCAGTGATCTTATATCCAGTCAGCGCTAACGGTTCTGCTGAGGGTGTGGAAGAGGTTCCTCGTAATGTGAACGCAGGTCATTTGGTGACTAAAGTCAGAGCCTATGATGCAGATATAGGATACAACGGCTGGTTATTATTTTCACTGCAGGAAGTTAGTGACCACAGTCTCTTTGGTTTGGACCGCTATACAGGACAGATAAGGACCCTTCGCTCATTCACAGAAACAGACGAGGCCCAGCATAAACTGCTCATACTGGTCAAAGACAATGGGAACGTTTCTCTCTCAGCGACAGCGACTGTGATTGTCAAAGTTGTGGAGCCCAAAGAGGCTTTTGCAGCTTCTGATGTGAAAACCCAGTAAAAGACGAGGAGGAAAACAACGTGACATTTTATTTGATCATCACTTTGGGCTCGGTTTCAGTGCTTTTGTCATCAGCATCATCGTGTTGCTTGTAATGCAGTGCTCTAAATCGACAGACTATTCGTCCAAGTATTTACAGGATACAAATTACGACGGGACTCTGTGTCACAGCATCCAGTACAGATCTGGAGACAAACGGTACATGTTAGTTGGACCCAGAATGAGTATCGGCTCTACTATAGTCCCGGGCAGTAATGGAAATACTCTAGTGATCCCAGATCGCAGGAGGAGATGTTCTGGAGAGGTAAGCAAATTTTAAGAACAACAGAAATGATGTTGTTAATTTCCAAAATATTTCCTAATTCTTCCAATTTTCTTTTCTTTCTTTATTTCTTTCTTTATTTTTTCCTCGGCAGTTTGTAATTTCTCTGTCATAAGGAGCGTATTGTTCAACTGGATTAAAACAGTCACTAAATTGAGTTTCTGAACTTGGTAAAGACATGGATCGCTGTCTATGGTGCTGATCTTTTATTATTTTGTTTGTATTATATTGTTTTCTGTATTGATGCTGTATTTATGTGTGTCTATGTGGACGCGCAGCGTGATTCTCATATTTGGTGCATTTTGATGTATAGTTACTGTGCAACAGAATGCAATGCACTACAGCTGTAAAATCGCGAGGTGTCAGTGTAATCCTAGAGTACGGCTCATGACGTCAGATACTGTTATTCCTCCCCTTTGCATTTATTGCTTGTCCTTCCTACTGGTCGATGGATTTAGTGATTTCTTGCTTTTGCTATTAAGCGGTTCGTTTCTTTTTTTCTGCAGTAAATGTCAACTTTTAGGTGTAACAGAAATGCTTAATCTAGTCGAGCGAGTGATATAGAGGAATAGTCGTAGAACCTGCCTGTATTATCTGCAAAATGGAACAAAGAAGATACGCGCAATGGCTGATGGAGCACACGAAATTTACTCTCTTGTCTGCATTGCTTGTGTTTGGTGCGATGGGACGAGCGCAAATTCAGTACTCAATCTCAGAGGAGCAGAAGGACGGAGCTGCTGTAGGAAATATCGCGAAGGATTTGGGCATAGATCATAGAACCTTAAAAGAGCGAGGATTTCGGATCGTCTCGACTTCAGGCGAGTCCATGTTCAGTGTGAATCAGAATGACGGTGTCTTGTATGTGAACGGTAAAATAGACAGAGAGGAGGTGTGCGAGAGAAGCACCCCTTGTTTAATTAATCTGAAAATCGCTCTAGAAAACCCACTTGAAATCCACTATGTAACTATAGAGATTCTGGACATAAATGACCACGCTCCGAGTTTTCCTGAGAGAGAGATGCATTTAGAGATCGGAGAATCTGCACTTCCCGGCACGCGATTTCCGCTTGAGGCTGCGCGCGATTCTGATAGTGGCAGTAATTCTGTGCATCATTACAAACTCAGTCATAACGATAATTTCCGCCTTGAAGTCAAAGATCGTGGAGAAGACGGTAAAATTCCCATATTGATTTTACAAAAACCTTTAGACCGAGAAGTTATTCGAAGCATTAAATTGCAGTTAATTGCTGTCGATGGGGGAAAGCCTGCCAAGTCTGGGACAATGGAGATAACTATTAATGTTTTAGATATAAATGATAACTTGCCAGTGTTTACAAAAGATGTTTATTCGGTCATGCTGCGTGAAAATGCACCTATAGGTACAACTGTGATACAGGTCAACGCCACAGATTTGGACGAGGGCCCGAATGGTGAGATAAATTATTCATTTGGTAAAAGCGTTAATAGTAAAGCAAGAAAGCTGTTTGATATTAACACCGTCACTGGTGAGATAACAGTAAAGGGGCTATTAGATTATGAGGACAAAGACAGCTATGAGATTGATATACAAGCATCTGACAAGGGACTAATTCCAATGATTACTGATAAGAGCGTGACCATAAAAATTGTTGATGTAAATGATAATGCTCCAGAAATAGAGGTCACATCATTTTCAAACTCCATTCCAGAGGATTCTAGACCTGGTACTACAGTGGCTTTAATTAGTGTTTCTGATTTAGACTCTGGACTCAATGGCAAAGTAACTTGTTCTTCAGAAGATGACATGCCTTTCAAACTAATACCTTCTTCACAGCATAGCACATATTCATTAGTTACCACGTCACCTTTAGACAGAGAAACAAAATTTCAGTATTACATTACATTAGCTGCAAAAGATTTGGGACAGCCATCAATGTCTTCTCTTAAAACTATAACTGTTTTGATATCAGATGTAAATGACAATAGTCCAGAATTCTCATTTTCCCCATATTCATTCTATGTGATGGAAAATAATGTGCCAGGCAAATTTTTATTTTCGATTTCTGCTACTGACAAAGACTCTAATGAAAATGCCATAGTTAGCTATCACATATGGAGAGAAAGTAGTGAGGAAAACAAATATATGTCCTTCATTAATATTAACTCTGAAAATGGGGAGATTTATGCGCTAAAGAGCTTCGACTTTGAAACTGTTAAAACCTTCCATTTCCAAGTTGTTGCTACAGACTCTGGCACTCCGTCTCTGAGCAGTAACGTGACAGTGAACGTGTTTATTCTGGATCAGAACGACAACGTTCCAGTGATCTTATATCCAGTCAGCGCTAACGGTTCTGCTGAGGGTGTGGAAGAGGTTCCTCGTAATGTGAACGCAGGTCATTTGGTGACTAAAGTCAGAGCCTATGATGCAGATATAGGATACAACGGCTGGTTATTATTTTCACTGCAGGAAGTTAGTGACCACAGTCTCTTTGGTTTGGACCGCTATACAGGACAGATAAGGACCCTTCGCTCATTCACAGAAACAGACGAGGCCCAGCATAAACTGCTCATACTGGTCAAAGACAATGGGAACGTTTCTCTCTCAGCGACAGCGACTGTGATTGTCAAAGTTGTGGAGCCCAAAGAGGCTTTTGCAGCTTCTGATGTGAAAAACCCAGTAAAAGACAAGGAGGAAAACAACGTGACATTTTATTTGATCATCACTTTGGGCTCGGTTTCAGTGCTTTTTGTCATCAGCATCATCGTGTTGCTTGTAATGCAGTGCTCTAAATCGACAGACTATTCGTCCAAGTATTTACAGGATACAAATTACGACGGGACTCTGTGTCACAGCATCCAGTACAGATCTGGAGACAAACGGTACATGTTAGTTGGACCCAGAATGAGTATCGGCTCTACTATAGTCCCGGGCAGTAATGGAAATACTCTAGTGATCCCAGATCGCAGGAGGAGAGATTCTGGAGAGGTAAGCAAATGACTCATGCATCTGTGTATTAGTTGTAGGAAACAGTCTTAAGGCAGATGTTGGCTGCTCTCCGTGGTACTGAACCTGTTCAGGCTGATTTTCAAATTGAACACTGTTAGTGTCTCTGTCTTTCTTAGATTCAGATTTTATTTATTATTTAGACTTAGGATTTACATTACCAAATAACAGGAATATTAAACACATAGCCATTGAAGGAGGAAAGGAAGAAAATGGCATATTAATAAAATAAGTAGGAATAGTGCAGTTTGTTATAATTTTTTCCTTTAATGCATTTTGCACAATATCTTAGGCTTTTCTCCGGTCATGGTTGTATTGTTCTTCTTTTGTCATAACAGACCTTTCATATCTTGCAGCCAGGTTTGAGCATATCTGAAAATTGGACCTTTTTCTTTGTCTTAAAGTTAGTATGGTGGGTTGTGAAGTAAGGAAAAATGGTTTATGTTTCATTAGGGCATGTTAATAAGGTGCAATTATGTTTCCATTTAATTTATTGTGCAGTGCAGTCTTTTGTTTGCCAGGTCTGTCTGTGCCTGTTCATCTCTATGGTGAGGTTGTGTTAACTTGGTCTGTATATTGTCCGGACTTTTTTAGTTTAGGGTTGGTCATGTGGTCAGGTATTCCACCAATTTTATGTTCTCTGTTTAGAGACAGAAAGCATTTCAGCTTGCTTTAAGTTGATGCTTCTGTCCAATGTGTATTGTGGATTTTTGTTTTTCTTTGTTGTCTTAAAATTTTGATTTGGTTGATTTGGTCATGTCTTTGGTTGTTAAGTCAACTGTAAAACAAAAGGACTTTTCTATGGGATCAGCTATTGGTATCTATGGGCTTTGTGATGGAGGCTCTGTGTATCAAGCTATGGGGGTGGACTGGAATTTCAATTATTTGTTGGTGTCCTCCTGATTTTGCTCTGCAGGCATTGTTTATAGTTTTGCATTGTAATAGTAATAATTTAATGTATTGATTGACTGATTGCTTGCTTGCTTGATTGATTGATTGCTGAATTTGATGCCTGCAGTCTCTAAGTGTTTGTCCTATTTGGCGAACTGTTGGTTTGTGAATGGACCCCAGATCGCATGTCCATAGAGTGTGATGGTTGTTTTGGTTGACTGAATTATTTTTAGCCAGATTATGTTTGAAAAGTAAATTATATATATATATATATATATATATATATATATATATATTTATTTATTTATTTATTTTTGAATCTTTGTGTAGTTTTAAGGGCATATTGTGTAATTTAAAGTTATGGTACTGGTCTTGGGTTTTGGGACTTTTTCAGAATCTCTCTTTCTCTCTCCTTCCTTTTCTCCTTTTCATTCACTTATTGTCACAAAACATAGGTTCGGTTTAACGTTGGAATATTGAATAGCCTATCTAAGCATAGCTTAAATCACAATTTGTATGGGTTGTTTAGGAGTCCACTAATAAAAGTAGGCCTACGTGCATTTGACAGCAGTGAAATGTTTTTTGGACGCTGCAATGCAACTAACGTTTTAGATCACGAGATGTCAGTGTAAACCTAGAAAAAGACTCGTGACGTCAAACATTGGCTCGATGTTTTTATTTTTTTCTTGTTCCGCCCTCTCGGTTTATTCGTGTGTTTTCTCATTATTAGCACCGGGGCTGTTAGATTTGTCCGAATTGAGTACAGCGTCTTTGTATTGTCTGACTGGCTTTCAGCGTAAATGTGAGAAACGATGGAACTTTACAACAAATATTTGTAGATTGATCTTGAAATTCTGTTGGAAGGGATTTTTGTAATATCAGAAAAATGGAACAAAGAAGACTCTCTCATCAGCTGGAGCTGAATGCGAAACTCGCTTTCATCGCTGTATCGCTGTTGTTTGGGAGAGCAGTTTGGGCACAAATACGGTACTCGACCTCGGAGGAGCAGAAGGACGGAGCTGCTGTGGGAAATATCGCGAAGGATTTAGGTATTGATCACAGAACACTAAAGGAGAGGGGATTTCGTATCGTCTCGACCTCAGGCGAGTCCATGTTCAGTGTGAATCAGAATGACGGTGTCTTGTATGTTAACGGTAAAATAGATAGAGAGGAGGTGTGCGAGAGAAGCACCCCGTGTTTAACCAATCTGAAAATCGCTCTAGAAAACCCACTAGAAATTCACTATGTTACTATAGAGATATTAGATGTAAATGATCACAGTCCGCTGTTTTCCGAGAATGAAAAGCAGCTGGAAATCGGGGAATCTGCTGTGCCAGGCGCGCGATATCCGCTACAGGCAGCGCATGATCCTGATAGTGGAAGTAATTCGGTTCAGACCTACAAACTCAGTCACAACGATCATTTCCGCCTTGAAATTAAAGACCGAGAAGAAGATGGTAAAATTCCTATTTTGATTTTACACAAGCCGCTTGACAGGGAAGTGACGAAAAACATAAAATTAGAATTGACTGCTTTAGATGGAGGGAAACCTCCTAAGTCTGGCTCAATAGAAATAATTATTGATGTGCTGGATATTAACGATAATGTACCTGTTTTTACAAAGGACGCTTACACGGTGACATTAAATGAAAACGCACCTGTGGGCACAACAGTTGTACAGGTCAAGGCCACTGATTTGGACGAGGGTAAAAATGGAGAGGTAGTTTATGCATTGGGAAATAATGTCAAGAATAATTTACGCATACTTTTTAAAGTTAATGAAATCACAGGGGAAATTATTTTGACCGATCGTTTGGATTTTGAGGTCAAGGATAAATATGAGATTGACATTCAGGCATCTGACAAAGGAACTGTTCCTCTTGCGACGGATAAAAGTGTAATCATAAAAATAGTTGATGTGAATGATAATGCACCGGAAATAGAAGTGACATCATTTTCAAATTCCATTCCAGAGGATTCTAGACCTGGTACTACAGTGGCTTTGATTAGCGTCACCGATTTAGACTCTGGGCTTAATGGAAAAATCTCATGTTCAATATCCGATGATATACCTTTTAAACTAATGTCATCATCACACAATAATATTTATTCTTTAGTTACTTCTGGATTACTTGACAGAGAAACGAAATTTCAGTATGTCATCACATTAAGTGCAAAAGATATGGGACAGCCATCAATGTCTTCTGTTAAATCTATATCTGTTCTGATATCAGATGTAAATGACAATACTCCGGAATTCTCATTTTCTCCATATGTGTTTTATGTTATGGAAAATAATGTCCCAGGCAAATTTTTATTTTCTGTGTCTGCTTCTGACAAAGACTCTAATGAAAATGCTATAGTTAGCTATCATATATGGAGAGAAAGTAGAGAAGAAAACAAATATACGTCTTTCATTAATATTAACTCTGAAAATGGGGAGATTTATGCACTAAAGAGCTTCGACTTTGAAACTGTTAAAACGTTCCAGTTCCATGTACTCGCCACAGACTCTGGCACTCCGTCTCTGAGCAGTAACGTGACAGTGAACGTGTTTATTCTGGATCAGAACGACAACGTTCCAGTGATCTTATATCCAGTCAGCGCTAACGGTTCTGCTGAGGGTGTGGAAGAGGTTCCTCGTAATGTGAACGCAGGTCATTTGGTGACTAAAGTCAGAGCCTATGATGCAGATATAGGATACAACGGCTGGTTATTATTTTCACTGCAGGAAGTTAGTGACCACAGTCTCTTTGGTTTGGACCGCTATACAGGACAGATAAGGACCCTTCGCTCATTCACAGAAACAGACGAGGCCCAGCATAAACTGCTCATACTGGTCAAAGACAATGGGAACGTTTCTCTCTCAGCAACAGCGACTGTGATTGTCAAAGTTGTGGAGCCCAAAGAGGCTTTTGCAGCTTCTGATGTGAAAAACCCAGTAAAAGACGAGGAGGAAAACAACGTGACATTTTATTTGATGATCACTTTGGGCTCGGTTTCAGTGCTTTTGTCATCAGCATCATCGTGTTGCTTGTAATGCAGTGCTCTAAATCGACAGACTATTCGTCCAAGTATTTACAGGATACAAATTACGACGGGACTCTGTGTCACAGCATCCAGTACAGATCTGGAGACAAACGGTACATGTTAGTTGGACCCAGAATGAGTATCGGCTCTACTATAGTCCCGGGCAGTAATGGAAATACTCTAGTGATCCCAGATCGCAGGAGGAGAGGTTCTGGGGAGGTAAGCAATTTTTAAGAACATAATATAAATGATGTTGCAAAATGTCCTATAGGGCTATGTCATAAGGAACGTATTGTTCAACTGGAGTAAAACAGTCACTAAATTGAGTTTCTGAACTTGTGAAAGACATGGATCGCTGTCTATGGTGCTGATCTTTTATTATTTTGTTTTTATTATATTGTTTTCTGTATTGATGCTGTATTTATGTGTGTCTATGTGGACGCGCAGCGTGATTCTCATATTTGGTGCATTTTGATGTATAGCTACTGTGCAACAGAATGCAATGCACTACAGCTGTAAGATCGCGAGGTGTCAGTGTAATCCTAGAGTACGGCTCATGACGTCAGATACTGTTATTCCTCCCCTTTGCATTTATTGCTTGTCCTTCCTACTGGTCGATGGATTTAGTGATTTCTTGCTTTTGCTGTTAACCAGTTCGTCTTTTCTGCAGTAAATGTCAACTTTTAGGTGTAAAAGAAATGCTTAATCTAGTCGAGCGAGTGATATAGAGGAATAGTCGTAGAACCTGCCTGTATTATCTGCAAAATGGAACAAAGAAGATACGCGCAATGGCTGATGGAGCACACGAAATTTACTCTCTTGTCTGCATTGCTTGTGTTTGGTGCGATGGGACGAGCGCAAATTCAGTACTCAATCTCAGAGGAGCAGAAGGACGGAGCTGCTGTAGGAAATATCGCGAAGGATTTGGGCATAGATCATAGAACCTTAAAAGAGCGAGGATTTCGGATCGTCTCGACTTCAGGCGAGTCCATGTTCAGTGTGAATCAGAATGACGGTGTCTTGTATGTGAACGGTAAAATAGACAGAGAAGAGGTGTGCGAGAGGAGCACCCCTTGTTTAATTAATCTGAAAATCGCTCTAGAAAACCCACTTGAAATTCATTATGTAATTGTTGAGATTTTGGATGTAAATGACCACGCTCCGAGTTTTCCTGAAAGCCAGATGCATTTAGAGATCGGAGAATCTGCCCTTCCTGGTGCGCGATTTCAGCTTCAGGCTGCGCGTGATTCTGATAGTGGCAGTAATTCTGTGCATCATTACAAACTCAGTCATAACGATAATTTCCGGCTTGAAGTCAAAGATCGTGGAGAAGACGGTAAAATTCCCATATTGATTTTACAAAAGCCTTTAGACCGAGAACTAACCCGAACCATCAACTTGCAGATAACAGCTCTTGATGGAGGAAAGCCTGCTAAATCAGGGACAATGGAGATAATGATTAACGTGATAGATATAAATGATAACGTTCCCGTTTTTACCAAAGATATTTATTCGGTCATGCTGAATGAAAATGCACCTATAGGTACAACTGTGATACAGGTTAACGCTACAGATTTTGACGAAGGCTCAAATGGGGAGATAGTTTATTCATTTGGTAAAAATGTTAATAGCAAAGTACGAAAGCTTTTTGATATCAACACCATAACTGGTGAAATAACTGTAGAAGGGCCCTTAGATTATGAGGTCAAAGACAGCTATGAGATTGACATACAAGCATCTGACAAAGGAACAGTTCCCCATACAACAGATAAGAGTATAATGATAAAAATTATTGATATAAATGACAATGAACCAGAAATAGAGGTCACATCATTTTCAAGTGCCATTCCAGAGGATTCTAGACCTGGTACTACAGTGGCTTTGATTAGTGTCACAGATTTAGACTCCGGACTCAATGGCAAAGTCTCTTGTTTTTTCGAAGATAACATGCCGTTCAAACTAATACCTTCTTCACAGCATAGCACATATTCATTAGTTACCACGTCACCTTTAGACAGAGAAACAAAATTTGAGTATTACATCACATTAGTTGCAAAAGATATGGGACAGCCATCAATGTCTTCTGTTAAAATTATAACTGTTCTGATATCAGATGTAAATGACAATAGTCCAGAATTCTCATTTTCTCCATATACATTTTATGTGATGGAAAATAATGTCCCAGGCAAATTTTTATTTTCTGTGTCTGCTTCTGACAAAGACTCTAATGAAAATGCTATAGTTAGCTATCACATATGGAGAGAAAGTAGTGAGGAAAACAAATATACATCCTTCCTTAATATTAACTCTGAAAATGGGGAGATTTATGCACTAAAGAGCTTCGACTTTGAAACTGTTAAAACCTTCCAGTTCCAAGTTGTTGCTACAGACTCTGGCACTCCGTCTCTGAGCAGTAACGTGACAGTGAACGTGTTTATTCTGGATCAGAACGACAATGTTCCAGTGATCTTATATCCAGTCAGCGCTAACGGTTCTGCTGAGGGTGTGGAAGAGGTTCCTCGTAATGTGAACGCAGGTCATTTGGTGACTAAAGTCAGAGCCTATGACGCAGATATAGGATACAACGGCTGGTTATTATTTTCACTGCAGGAAGTTAGTGACCACAGTCTCTTTGGTTTGGACCGCTATACAGGACAGATAAGGACTCTTCGCTCATTCACAGAAACAGACGAGGCCCAGCATAAACTGCTCATACTGGTCAAAGACAATGGAAACGTTTCACTCTCAGCGACAGCGACTGTGATTGTCAAAGTTGTGGAGCCCAAAGAGGCTTTTGCAGCTTCTGATGTGAAAAACGCAATAAAAGACGAGGAGGAAAACAACGTGACATTTTATTTGATGATCACTTTGGGCTCGGTTTCGGTGCTTTTTGTCATCAGCATCATCGTGTTGCTTGTAATGCAGTGCTCTAAATCGACAGACTATTCGTCCAAGTATTTACAGGATACAAATTACGACGGGACTCTGTGTCACAGCATCCAGTACAGATCTGGAGACAAACGGTACATGTTAGTTGGACCCAGAATGAGTATCGGCTCTACTATAGTCCCGGGCAGTAATGGAAATACTCTAGTGATCCCAGATCGCAGGAGGAGAGGTTCTGGAGAGGTAAGCAAATTACTTGTGCATCTGTGTATTAGTTGAAGGCAGGGATGGGCAGTATTTCAAATACATGTATTTCAAATACGTATTTGAAATACAAAATACTATTTTGTATTTAAATACCTTTGAACATTTTTTAATGTATTTTGTATTTAAATATATTTAATCTTAGTATTTCTGTATTTTCAAAATACATAAAATACTTTTTGCCAATCAACCTCTTTATTAGACTCCTGATTTCCTGTATCAACTAGTTCAGACATTCCACTTTCATGCATGTGAGCTGCAGCTGTATGACTCCATCTAGAATTGGGTAAAAAAGTTTTCAGAATTTCAGAAGTCTGATTACAAGCTTGTCTCATTCAAGTGCTGTTGGAAAGAACAGGTATAATGGAGGATGTCAGGTTTCCTGGGAAAAGCTTATAAAAAACAAAATTGCAGATATTTAAGGTATTTAATTTTGAATAAAATGTAGCATCCCATTCGTTGAAAACCATATAAACATTCACAGAGCTATCTATATAGTTAGCTTGTTGATGATTCTGGATTTTCAGTCAAATACATGCTGTTTTGCTGTGTATAAAACATACAAAATGCTTGAAATGGTTATTGCACTACAGTGTGCATGATTTTAACATTAAAACAAGGTGATCTTGCTTTTGTGGGAGAAAAAAAACAAAAAACAACAACACCTGTCCCAGCAGCAACTGTTTTCCCCTCCACCATGTTCATGGCCTGCACAATTCAGAAACTTGGGTATAAAAATTATCTCAGGGTTTCCCAGTAGAAAATGTGACAAAGGCAATCATGTCCAATTTCCATCTAGAAAACTCATATTTACAAAAAAAATAAATGAGTAAAAAATTGATTGCCAGTGAAGGCAGCATAAGATAAGGTGAGGATGTCATGGCCGGTTGTACTTGTTGATTAAGGTTAAAATGGAACACCATTCAGATTAGCACTTAGCATGAAGGGGAAAAAAAGAGCACTAGCAAGGGAAACATACCATTAGCACTAGTCAGTCTTGATATTTTTTTTTGTTTTGTTTTTGTTTTGGTCAGATTTTGTTTTTTATCACCTAGTTAGTCAAATGTGTTCATTAAACTTTAAGCATTACTAGTTGCTATTCCCATACGACAATATATATGTTAGTGATGATATAAAGTGTAAATCGATTCAACTTTTTCTAAATCATTTATATATCGTCGTGGTATGTAAATATATCAGTGGAGCTTTTAGTGCGCAGGAGCTATTGACATGTCAGAGCGATAAAGAAACATGGATAAATGAGTAATAAGCAGCTTTCTGTGTGTGTATCCCAAGACAAAGATAACTATAATGCTAATAATAAAGATATAAAGTTCAAAAAATTGTTCTAGGGCATACTCACAATAGGCACAGTTGCCTTGTACTAACGCCCAAGCACGATTGTCCTTTCGCTAACAGACAGATATCAGAGGATTATTACAGAGGCAGCTGAGGTTAATGGTGGAATTTGCAGCTTTACTCACAAACTGCAATACCTGTTCATCAATAAGGTGAGAACCAGACCCATTATAAATCTAAATGTTCTCAAATTTAATTAATTGAAAAGTGTGATATCAAAGTAGTAATAAAGATTTTTGCTGTCATAATGATAACAATAGCACATACAAAAATAGTAAATTAACTGTTACATGCTCCGGCGCGGTTAGCGGTCACACTACATGTGTACCACACACGAGCCACCTCTTCAAGCGGGCCAGGGCATGGTTAAACAAACCGCACTGGACACGGTACAGAGCAGTCACACTTGTGAAATGAACTGGACTTAGGGGGTCAATCGCGCTCAAGCATGGATCAGATCCCCTAGTGTGAGTACATCCTAAATCTAATAGCAGACAACACACCACAACTATAACCATAACAGCACAAAAAATGTTGAATGTTAAAAACATTGACAGCCAATCGGAATCATTTCTGCTTTAAAGAGCTTGAGCATTTAAAGTGACAGATGACACAACTGCATTGTATACTTAGAATATACTAATATAGTTATCCTTATAATTATCATTCTTGGTGTAAACAGGCCATAATAGTGTTACTTCACTGGATGGCTAATTTCACATGCATTTTCAAAATACAAAATACTGTATTTGTATTAAATTACATTTTTTCCCACACGGTATTTTGTATTTGTATTTAAATATATTTTTCCATGCAGTATTTTGTATTTTTATTTTAAATACATTTTGATGTATTTGTGCCCATCTCTGGTTGTAGGAAACAATCTTAAGGCAGAAGTTGGCTGCTCTCCGTGGTACTGAACCTGCTCAGGCTGATTTTCAAATGGAATACTGTTAGTATCTCTATCTATCTTATATTCAGATTTTATTTATTATTTAGACTTAGGATTTACATTACCAAAGCACATATTAAATATATAAAATATAGGTCCCACTTTATATTTGATGGCCTTAACTACTATGTACTTACATTTAAATTAATCATTTGATACAATGCACTTTTTGTGTACGTACATGTTTTTACATTGTACTTATATTTTTAAAAATACCTATATGTAGTTACATCTGCAATTAATTTCTGTAATTACATTTATAATTACACTGATCCTTCCCTTACACCTTAACCCACCCTTAAACCTACCCAAACCACCAAACCTGTCCCTAACCTTACCCATATGCCACTTCAATAGCAGCAAAAGTGTTTTGCAATACAGTATGAACACAATAAGTACATTGTATTTTTTTATTGATGTAAGTACATAGTAGTTAAGGCCACCTAATATAAAGTGGGACCAAAATATATTAACATATAGCCACTGAAGGAGGAAAGGGGGGAAAAAATGAAGTGCTAATAAAATAAGTAAGAACAGAACAGTTTGTCATTCTGTTTTCCTTTTATGCATTTTGCACAATATCCTAGCCCATGGCTGTGTTGTTTTTTTGTCGTAACAGGCCTTTCATATTTTGCAGCCAAGTTTCAGTATCTCTGAGTGGCAATGAAAATTGGATCTTTTTCTCTGTCTGATTAAAGTTATTGTGGTGGGTTGTGAAGTATGGAAAATGGTTTCTTAATATAATCTGGGAATGTTAATAAAAGTGCAATTCTGATTAAATTTCATTTATCATGAACTAAGTGCAGTCTTTTGTTTGCTAGGTCTGTCTGTGCCTGTTCATCTCTATGGCAAGGTTGTGTTTACTTGGTGTGTATATGGTCAGGACTTTTTTTTTTACTTTATGGTTGGTGCTTTGTTTAACTGTTGGTTTGTGAATACACCCAAATTGCATGTCCATAGAGTGTGATGGTTGTTGTAATTGACTGAATTGTTTTAGCCAGTTTCTGTTTGAAATGTAAATTTAATATTATTTTTAGCAATACAAACCTCTTGATTCACAGCCTTGTTTAGGTTTCCTATGTTGCTGATGTTTAAGGTATGTGTATTTGAGCTTGTTCTGAAGGCATTGTCTGGTTTAAAGTTGTGAGGTTGGTCTTGGCAGCTGGGTTTTTGTTACAAATCTCTCTTTCTCTTTTTCCCTTTCACTCACTCACTTGTTTTAATAAAACGGTATGTTCAGTCTAATGGGAGAATACGGAGTATTTAAACGTAGCTTAAATCACAGTTTTTGAGGATGGTTTTTAAGTCCACCGATAAAACTACATGCATTTGACACAAGTTTGGATGCTGCAATGCAACTAACGCTTTAGATCGCGAGATGTCAGTGTAAACCTAGGGAAAGACTCGTGACGTCAAACGGTTGCTCGTGGGTTTTTAGTTCCGCCCTCTCGGTTTATTCATGTTTCTCATTTTCAGCACCAGTGCTGTTAGATTTGTCAGGATTGAGTACAGCGTCCTTGCATTGTCTGACTGGGTTTCTGCGTAAATTTGAGTAACGATGGAAATATACAACACATATTTGTAGATTGATCTTGAAATTCCGTTGGAAGGGATTTTTGTAATATCAGAAAAATGGAACAAAGAAGACTCTCTCATCAGCTGGAGCTGAATGCGAAACTCGCTTTCATCGCTGTATCGCTGTTGTTTGGGAGAGCAGTTTGGGCACAAATACGGTACTCGATCTCGGAGGAGCAGAAGGACGGAGCTGCTGTGGGAAATATCGTGAAGGATTTAGGTATTGATCACAGAACACTAAAGGAGAGGGGATTTCGCATCGTCTCGACCTCAGGCGAGTCCATGTTCAGTGTGAATCAGAATGACGGTGTCTTGTATGTTAACGGTAAAATAGATAGAGAGGAGGTGTGCGAGAGAAGCACCCCGTGTTTAATCAATCTGAAAATCGCTCTAGAAAACCCACTAGAAATTCACTATGTCACTGTAGAGATACTAGATATAAACGATCACAGTCCGCTGTTTTCCGAGAATGAAAAGCGGCTGGAAATTTGGGAATCTGCTGTGCCAGGCGCGCGATATCCGCTACAGGCAGCGCATGATCCTGATAGTGGAAGTAATTCGGTTCAGACCTACAAACTCAGTCACAACGATCATTTCCGCCTTGAAATTAAAGACCGAGAAGAAGATGGTAAAATTCCTATTTTGATTTTACACAAGCCGCTTGACAGGGAAGTGACGAAAAACATAAAATTAGAATTGACTGCTTTAGATGGAGGGAAACCTCCTAAGTCTGGCTCAATAGAGATACTTATTGATGTGCTGGATATTAACGATAATGCACCTGTTTTTACGAAGGACGCTTACACGGTGACATTAAATGAAAACGCACCTGTGGGCACAACAGTTGTACAGGTCAAGGCCACTGATTTGGACGAGGGTAAAAATGGAGAGGTAGTTTATGCATTGGGAAATAATGTCAAGAATAATTTACGCAGACTTTTTAAAGTTAATGAAATCACAGGGGAAATTATTTTGACCGATCGTTTGGATTTTGAGGTCAAGGATAAATATGAGATTGACATTCAGGCATCTGACAAAGGAACTGTTCCTCTTGCGACGGATAAAAGTGTAATCATAAAAATAATTGATGTGAATGATAATGCACCGGAAATAGAAGTGACATCATTTTCAAGCGCCATTCCAGAGGATTCTAGACCTGGTACTACAGTGGCTTTGATTAGCGTCACCGATTTAGACTCTGGGCTTAATGGAAAAATCTCATGTTCAATATCCGATGATATACCTTTCAAACTAATGTCATCATCACACAATAATATTTATTCTTTAGTTACTTCTGGATTACTTGACAGAGAAACGAAATTTCAGTATGTCATCACATTAAGTGCAAAAGATATGGGACAGCCATCAATGTCTTCTGTTAAATCTATATCTGTTCTGATATCAGATGTAAATGACAATACTCCGGAATTCTCATTTTCTCCATATGTGTTTTATGTTATGGAAAATAATGTCCCAGGCAAATTTTTATTTTCTGTTTCTGCTTCTGACAAAGACTCTAATGAAAATGCTATAGTTAGCTATCATATATGGAGAGAAAGTAGAAGAAAACAAATATACGTCTTTCATTAATATTAACTCTGAAAATGGGAGATTTATGCACTAAAGAGCTTCGACTTTGAAACTGTTAAAACGTTCCAGTTCCATGTACTCGCTACAGACTCTGGCACTCCGTCTCTGAGCAGTAACGTGACAGTGAACGTGTTTATTCTGGATCAGAACGACAACGTTCCAGTGATCTTATATCCAGTCAGCGCTAACGGTTCTGCTGAGGGTGTGGAAGAGGTTCCTCGTAATGTGAACGCAGGTCATTTGGTGACTAAAGTCAGAGCCTATGATGCAGATATAGGATACAACGGCTGGTTATTATTTTCACTGCAGGAAGTTAGTGACCACAGTCTCTTTGGTTTGGACCGCTATACAGGACAGATAAGGACCCTTCGCTCATTCACAGAAACAGACGAGGCCCAGCATAAACTGCTCATACTGGTCAAAGACAATGGGAACGTTTCTCTCTCAGCAACAGCGACTGTGATTGTCAAAGTTGTGGAGCCCAAAGAGGCTTTTGCAGCTTCTGATGTGAAAAACGCAGTAAAAGACGAGGAGGAAAACAACGTGACATTTTATTTGATCATCACTTTGGGCTCGGTTTCAGTGCTTTTTGTCATCAGCATCATCGTGTTGCTTGTAATGCAGTGCACTAAATCGACAGACTATTCGTCCAAGTATTTACAGGATACAAATTACGACGGGACTCTGTGTCACAGCATCCAGTACAGATCTGGAGACAAACGGTACATGTTAGTTGGACCCAGAATGAGTATCGGCTCTACTATAGTTCCTGGCAGCAATGGAAATACTCTAGTGATCCCAGATCGCAGGAGGAGAGATTCTGGGGAGGTAAGCAATTGACTTATGCATATGTGTATTAGTTGTAGGAAACAATCTTAAGGCAGAAGTTGGCTGCTCTCCGTGGTACTGAACCTGCTCAGTTCAGGGCTGGGTTTCCCTATAACGATTGATTTTAGCGCTTAAGAGCGCTTCCTACGAGTCATTTTACAAACGTTCGTTATTGTTTCACGTGCGTTTCCCAAAAATGCACTTAACACGTAGCCGCATGTAGCCGTGCTTTAAGTGCTATTTAGGAGTCGCTATCCGTTGGTCAAGTGCTGAAATATCAATTTATAGACGGTTTCAACGGCAACAACATAAACAAACGTTACTGCGCATGCGCTTTTTTCTGGCCCTAACTTAAGTTCCGGTAGACATCCAGATACAATCAGTAACAACAGCTAAGTCCCTCTAGAGTAGATTGTTTTGATAACAAGCAAAATATGTTTGCTGCGTAAATCAGACTGACTGAGATGCAGCGATAACTACTTGGACGGACTTATTAAAAATGCAAATTCATTCTCTGCCAGCAGGAGGCGCTTTAAAGCGGGAGAACTAGATGTTTCCCCGGAAACGGCTGTTGGGCTGTACATTACACAAAGCAGTGCTGAGCTTACAAACGCTGCTTTATCAGGCATATAACATTCAAGTGAAATGAAAATGACATCGAACATTTTCTAAAGACAGTGTTCCTTCAGAAATACAGTGATATAAAAACACCTGCGCCTCATTTTGATTTTTAAACGTGCGTTACGTGCTCATGCTTATTCAGCGAAGCCATTTGGAAAATCAGTCAGTTTTGATATCGTGGCGGGTCGCCACAAATAAATAAATGTATGTGAAACACATCCCACATCACAACAATCTGAGCCCAACTTCATTACTCATCAATTTAACTTTAACTGTGTTTGTAGCCAGCGCCACTAACAAGACCGATAGACAAACACAGACCGGAAGTTAACTTAGGTCCAGGCGCGTGCGCCTGATGAAACCGTCTATAGAATGGCTCGTATTTGTAGTACAAGGTCGTTTATTGAAATGTTAACCTAATGCTGCGTTTCGGACAGCTCGGATATAATATAATATTATATATGTAAAAAGTACAATATTAATATATATATATATATATATATATATATATATATATATATATATATATATATATTATTGTTTTTAAAATCTGTAGAGACATTATTTGGTTTTCGTGCACGTCAGCAAACCATTGACAGATTTTTTATGAGATTATCCCTATTTTTCCCAGTCTTTGAAGCATATTTCCATTACTACTTGTATTATTATTATTATTTTTTTTATTTAGTCATTTAATTTAGATGTTTTTTTTTTGTTTGTTTGTTTTTTTTTTTTTTTGGTTATTTGCCCTTTTTAATTATTTAGCCTAATTTCATTTTATATAAATAAAAAAGTGTACAATAAAGTACAACCAAAAGCTTTAATTATAATCACATTGCACTTGAATAAAGTTAATGGTGTAATCTGCCGATTGTCCAGCTGTTGACCTTATAATTCTGTCTTCTTACGATGCAAGTAGGGCTTTACGATTACTCCAGAGTACTAGATCTAGGCTGCGTTTCCAAAAAGCATCGTAAGCCGAAGAAGTTCGTAAAAACGATCGTACGACTGATCTTTATATTACGGTCTGTTTCCCCAAAAGCATCGTAACTTAAGTAGTACTTGAAAATCATCGGAGATCTACTAGTACTCTGGAGTAATCGTAAAGCCCTATGTGCATCGTAAGAAGACAGAATTATGAGGTCACCTGCAGGACAGTTGGCAGATTACACCTGTAACTTTATTCAAGTGCAAATGTGATTATAATTAAAGCTTTTGATTGTACTTTATTGTAGACTTTGTTACTATTTTTTTTAAATTAATTTATAAATGAAATAATTAAAAATAGCAGAAAACAAAAAAATCGACATTTAAATTAAATGACTGGGGAAAAAAAAACAATAAAAGAAATAATGTAGGAAACACGCTTCAAAGACTGGGAAAAATAGGGATGAATAAAAAATAAATAAATAAATAAAAATAAAAATAATTGTCAATGACGAAAACCAGCCATGTATTGGACCCAGAAATAATGTCTCTACAGATATTATATACTATATAGAATAATATTAATGTGCAAATATAATATTAATGTACTATATGTATATAGTATATTCTATAATATTATTATATATAGTAGATTAATATTATACTTATCACTTATATACTTATTATATTTACTGATATTATATTGTATTATATTATATTATATATTCTAGCGCTCTCTTTTATAATTCTATTTTATCTATCTGTCTTCTTTTTATAAAAAAAAAAAAAAAAAAAAAAAACACACACAGACACTTGACCCTCTATCAATTGCATATTTATTCTGCAAGCTTTTCTTGAAAAACTAAAACTACCTTTCTTTTTTTTTTCTATCTACTTGTTTCTTATAAAAAAAATAAAAATAAAAAACAATTAAAAAAAAAACACTAGGCTACTTTTTTCTATATTATATCTACTCGTTTTCTTTAAAAAATAAATAAAATAAAAAATTGCTACGTGTACTGTGTTAGGCTAACCGAGACTTGTCATAGCACTTGCATATTGTTGCTCTTTTGTTGGTTTTGATTGCTTCTATTGTCCTCATTTGTAAGTCGTATTGGATAAAAGCGCCTGCTAAATGACTAAATGTATATTATATTATATTATATTATATTATATTATATTATATTATATTATATTATATTATATTATATTATATTATATTATATTATATTATACTATATTATATTATCTGAGCTGTCTGTAACGCAGCATTAGATTAACATTTCAATAAACGAGCGTGTACTACAAATACAAGCCATTCTATAAATTGACATTTCAGCACTTGACCAACGGATAGCGACTCCTAAGTAGCACTTAAAGCACGGCTACGTGCGATTGTGTTAAGTGCATTTTTGGGAAATGCACGTGAAACAATAACGAACGTTCGTAAAATGACTCGTAGGAAACGCTCTTAAGCGCTAAGATCAATCGTTATCGAGAAACGCAGCCCTACAATGATTTTCAAGTGCTACTTAAGTTACGATGCTTTTGAGAAATAGACCGTAATATTAAGATCAGTCGTACGATAGTTTTTACGAACTTCTTAGGCTTACGATGCTTTGGGGAAACGCAGCCCAGTACTGTTATTCAAATGGAACACTGTTATCTCTGCCTTTTTTAGATTCGGATTTATTTATGATTTAGAGTTACTTATAACTACTATTTATGTGGTCATGGAATTTAATAGCTGATTTATTTTCATTATTTGTGCGTTCCCCTCTTACTCTGATCTTGAAGGGATTATTTGGAGTTTACACTGTAATAGTAGTAGATTTTTTGCTGAACTCTGCTTGCAGTCTCTAATGGTGTTTGTCCTTTTAGTAAACAGTTGGTCTGTGAACGGACCCCAGATCGCGCATCCATAGAGTGTGATGGTTTTTGTAACTGACTGGATTATTTTCAGCCAGATTCTGATTGAAATGTAAATTAATATTCAACAATACAATACTCTACATACCTTGTCCCCCAGATTGTTTGCAGTTTTGAAGTTTCCTGTGCTGCTGATGTTTATTCTAAGGTTTGTGTAGTTCTAATTGTGTTCTAAGGGCATACTGTCGAATTCAAAGTTATGAGGTTGGTCTTGGAAGCTGGGTCTTTTTCAGAATTTCTCTTCTTCTCTCTTTTCCACTGACTCACTCACTCACTCACTCGTTTTCATAAAACAATATGTTCGATCTAATGTAATACTATTGAGTACTTCAGTACAGCTTAAACCATGGTTTATATGGATTTTTTAAGATAAAACTACATGAATTTGACACCAGTTAAATGTTTTTGGTCGCTGCAATGTAACTAACGCTTTAGATCAAGAGATGTCAGTGTAACCTAGAGAAAGACTCGTGACGTCAAATGGATAAGGTTTTTTTTTTCTTCTTCTTCTTGTTCCGCCCTCTCGGTTTATTCGTGTGTTTTCTCATTATTAGCACCGGGGCTGTTAGATTTGTCCGAATTGAGTACAGCGTCTTTGTATTGTCTGACTGGCTTTCAGCGTAAATGTGAGCAACGATGGAACTTTACAACAAATATTTGTAGATTGATCTTGAAATTCTGTTGCAAGGGATTTTTGTAATATCAGAAAAATGGAACAAAGAAGACTCTCTCATCAGCTGGAGCTGAATGCGAAACTCGCTTTCATCGCTGTATCGCTGTTGTTTGGGAGAGCAGTTTGGGCACAAATACGGTACTCGATCTCGGAGGAGCAGAAGGACGGAGCTGCTGTGGGAAATATCGCGAAGGATTTAGGTATTGATCACAGAACACTAAAGGAGAGGGGATTTCGCATCGTCTCGACCTCAGGCGAGTCCATGTTCAGTGTGAATCAGAATGACGGTGTCTTGTATGTTAACGGTAAAATAGATAGAGAGGAGGTGTGCGAGAGAAGCACCCCGTGTTTAACCAATCTGAAAATCGCTCTAGAAAACCCACTAGAAATTCACTATGTCACTGTAGAGATATTAGATGTAAATGATCACAGTCCACGGTTTTCCGAGAATGAAAAGCGGCTGGAAATTTGGGAATCTGCTGTGCCAGGCGCGCGATATCCGCTACAGGCAGCGCGTGATCCTGATAGTGGAAGTAATTCGGTTCAGACCTACAAACTCAGTCACAACGATCATTTCCGCCTTGAAATTAAAGAACGAGAAGATGGTAAAATTCCTATTTTGATTTTACACAAGCCGCTTGACAGGGAAGTGACGAAAAACATAAAATTAGAATTGACTGCTTTAGATGGAGGGAAACCTCCTAAGTCTGGCTCAATAGAGATAATTATTGATGTGCTGGATATTAACGATAATGTGCCTATATTCACGAAAGAAACTTATACTGTTGTATTGAATGAAAACGCACCCGTGGGCACAACAGTTGTACAAGTCAATGCCACTGATTTGGACGAGGGTCAAAATGGAGAGGTAGTTTATGCTTTAGGAAATAATCTTGATGATAACTTACGTGAACTTTTTAAAGTTAATTCAGTCACTGGAGAAATTATTGTGACTGGTGTTTTAGATTTTGAAGTCAAAGATATATATGAGATTGACATTCAGGCATCTGACAAAGGAACTGTTCCTCTTGCGACGGATAAAGGTGTAATCATAAAAATAATTGATGTGAATGATAATGCACCGGAAATGGAAGTGACATCATTTTCAAGCGCCATTCCAGAGGATTCTAGACCTGGTACTACAGTGGCTTTGATTAGCGTCACCGATTTAGACTCTGGGCTTAATGGAAAAATCTCATGTTCAATATCCGATGATATACCTTTTAAACTAATGTCATCATCACACAATAATATTTATTCTTTAGTTACTTCTGGATTACTTGACAGAGAAAGAAAATTTGAGTATGACATAACATTAGTAGCAAATGATGCAGGACAGCCATCATTGTCTTCTGTTAAATCTATATCTGTTCTGATATCAGATGTAAATGACAATACTCCGGAATTCTCATTTTCTCCATATGTGTTTTATGTGATGGAAAATAATGTCCCAGGCAAAATATTATTTTCTGTGTCTGCTTCTGACAAAGACTCAAACGAAAATGCTATAATCAGCTATCAAATATGGAGAGAAAATAGCGAGGAAAACAAATATACATCTTTCCTTAATATTAACTCTGAAAATGGGGAGATTTATGCACTAAAGAGCTTCGACTTTGAAACTGTTAAAACGTTCCAGTTCCAAGTTGTTGCTACAGACTCTGGCACTCCGTCTCTGAGCAGTAACGTGACAGTGAACGTGTTTATTCTGGATCAGAACGACAACGTTCCAGTGATCTTATATCCAGTCAGCGCTAACGGTTCTGCTGAGGGTGTGGAAGAGGTTCCTCGTAATGTGAACGCAGGTCATTTGGTGACTAAAGTCAGAGCCTATGATGCAGATATAGGATACAACGGCTGGTTATTATTTTCACTGCAGGAAGTTAGTGACCACAGTCTCTTTGGTTTGGACCGCTATACAGGACAGATAAGGACCCTTCGCTCATTCACAGAAACAGACGAGGCCCAGCATAAACTGCTCATACTGGTCAAAGACAATGGGAACGTTTCTCTCTCAGCAACAGCGACTGTGATTTTCAAAGTTGTGGAGCCCAAAGAAGCTTTTGCAGCTTCTGATGTGAAAAACCCAGTAAAAGACGAGGAGGAAAACAACGTGACATTTTATTTGATCATCACTTTGGGCTCGGTTTCAGTGCTTTTTGTCATCAGCATCATCGTGTTGATTGTAATGCAGTGCTCAAAATCGACAGACTATTCGTCCAAGTATTTACAGGATACAAATTACGACGGGACTCTGTGTCACAGCATCCAGTACAGATCTGGAGACAAACGGTACATGTTAGTTGGACCCAGAATGAGTATCGGCTCTACTATAGTCCCGGGCAGTAATGGAAATACTCTAGTGATCCCAGATCGCAGGAGGAGAGGTTCTGGAGAGGTAAGAAAAGGACTAGCGTTGTGCTATATTGCATTCATGGCCAGCATTGTACTTGTATTATTTTTTTAATACTTTAGTGTTTAGTGCTTTTATTTTAATTTTATAGCTACACATGCATGGGAATTACATATTATTCTTGGAATGTTTCCTGTGCCCAAATGACTGAACAAAGTCTAAAAGTAACCGTGAGAGCGAGGGTCGCTGTCCTTGGTGCTGAATACATGATGCAGCTTTTGATCTGCGAATTTGTCTCATTCTTTCTATATCTGTGAATATTTTAGGTGTATTAGATAAGCTCCAAGAACTTAAAAAAGGGTTAATTTGTTTCATTGTGAATTTGTAGCTTTTAATGAAGAGCAATGCAATGAAAGAGCGCCAGATGTCAGTGTAAACCTGAAGTGAAACTCAAAACGTAAGAGTACCTCCCTGTTTTTTTTTTTTTTTTTCTCGTCATCATTTAGATTTGTATATGATCTTTTTCATCAGCGGCGTGGCTTGCTCGGTGGTTTTGTCCTTTGTTTTTCTTCGTAATATCTTTCGAGAATTAAGGGGTCTTTCATGTGGTCATTGGACTAATATTTGCACAGTCGTTGTGAAATTGCTGTGGAACCAATACGTTGCAAAAATGGGACAAAGACGTGATCAGTGGCCTGAGCGGCATGCGAAAATCGTCTTCATTGTTGTATCGCTTGTCTTTGGCAGAACGGTTTGGGCGCAAATACGCTACTCGATTTCTGAAGAGCAAAAGGACGGAGCTGCCGTGGGAAATGTTGCAAAGGATTTGGGCATAGATTACAGAACCTTAAAGGAGCGAGGATTTCGCATCGTCTCGACCTCAGGCGAGTCAATGTTCACTTTAAATCAGAATGACGGCGTCTTGTACGTGAATGGTAAATTAGATAGAGAGGAGGTGTGCGAGAGAAGCGCCCCGTGTTTAATAAATCTAAAAATCGCATTAGAAAATCCTCTCGAGATTCATTACGTGACTGTTGATGTAATAGACGTGAATGACCACGCTCCGAGATTCCAAGATCAGGAAAAGCATTTAGAAATAAGTGAAACGGTGCTTCCCGGTGCACGATTCCAGCTTCAGGCAGCTCGCGATCCAGACAGTGGCAGTCATTCAGTTCAGACTTATAAACTGAGCCACACCGATTATTTCCGTATTGAAATTATAGATCGTGATGAAGAAGGCAAAGCTCCCGTGTTAACTTTACAAAAGCCGCTCGACCGAGAGATTACAAAAACTATGAAATTGCAGCTGACTGCTTTAGATGGAGGCAGACCACCGAAGTCTGGAACTATGGATATTGTGATAGATGTGTTAGATATAAACGATAATGCCCCTGTTTTCACTAAAGATACTTACACTGTAATGCTGAATGAAAACGCACCAGTAGGCACAGTAGTCTTAAGGGTGAACGCAACTGATTTGGATGAAGGTCAGAACGGGGAAGTAGTTTATTCATTAGGACATAACGTCAATTACAAGTTGCGCAAACTTTTTAATGTCAACCCAATCACAGGAGAAATTATTGTAACAGGTCTTTTGGATTTTGAGATAAAAGATAAATATCAAATTGACATTCAAGCATCAGACAAAGGAATTGTTCCTCTAACGACAGATAAAATTATAACTATAAAAGTTGCTGATATAAATGATAATCCCCCTCAGATAGAAGTGACATCATTCTCAAGTGCCATTCCTGAAGACTCCAAACCGGGCACAACGGTGGCTTTAATAAGTGTATCTGATTTAGATTCTGAAATAAATGGGAGAGTCACCTGTTCATTACCTGAGGACATACCTTTCAAACTAATGCCGTCATCACAAGAAAATACATACTCGTTAGTGACAACTTCATCTCTTGACAGAGAGACAATTTCTCGCTATGACATCACATTAGAAGCCAAAGACGCTGGTCAGCCACCGCAGTCTTCTGTTAAATCTATAACTGTCCAGGTATCAGATGTTAATGACAATGTTCCAGAGTTTTCTTTTTCTCCTTATGCATTTTATGTGATGGAGAATAATGCTCCAGGCAAATCTTTATTTTCTGTGTCTGCCTCTGACAAAGACACAAGTGAAAACAGTGTAGTCAGTTATCAAATATGGAGAGATGGTGTAGAAAACAAATATACATCTTTCATTAATATTAACTCTGAAAATGGGGAGATTTATGCACTAAAGAGCTTCGACTTTGAAACTGTTAAAACGTTCCAGTTCCAAGTTGTTGCTACAGACTCTGGCACTCCGTCTCTGAGCAGTAACGTGACAGTGAACGTGTTTATTCTGGATCAGAACGACAACGTTCCAGTGATCTTATATCCAGTCAGCGCTAACGGTTCTGCTGAGGGTGTGGAAGAGGTTCCTCGTAATGTGAACGCAGGTCATTTGGTGACTAAAGTCAGAGCCTATGATGCTGATATAGGATACAACGGCTGGTTATTATTTTCACTGCAGGAAGTTAGTGACCACAGTCTCTTTGGTTTGGACCGCTATACAGGACAGATAAGGACCCTTCGCTCATTCACAGAAACAGACGAGGCCCAGCATAAACTGCTCATACTGGTCAAAGACAATGGGAACGTTTCTCTCTCAGCAACAGCGACTGTGATTGTCAAAGTTGTGGAGCCCAAAGAGGCTTTTGCAGCTTCTGATGTTAAAAACGCAGTAAAAGACGAGGAGGAAAACAACATGACATTTTATTTGATCATCACTTTGGGCTCGGTTTCAGTGCTTTTTGTCATCAGCATCATCGTGTTGCTTGTAATGCAGTGCTCTAAATCGACAGACTATTCGTCCAAGTATTTACAGGATACAAATTACGATGGGACTCTGTGTCACAGCATCCAGTACAGATCTGGAGACAAACGGTACATGTTAGTTGGACCCAGAATGAGTATCGGCTCTACTATAGTCCCGGGCAGTAATGGAAATACTCTAGTGATCCCAGATCGCAGGAGGAGAGATTCTGGGGAGGTAAGACATTTTAAGGTTTGATATATTTTTATTTTATGTGTATTTTTATGCCATTGCCATTTAGATATGGATTGTGGTAAAACAGCTGCATCAAGCTCTTATACATACATGGCTGGACTTGGACAGTGGATTTCTAGGTCCCAACATACTTTGCATGGGATTGGATCAGAATAATATATGTTGAGATGTTACTAAGTGAAGGATGTACTCACTAGTGTTTATTTTTCAGATTTAGAAGAGTTCATGTTGTTGCTATTTTTGTGGTTGCTATTGTGCTGAAGCATGGATCTTGTACTTAGATTATGGGCTGCAATGAAGGTCATGGTGTTGCTTTACTAAATATGCAGTAGCTGTGCAAATGCCAGTGCAGTGTGTATTTTCTTGTTTACTCTTCTTATACATTGTAGTCAGTTTAAAATATTTATAAAAAAATATATTTAGCATGTGAAAATGACCTATTCTAGATTTTTTTGAACTGAAGATTAATTCGATATTTTGAGGTGAAATTCAAAGAATACGTGAAGTTAAACTGATGTGTTTTCATTGAATTAATAAGATTTTTATTTGATGGTACATCTTATTTATTTATTTAGATGATGATGATGATAATGACAATGATTATTATTATTTAGTATGGTGGTCTATGCTTTTCCTCCCTACATATGTTTAAGTAAACTAAGACTTAAATTTTATAAGTAATAATTGTTATACAATCCTTGTACTATAGCTTTTAGTAAAGGAAGGGCGTCATACAGTAGTCCCTACTCTGAGAATAATTGGCCTTACACATCATGTTTTGAACTCCATATCATACCATGATGGCTTTAGAATGTTAATTAAAGTTAGAATGTTTGATAATAAGCTTCAAGTTGACAAATTTTGAGTGACAAATGATCCAGCTACTACCTGTTTGTTATAAAATGAATGACTTTCTAATGCCAATGAACTTATGAACTAGCATGCCTTCCAATGCCAGTGATTGTTTGTTTAAAACTTCAGCGTTTATGATTGTAGCTCTAGGCTACATAAAGTGGACTGTTTTGGTTGGCATGAGATATAAAACTACAATACTATTGCAGTGGCTTGTAAACATTTAAAATCACTTCTGTGCGCCATTTGGACATAAATCTCTTGTCTTAAATATGACTTAATTTAATATCCATGTTATTCCGTTTTATGTTCTTTTTAAAATGTTTATCATTTTGTCAGATAAACCTGTTTTTCGACTTAGCCTGCCTATTGTTTTAATTTCTCAGTTCGTTTGCAGTGAAAAATAAATTCGCATGGTGTCAGTGCACACCAAAAATACGGACCTGACGTGGCATCGTGTGTTGGCAATTTCATTCGCTCTCTCCATCAGTTCGTTAACAACGCCGTGGACATTGCCTTCACACTCGCCAAGAGCTACTTGCTTTGTATCGTAAGGATTTTCTGACATAAATCATGATTTTTATGGTTAGCGCTTAACTTTGTTATGGGTCAACATTTTAGAGTGGAACATCTTTAAACGCCGTTTTAATTTCCTGCAAAATGCAACAAAGGGCGCGTTCGTCATGGCGCCGCGGACTTCTGTTAATGGCACTGGGAACGCTGCTTTGGAGAGAGGTATGCGCACAAATACGATATTCTCTTTCTGAGGAGCAAAAAGAAGGATCTGTGGTCGGAAACCTTGCGAAGGATTTAGGTCTCGATACCAGAACGTTAAAGGAGAGAGGATTTCGGATCGTTTCAACCTCGGGCGTCTCGCTGTTCACGGTAAATCAGAATGACGGGATTTTAAGTGTAAATGGGAAAATAGATCGCGAGGAGGTGTGCGAGAGAAGCGGCTCGTGTGTCATCAATCTAAAAATCGCACTAGAAAACCCTTTAGAGATTCACTACGTCTCGATTGAAATCGTGGACATCAATGATCATGCTCCGAGATTCCCGGAGAAAGAAAAGCGATTGGAAATATCGGAATCTGCCTTACCTGGAGCTCGGTATCAGTTACTGGCGGCGCGGGATCCCGATGGCGGAATGAACTCTGTTCAACAATATAAACTCAGTCATAATGACAATTTCCGCATAGAGGTTAAAGATCGCGGAGAAGATCGCAAAATGCCCTTTTTAATTCTTCAAAAGCCTTTGGATAGAGAAACAAGCCGTAGACACAAGCTAGTCCTCACTGCGCTTGATGGAGGGCGACCCCCAAAGTCTGGAACAATGGATATAATAGTTGAAGTTTTGGATGTTAATGACAATATGCCAGTTTTCATACAAGAAGTTTACTCTGTAACACTTCAAGAAAATGTCCCTGTGGGCACAACTGTTATACAGGTTAATGCTACTGATATGGATGATGGTTCAAATGGCGATATTTTTTATTCGTTTGGTAAGGATATAGACACTAGGCTTACACAACTTTTTGATTTAAACTCCAGTACTGGAGAAATGACTGTGATTGGTCCAATAGATTTTGAAGTTATGAATAACTTTGAAATAGATATCCAAGCATCAGACAAGGGAAGTGCTCCTCTCACATCAGATAAGAGTATAACCATAAAAATCGTTGATGTAAATGACAATGTGCCCGAGATAGAAGTCACATCATTTTCAAGTGCAGTGGCTGAAGACTCTAAAATTGGAACAACAGTGGCTTTAATCAGCCTCAGTGATTTGGACTCTGGTGTAAATGGGAAAGTGTTGTGCTACATAACTGAAGAAGTACCTTTCAGACTAACTGCATCATCCCAAGATAACATTTACGCACTGGTTACAGCCTCATCTCTTGATAGAGAAACTGTGCCTCGCTATGACATCACGTTAGTAGCCAAAGATGCTGGGCAGCCACCTCTGTCTTCAATTAAAACTATAACTGTGCAGATATCGGATGTAAATGACAATAGTCCAGCATTTTCTCTTTCACCTTATGTTTTTTATGTGATGGAAAACAATATTCCAGGAAAATCTTTATTTTTTGTGTTTGCTTCTGATCATGATTTAGATGAAAATGCTGTTGTACACTATAACATTTGGAGAGACCCTGGAGAGGATACCAAATATGTGTCTTTCATTAATATTAACTCTGAAAATGGGGAGGTTTATGCACTAAAGAGCTTTGACTTTGAAACTGTTAAAACGTTCCAGTTCCAAGTTCTCGCTACAGACTCTGGCACTCCGTCTCTGAGCAGTAACGTGACAGTGAACGTGTTTATTCTGGATCAGAACGACAACGTTCCAGTGATCTTATATCCAGTCAGCGCTAACGGTTCTGCTGAGGGTGTGGAAGAGGTTCCTCGTAATGTGAACGCAGGTCATTTGGTGACTAAAGTCAGAGCCTATGATGCAGATATAGGATACAACGGCTGGTTATTGTTTTCACTGCAGGAAGTTAGTGACCACAGTCTCTTTGGTTTGGACCGCTATACAGGACAGATAAGGACCCTTCGCTCATTCACAGAAACAGACGAGGCCCAGCATAAACTGCTCATACTGGTCAAAGACAATGGGAACGTTTCTCTCTCAGCAACAGCGACTGTGATTGTCAAAGTTGTGGAGCCCAAAGAGGCTTTTGCAGCTTCTGATGTTGAAAACGCAGTAAAAGACGAGGAGGAAAACAACGTGACATTTTATTTGATCATCACTTTGGGCTCGGTTTCAGTGCTTTTTGTCATCAGCATCATCGTGTTGATTGTAATGCAGTGCTCTAAATCGACAGACTATTCGTCCAAGTATTTACAGGATACAAATTATGATGGGACTCTGTGTCACAGCATCCAGTACAGATCTGGAGACAAACGGTACATGTTAGTTGGACCCAGAATGAGTATCGGCTCTACTATAGGACCAGGCAGTAATAGGAACACTCTAGTGATCCCAGATCGCAGGAGGAGAGATTCTGGGGAGGTAAGAAACTTTACGGTATGATATATTTTCATTTTTTAAATGTATTTTTATGCCCATTACATTGAGATTTAGATCATAGTGAAAGAGTTGCGTCAAACTCTTAGACATACATTACTGGATCTGGATAGTGGATTTCTGGGTCCCAACATACTTTGCATGGGACTGGATCAGAATAGTACATGTTGAAATGTTACTAAGTGCAGGGCATACTCGCTAGTATTTAATTTTCATATTTAGAAGAGTTTATGTTGTTGCCATATTTGTGGTTGCTATTGTGCTGAAGCATGGATCTTGTACTTAGATTGTGGGCTGCAATGAAGATCATGGTGCTGCTTCACTAAATATGCAGTAAATGCCAGTACAGTGTGTCTTTTCTTGCTTACTCTTCTTATACGTTACAATTAGTTAATAATATTTATTAAAATTATATTCGGCATGTGAAAATGACCTGTGCTAGTTTTTTATTTATTTAATTAATTAGATATTTTGAGGTGAAATTTATGGAGTAAGTCAAGTTAAATTTACATCTTTTCATTGAATTAATAAGATTTTTATTTGATGCTACAGTTTGACAATTTCATGTTCAGATAAAACTAGCAAACTCTGCCTCAGACAGTCAATCAGTCTGTCTGTCTGCCTATCTATCTATCTATCTATCTATCTATCTATCTATCTATCTATCTATCTATCCTATTTATTGATTGGATTGATTTGATTGATTGATGATGATGATTTTTATTATTTAGTGTGGTGGTTTATGCTTTTTTCCCTCCTGCATATAAAATGAAAGCCTTAAAATTAGTTATATTTAAAATAAGTCATAATGTTATAAATTCCTTGTACTATAGCTTTTAGTAAAGGAAGGGTGTCATACAGTAGTCCCTACTCTGAGAATTATTGGCCTTACACATCATGTTTTGACAACTCCATATCATACCATGATGGTTTTAGAATGTATGTTTTCAAAGTAGAATGTTTGTTAATAAGCTTCAAGTTCACAATTATTGAGTGACAGTGATCCAGCTACTACCTGTATGTGTAACACAGTGAACTTCTTTTTGATGCCAATGAACTATGAACTCCTTTCTAATGCCATTGATTGCTTGTTTAAAAGATCACAAGTTAACTTTTATGATTGTAGGTCTGAGCTATAAAAGTGGATTGTTTTGGTTGGCATGAAATATGAAACTACTACTACTGCAGTGGCTTGTAGACAATTAAAAGCACTTCTGTGCGCCGTTTGGACATACATCTCTTGTCCTAAATATGGCTTATTTAAATGTTCATGTTATTCTGTTTTATGTTCTTTTTTTAAATGTATGTCATTTTGTCAGATAAACCTGTTTTCGACTTAGCCTGTCTATTCTTTTAATTTCTCAGTTACGTTCGTTTTGCAGTGAAAAATAAATTCGCATGGTGTCAGTGCACACCAAAAATACGGACCTGACGTGGCATCGTGTGTTGGCAATTTCATTCGCTCTCTCCATCAGTTCGTTAACAACGCCGTGGACATTGCCTTCACACTCGCCAAGAGCTACTTGCTTCGTATCGTAAGGATTTTCTGACATAAATCATGATTTTTATGGTCAGCGCTTAACTTTGTAATGGGTCAACATTTTAGAGTGGAACATCTTTAAACGCCGTTTTAATTTCCTGCAAAATGCAACAAAGGGCGCGTTCGTCATGGCGCCGCGGACTTCTGTTAATGGCACTGGGAACGCTGCTTTGGAGAGAGGTATGCGCACAAATACGATATTCTCTTTCTGAGGAGCAAAAGAAGGATCTGTGGTCGGAAACCTTGCGAAGGATTTAGGTCTCGATACCAGAACGTTAAAGGAGAGAGGATTTCGGATCGTTTCAACCTCGGGCGTCTCGCTGTTCACGGTAAATCAGAATGACGGGATTTTAAGTGTAAATGGGGAAATAGATCGCGAGGAGGTGTGCGAGAGAAGCGGCTCGTGTGTCATCAATCTAAAAATCGCACTAGAAAACCCTTTAGAGATTCACTACGTCTCGATTGAAATCGTGGACATCAATGATCATGCTCCGAGATTCCCGGAGAAAGAAAAGCGATTGGAAATATGGGAATCTGCCTTACCTGGAGCTCGGTATCAGTTACTGGCGGCGCGGGATCCCGATGGCGGAATGAACTCTGTTCAACAATATAAACTCAGTCATAATGACAATTTCCGCATAGAGGTTAAAGATCGCGGAGAAGATCGCAAAATGCCCTTTTTAATTCTTCAAAAGCTTTTGGATAGGGAAACAAGCCGTAGACACAAGCTAGTCCTCACTGCGCTTGATGGAGGCGACCCCAAAGTCTGGAACAATGGATATAATAGTTGAAGTTTTGGATGTTAATGACAATATGCCAGTTTTTATACAAGAAGTTTACTCTGTAACGCTTCAAGAAAATGTCCCTGTGGGCACAACTGTTTTACAGGTTAATGCTACTGACATGGATGATGGTCCAAATGGAGAAATTTTTTATTCGTTTGGTAAGGATATAGACACTAGGCTTACACAACTTTTTGATTTAAACTCCAATACTGGAGAAATGACTGTGATCGGCCCAATAGATTTTGAAGTGATGAATAACTTTGAAATTGATATCCAAGCATCAGATAAAGGACCTGTTCCTCTCACATCAGATAAGAGTATAACCATAAAAATCGTTGATGTAAATGACAATGTGCCTGAGATAGAAGTCACATCATTTTCAAGTGCAGTGGCTGAAGACTCTAAAATTGGAACAACAGTGGCTTTAATCAGCCTCAGTGATTTGGACTCTGGTGTAAATGGGAAAGTGTTGTGCTACATAACTGAAGAAGTACCTTTCAGACTAACTGCATCATCCCAAGATAACATTTACGCACTGGTTACAGCCTCATCTCTTGATAGAGAAACTGTGCCTCGCTATGACATCACGTTAGTAGCCAAAGATGCTGGGCAGCCACCTCTGTCTTCAATTAAATCTATAACTGTGCAGATATCGGATGTAAATGACAATAGTCCAGCATTTTCACTTTCACCCTATGCATTTTATGTGATGGAAAACAATATTCCAGGAAAATCTTTGTTTTCTGTGTTTGCTTCTGATCGTGACTTAGATGAAAATGCTGTTGTACACTATAACATTTGGAGAGACCCTGGAGAGGATAACAAATATGCGTCTTTCATTAATATTAACTCTGAAACTGGGGAGGTTTATGCACTAAAGAGCTTTGACTTTGAAACTGTTAAAACGTTCCAGTTCCAAGTTGTTGCTACAGACTCTGGCACTCCGTCTCTGAGCAGTAACGTGACAGTGAACGTGTTTATTCTGGATCAGAACGACAACGTTCCAGTGATCTTATATCCAGTCAGCGCTAACGGTTCTGCTGAGGGTGTGGAAGAGGTTCCTCGTAATGTGAACGCAGGTCATTTGGTGACTAAAGTCAGAGCCTATGATGCAGATATAGGATACAACGGCTGGTTATTGTTTTCACTGCAGGAAGTTAGTGACCACAGTCTCTTTGGTTTGGACCGCTATACAGGACAGATAAGGACCCTTCGCTCATTCACAGAAACAGACGAGGCCCAGCATAAACTGCTCATACTGGTCAAAGACAATGGGAACGTTTCTCTCTCAGCGACAGCGACTGTGATTGTCAAAGTTGTGGAGCCCAAAGAGGCTTTTGCAGCTTCTGATGTTAAAAATGCAGTAAAAGACGAGGAGGAAAACAACGTGACATTTTATTTGATCATCACTTTGGGCTCGGTTTCAGTGCTTTTTGTCATCAGCATCATCGTGTTGCTTGTAATGCAGTGCTCTAAATCGACAGACTATTCGTCAAAGTATTTACAGGATACAAATTATGATGGGACTCTGTGTCACAGCATCCAGTACAGATCTGGAGACAAACGGTACATGTTAGTTGGACCCAGAATGAGTATCGGCTCTACTATAGCACCAGGCAGTAATAGGAACACTCTAGTGATCCCAGATCGCAGGAGGAGAGATTCTGGGGAGGTAAGAACCTTTACGGTATGATATATTTTCTTTTTTTAAATGTATTTTCATGCCCATTACCATTGAGATTTAGATCATAGTGAAAGAGTTGCATCAAACTCTTAGACATACATTACTGGATCTGGATAGTGGATTTCTGGGTCCCAACATACTTTGCATGGGACTGGGTCAGAATAGTATATGTTGAAATGTTACTAAGTGCAGGGCATACTCGCTAGTATTTAATTTTCATATTTAGAAGAGTTTATGTTGTTGCCATATTTGTGGTTGCTATTGTGCTGAAGCATGGATCTTGTACTTAGATTGTGGGCTGCAATGAAGATCATGGTGTTGCTTTACTAAATATGGAGTAAATGCCAGTACAGTGTGTCTTTTCTTGCTTACTCTTCTTATACGTTAGAATTAGTTAATAATATTTATTAAAATGATATTCGGTATGTGAAAATGACCTATGCTAGATTTTTTTTTTTTTTTTAACTTAAAATTAATTAGATATTTTGAGGTGAAATTTATGGAGTAAGTCAAGTTAAATTGACATCTTTTCATTGAATTAATAAGATTTTTATTTGATGATACAGTTTGACAATTTCATGTTCAGATAAAACTAGCAAACTCTGCCTCAGACAGTCAGTCAGTCTGTCTATCTATCTATCTATCTATCTATCTATCTATCTATCTATCTATCTATCTATCTATCCTATTTATTTATTTATTTGATTGATTGATTGATTGATGATGATGGTGATGATTTTTATTATTTAGTGTGGTGGTTTATGCTTTTTTCCCTCCTGCATATAAAATGCAAGCCTTAAAATTAGTTATATTTAAAAATAAGTCATAATTTTATAAAATCCTAGTACTATAGCTTTTAGTAAAGGAAGGGCGTCATACAGTAGTCCCTACTCTGAGAATTATTGGCCTTACACATCATGTTTTGACAACTCCATATCATACCATGGTGGCTTTAGAATGTAAGTTTTCAAATTAGAATGTTTGATAATAAGCTTCAAGTTCACAATTATTGAGTGGCAGTGATCCAGCTACTACCTGCATGTGTAACACAGTGAACTTCTTTTTGATGCCAATGAACTATGAACTCCTTTCTAATGCCATTGATTGCTTGTTTATAAAAGATCACAAGTTAACGTTTATGATTGTAGGTTTTGGATATAAAAGTGGATTGTTTTGGTTGGCATGAAATATGAAACTACTACTACTGCAGTGGCTTGTAAACAATTAAAAGCACTTATGTGCGCCATTTGGACATAAATCTATTGTCCTAAATATGGCTTATTTAGATGTTCATGTTATTCTGTTTTATGTTCTTTTTTTAAATGTATGTCATTTTGTCAGATAAACCTGTTTTCGACTTAGCCTGTCTATTCTTTTAATTTCTCAGTTACGTTCGTTTTGCAGTGAAAAATAAATTCGCATGGTGTCAGTGCACACCAAAAATACGGACCTGACGTGGCATCGTGTGTTGGCAATTTCATTCGCTCTCTCCATCAGTTCGTTAACAACGCCGTGGACATTGCCTTCACACTCGCCAAGAGCTACTTGCTTCGTATCGTAAGGATTTTCTGACATAAATCATGATTTTTATGGTCAGCGCTTAACTTTGTAATGGGTCAACATTTTAGAGTGGAACATCTTTAAACGCCGTTTTAATTTCCTGCAAAATGCAACAAAGGGCGCGTTCGTCATGGCGCCGCGGACTTCTGTTAATGGCACTGGGAACGCTGCTTTGGAGAGAGGTATGCGCACAAATACGATATTCTCTTTCTGAGGAGCAAAAAGAAGGATCTGTGGTCGGAAACCTTGCGAAGGATTTAGGTCTCGATACCAGAACGTTAAAGGAGAGAGGATTTCGGATCGTTTCAACCTCGGGCGACTCGCTGTTCACGGTAAATCAGAATGACGGGATTTTAAGTGTAAATGGGAAATAGATCGCGAGGAGGTGTGCGAGAGAAGCGGCTCGTGTGTCATCAATCTAAAAATCGCACTAGAAAACCCTTTAGAGATTCACTACGTCTCGATTGAAATCGTGGACATCAATGATCATGCTCCGAGATTCCCGGAGAAAGAAAAGCGATTGGAAATATCGGAATCTGCCTTACCTGGAGCTCGGTATCAGTTACTGGCGGCGCGGGATCCCGATGGCGGAATGAACTCTGTTCAACAATATAAACTCAGTCATAATGACAATTTCCGCATAGAGGTTAAAGATCGCGGAGAAGATCGCAAAATGCCCTTTTTAATTCTTCAAAAGCCTTTGGATAGAGAAACAAGCCGTAGACACAAGCTAGTCCTCACTGCGCTTGATGGAGGGCGACCCCCAAAGTCTGGAACAATGGATATAATAGTTGAAGTTTTGGATGTTAATGACAATATGCCAGTTTTCATACAAGAAGTTTACTCTGTAACGCTTCAAGAAAATGTCCCTGTGGGCACAACTGTTTTACAGGTTAATGCTACTGATATGGATGATGGTCCAAATGGAGATATTTTTTATTCGTTTGGTAAGGATATAGACACTAGGCTTACACAACTTTTTGATTTAAACTCCAATACTGGAGAAATGACTGTGATCGGCCCAATAGATTTTGAAGTGATGAATAACTTTGAAATTGATATCCAAGCATCAGATAAAGGACCTGTTCCTCTCACATCAGATAAGAGTATAACCATAAAAATCGTTGATGTAAATGACAATGTGCCTGAGATAGAAGTCACATCATTTTCAAGTGCAGTGGCTGAAGACTCTAAAATTGGAACAACAGTGGCTTTAATCAGCCTCAGTGATTTGGACTCTGGTGTAAATGGGAAAGTGTTGTGCTACATAACTGAAGAAGTACCTTTCAGACTAACTGCATCATCCCAAGATAACATTTACGCACTGGTTACAGCCTCATCTCTTGATAGAGAAACTGTGCCTCGCTATGACATCACGTTAGTAGCCAAAGATGCTGGGCAGCCACCTCTGTCTTCAATTAAAACTATAACTGTGCAGATATCGGATGTAAATGACAATAGTCCAGCATTTTCACTTTCACCCTATGCATTTTATGTGATGGAAAACAATATACCAGGAAAATCTTTGTTTTCTGTGTTTGCTTCTGATCATGACTTAGATGAAAATGCTGTTGTACACTATAACATTTGGAGAGACCCTGGAGAGGATACCAAATATGCCTCTTTCATTAATATTAACTCTGAAAATGGGGAGGTTTATGCACTAAAGAGCTTTGACTTTGAAACTGTTAAAACGTTCCAGTTCCAAGTTGTTGCTACAGACTCTGGCACTCCGTCTCTGAGCAGTAACGTGACAGTGAACGTGTTTATTCTGGATCAGAACGACAATGTTCCAGTGATCTTATATCCAGTCAGCGCTAACGGTTCTGCTGAGGGTGTGGAAGAGGTTCCTCGTAATGTGAACGCAGGTCATTTGGTGACTAAAGTCAGAGCCTATGATGCAGATATAGGATACAACGGCTGGTTATTATTTTCACTGCAGGAAGTTAGTGACCACAGTCTCTTTGGTTTGGACCGCTATACAGGACAGATAAGGACCCTTCGCTCATTCACAGAAACAGACGAGGCCCAGCATAAACTGCTCATACTGGTCAAAGACAATGGGAACGTTTCTCTCTCAGCGACAGCGACTGTGATTGTCAAAGTTGTGGAGCCCAAAGAGGCTTTTGCAGCTTCTGATGTGAAAAACCCAGTAAAAGACGAGGAGGAAAACAACGTGACATTTTATTTGATGATCACTTTGGGCTCGGTTTCAGTGCTTTTTGTCATCAGCATCATCGTGTTGATTGTAATGCAGTGCTCTAAATCGACAGACTATTCGTCCAAGTATTTACAGGATACAAATTACGACGGGACTCTGTGTCACAGCATCCAGTACAGATCTGGAGACAAACGGTACATGTTAGTTGGACCCAGAATGAGTATCGGCTCTACTATAGTCCCGGGCAGTAATGGAAATACTCTAGTGATCCCAGATCGCAGGAGGAGATGTTCTGGAGAGGTAAAATTGTGATCTCTAATGGATTTTGTGTTTCTTTATATTGTTTGGCCTAAAATGTCCTCTCTTCACCATCTTAAATACATTCAAAATAAACATATGCAGTAATTGTTCATGTCCTAGAAAGAGAAGCTGATCTCTAATATAAAAGTGTTCAACAGACTGAAGGACCCTGAATCTGAAGTTTCAGACCTAGGGACTGAACATATGTATGTGTTTATGTATAATTTGTATATATGTGATGTTGTGTTAGTTATTTTTTTGATAATGTTTTTCAAAGTATTTCATCTTCCATTTTTAAATTTCTGAAAATCTCTCTCTCTCTCTCTCTCTCTCTCTCTCTCTCAAAAAGTTTGTTTTTGTGAATTGTGGGGATAGGCATAATGGTTTTTATACTGTACAAACCGTATTTTCTGTCGCCCTACACCAACCCTACACCTAAGCCTACCCCTTACAGGAAACTTGAAAAAAATGTCCTCATAAGTCACCTTCTCCTTGTAATACCTATGTCATACCCATGTCATTATACAAATTTGTGTCCTCATATATCACAAAAACGCACTCACACTCACTCACTTATTATACTTATTATATTATACTCACTTGTAGCATTTATTTCCCCTGACCTTATCTGTATTTGTGAATTTTGTTTATCTGTTGTCAGTCTCATTCGCATATGCTTGCCGATTTGATGACAAATTCTGTCATCATTAACGTTCCATCACACTGCACATTCTGATTCCCATTCATTCTCTGTCTGGTATCCATAGCAACACACGCCTTACCCTGAGAAAAGGAAACATGAACAGGAAATGGAGACAAACAGAGAGAGATTAACAGAATACATTGGTTGGTCAGCTTGCTGGGTTTTAAACAACTGGGTTTATTACATGAAATAGATTTAGATGGAGAAGTTGATAGTGTAATTTAGTCAGCAGATGGTGTCAACAGATTCATCCCCCTGTGAAGAGGACACACAGAGTCATGTGTTTGATTGTGGGAGGCAGTCTCAGTTGCATGTTCTCTCAGTGTGTGTGTAGTGGGTTGTGCTGTTGTACTTGTCTGAGGTTAATAAGATTGTGTAAATAAACATCATACTAATGAGGTTGCTCATTTTAATGTAGCACTCCGATGACAGCAGATTTTTTTTTTTTTAATCTATTGGAGAGTTTATTTATGTGATGCACACCTCAGGCTGTTACTCGAGCATATTTTAGTCCATCAAGCAGACAGGATTGGCCTTATTCCATGTTGCTGAACACACACAGCGCTCCCTCAGCCACAGAGCTTTCATCTATCTTCTTAAGGTTTTTTTTTCTATTCTATCTTCCCTCAATCTCCTTATCTTTTTTGTTTCCCTTGTAATTTTCAGTTGTTGTCTGTCTGTCTGTCTGTCACAATATCTATCTGTCTGTCTGTCACAATGTCTATCTGTCTGTCTGTCACAATGTCTATCTATCTGTCTGTCACAATGTCTATCTATCTGTCTGTCACAATGTCTATCTATCTGTCTGTCTGTCCGTCTGTCTGTTTCCTATCTATCTATCTATCTATCTATCTATCTATCTATCTATCTATCTATCTATCTATCTATCTATCTGTATTATTATTACTATTAATATAGAAAAATTGTATACTATTACAGTAATTATTTTATCTAAATTAAATCAGTATTTTATATAGAATGTTGGGATGAGTCAGGTTTTTAAATGCTCTTTGTTGGGATGATGAAATCCACTGTCCTACTGCGCAGAGAGTACTGAACTGCAGGTCTAATCAGATATTGCAGAGATCAGCAGAATATTGAGTCTGGTCCAGCAAAAACACACACACTGATCATAGACCAGCCCAGCTAGGGTGCTGCTCAGCATCTCATTAAGTTGCTGCAGCATCTGCTATTTGAAGTCTTTGTTCCGTGTCTAATAAAAACCTTGGATTTTATAACAGTGGAAAGCTATTCAGGCAGTCTCTGTTATAAACACTCATCTTTGGTTCAGATTTCAGTTAAATTCTGTTTAATTATTAGCATTGCAATTGAGTTATCAATGCTCTGATATCCAGCCTGTACAAAATAACTGTGAAAATAATTTCACAATATTAGATTATGTAAATATTTTTAATTTCTATAAAAGAATCATAGGCAGACATTAAGACCTTTTTTGCCCACCCCAGTTGCTATGGTAACAGCAGAGCTAGAACACTTTCTTTGTTTACTGATTCCAGTTGCTTGGGTAACAGAAAGGCCTTTTGCAGCTCATTGGGAGTAACTATTTATTTATTTATTTATTACAATTACATTTAAAGTGAAACAATTAAGCTTAGCTTGTTTATTTTTCTGTTAGCTTAACATTCTGCTAAGTGTTGTTTTGTTGTTACCTGTATGTGATTTGGATCTAAGCTCTGTTTTGCTGCCTGTGTTTTATCTTCTTGATGCATATTCATGGTCATATAATTGATGCATGTTATTTTAAGGAAAAACAGATTGTTTTTGTAATCTTTCAAATATAAAAACTTGCTTTGTCCTCTAAAACTACTGTTTTTTTTAAAAAACACATAATTCATCTTGTTTGTTCTGTCAGACACTAAATTGTGTGTTGCCCTAATCATCTTTCTTAACCTATGTTGGTAAATGTTTTTTTTTTTTTTTCAAATATGTATGATACTTGGAAAGGACTGTGTTGGAATAGTTATACCGGATACAGTTTCTTTAGTAATGCATCAGCATTCCACATTCACAATTTAGAGAGTTTACACTCGAATTATCTTTTTTTTTTTTTTTCAGAACTGTTTATTTTGACAGATCTTCCAGGATCCAAATCAGCTGGCATCTCACTGTCTTAATTCAGAACAGAACAGAAAGTCTTTTGCACATGAGAGATTATTTTAATGTCTGTTTACCAGGTCAGGTCCGACCACAGACATATGTTGTTATAGCTCTGGTAGGTCAATGCAGATGAGCTTTAAGGCAACTGCAACACACTACAGGTTGGTAGAACACAAAATGTACTGTGCAGATGTAAATGTACAAAAGACTTGAGCAGGAAACACAACAATGGCATAACAGGGCAGGGCAGACAGCTCTGTGAAAGTATGTGCATGAGAGCAGGTCAGGTCCATTTTGCAGTGGTTCAGTACTTTAGTGGGTCACATCAGTTCTGCTTTTGGTTCATGTGATTATAAGTAGCTCTGTCCTCTATATCTCTGTCTGCAGCTGGTCTCAAGTGTATCTCTCTCATTTATATAATCTTTGGCTTTAAGTCTTCTGAGCTCTGTCTCTCCTAATGGTCATAGAAACGGTCATGTCGGCTTTAGTAGTGTGTTTAATTTAAATGATGAATATTATTATTAGATGCATTGGTCTGTAATGATATGTATAAAGCCTGTATTGTCTGTCTTTGTTCATTTAGTAGTATTAGCATACTTTATATAGTATATACTCCAGCATACTCTTGTTTATTTCTGCAAGTGTGTGTGTCAGATGCTTTAAATGACAAATAGTAGTACGTTATATTGTCACATGACCTCTTCACATTACATGTTTATGACTGCCAGTGTTGCTCTGTTACTATCTAGCTGTTTTGCATTTGAATATAGATGTGTATAAAAATGTCTTAGGGACTTTAGACAGTTGATATCACTTCAGGTTAATTTAAGTGTATTGTAGGATACATTTTTCCATGCATTGTGCTCTGATTGCATACGCATTGAAAAATGCTGTAGGTCATCCAGATACCGCATGCATATACAGTATATAAGCAAAATAACATCCTGTGTACAGTATTCATACTATATACTGCATAAAGAGTTAGCATGCTATTCCAAACACATAACTTGATGACTGTAACATAGATGATTCTGACACAGTTTTAAAGCTTCAGTTTGTGATTGCTGGAGCGCTATAAAGCCCAACAAGATATCTATTTGGCTGAAAGCAGAGCTGTGTGCTGAATGTGGGTGGAGTCAGGGATATGAGTGCTATTTTTAGAAGGTCTGTGCTGCTTGTCTTTATATGTGAGATTTTTATTTGCAAGTATTATGATGTGTAAATCCCCAATTAAATTAGGGTAAAACCATGCTGCAGGGAACAAGTGTTTCTCTTATGGTATCCATGTTTCTAGGCATATTTATAGATGGTCTCTGGAGTCCTGAGCTGTTAGGTCATACCTCCCCTGTGGTCTCTGTACTGCTTGGCATTCTGGGTAATATTTAATCATATGAAAAATTAAATGTTTTGCAAGTCAGCCTTTTGCCAGAGTTCTTGCTTCCCCTGAAAACAGTTTTAGAGGTCTGTTCTATGTCATTTAAACTTGAGAGCAACAAAGAAACATGTATTAATGTGAAAATACAGAGCAGAATGCGCAGAAAAAAATCCAGTCAAAGAAGAACATGGTTTTACGGGCTGTTTAAGGTTAACTGATCTAATTTTGTGTCTTTGGAAAACAGTGATCTGTGACATTGTATTTTGTTGGATAATAAGGTTTGTGCGTGCGTGTGTGTGTGTGTGTCTATTTGTTAATGATGGAATTTATAGTTTTTATTATGAAGTAAAAAAATAAAATTATACCCTAGAGGTAAGATGGACCCCCAGAATTTGCAAGGAAGTGTAATGTTGTTACTAGTGATGTTATTGTTCTGTTTAATATGTATTGTAATTAATGTGGTTATTGTTCAATAATTCCATGAATTATATGTACATTTCGGACACAATTTTAAATAGAATAGTTGATAGTATTTTACATTAACGACACTTTGGAAATATATAAATATTAATAAGAATATCAAAAGTCATTTATACATTTTGTAAAAGTTTACATTGCCCTGAAATCATTTACGTTTTGTGAAATGACAAAGCAAGTGTTTCTGTTTATTTCCCTTATTACACATTAGCTGATGCATCTGCATCCTGCACCCCCATACAGGAATCTGAAATCTGTTCATGTATCGATTTCACAGATATACGTTTATGTCAGCTACTTGCACATATATGCAACATGTATTTCAAAATATTAAAAAAAATGTCTGTTTCCAAATATGTAGGCTTGACATACAGTATATTTTCCCAAATGCACATTTCACACACACATACATACATATACATATATATATATATATATATATATATATATATATATATATATATATATATATAATATAGCCTAAAGCATACATGTTCCTATATGGGTAAAGGATGTTTATTTTTTTGTGTTTATAACAAATATATGTACATATATTTAAATTAAACAAATTTCAAATATTTAGGAAATAAAAGTTGAAATATAAATTGCAAATAAACACAGAACAGTGGTTATGTTTCAGTTTTTAATTAATTATTCAGTATTACAATACAGTATTAGTTCAGTTCATACAGTGCAGTACAATACAGTTTGAGATACGTTAATATTATTAGAAAAATATAGACAAATATCATTTAGTCACCCTCAAGTTGTTCCAAACCTGTATAAATTTATCCCGCTGAACGCAAAGGGTATTTTGAAAAATGTTTGTAATCAAACAGTTGTAGGCCATCACTGACTGGAAAAAAAAAAAACTACGGATGTAAATTTTGCCACAGAAAACCAAAACCAGGTCAAAATCAGACTTCTAAATGAATGATACTCAAACTGATCACAAACTGATCCACATCTACAAATATCAAGAGATAAATTTTAATTTTACATAAATTTTGTATTTTGATGAACTGCAGTTTTCTAAAAATTTAAATTCTGTTATCAGTTACTCACTCTCCAAACACTTAAGACTTTTGTTTCTCTTTAAAATGCAAATGAAGATATTTTTATCCTCAAACCTGAGAGTTTTCTGTCTCTCCATGAAAGTCCAAGCAACAAAAACTAACAAAGATCCTAAAAGGTTATAAAAGTAATTTAATCCAAGTCTTGTGAGGCAATATGATTGTCTCAATATGATTGATTATTATATATATATATATATATATATATATATATATATATATATATATATATATATATATATATATATATATATATATATATATATATATATATATTCAATTAAAATATTAGTTATACAACACTTTTATGGTCTTTTTGGTTGTTCAAAGTTTTGGCTGCATGTACTTCAGCTGGAGGGACAGAAAACTCTCCTCTCAGGTTTCATTAAAAATATTTTAATTTGGGTTTTGGATATAACTTAAGGGTGAGTTAACTTAAAGATGACAGAATTTTAATTTCTGGGTGAACTATCCCTTTAACATGAGTGGTGCTGTCAATTATTCAAGACTAACTATGCAGATTCTTCAAAACCCAGACACATCCCTCAGCAGAGACACAGGAAGGGCATGAAGAACAGTGATATTCCTGTTATAATGATAAAAACAGTGAAGTAACAGTGAGAGTGAAGTAAACAATAAACACATTAAAAAAACAAACAAACATGATTTTAAACAATTCAATTAATCATACATACTGTACATCAGGGTTTCTCAATTCTGGTTGGGACACATGTTGTTACAGTTTGATCCCCCCCTAAAAAATCTAAGTGTAAAAATATCAATGCTGACAGATCTAATGATTGAATCTGCAATTAGTGGAGAGAAGAGATCCAGTCTGGAGATGAGCAGGAACAGCTGATTTGAATGGCACACATGGGGATCCAGATTTTTAGTTTGTTCATTTGTTTTTAATATTCAACAGGCAAAGTTCTTCTCTATCTAAATGCAAAAATGAAAAATGTTCATGTTCATGTTCATATATATATATATATATATATATATATATATATATATATATATATATATATAGGTCAGTGGCCCTTGGCTTGGTATTGTTGGCAGAATTCGGCCCTCAGCAAAAACTCGTTGAGGAACCCTGCTTTACATACATACACAAATACCCTAATTTAGCCTAAAAAATAGACATAATATCAAAGAGCAACGCTATGTAAGTTACGTACAGACATACGACACTATGTATGCTTCCACAAAGATTTGATGTGCTTTACACGCTTATGTACTAATGAATCAAATGCCATATTGTCCTTCAGTTCATTTATATTCTAAGTTCTAAATTGATTAACTTATTAACTTATTATGATTAATTGATTAACGCAGTACTCTCTCTCATAAACAACACTTCATGTCAAAACTATTATGTAGGCTGACGCTCTTGAAGATAAGTTCATTGAGCAGGAGCTGGTGATGAAAATCTCAATATTCAAATTGAGCAAAAGAGTTTCTGTAGCAAAACCATTTAAGCAAGTGGACTGAAGTTTAAAAGAAAAATCAACTTCAAGTGCAAATGGACGCAGTATATAGCCAAATAGTAGCCTGTACATGGTATATATTATAAAATAAACATATTTAAAATATATTAACAATTGTAATATTGGCAACACTCTAAATTTAAAACTGAATCTTTATTTTGCATGTGCTTTATATTAGTCAATATATAAAAATAAATGTTCTTCTTTAAAGCACTACTAAATTATTTAAAATGCACATTTAAGTAGCTTAGATATCATTACAAAATGCATTTTTAAAAAAGTGCAATTAAGTGTTAAGAAACAGTAATGAAAGTATATTATTTTAAGTAGGCCTATATTTAAGTGGCCTTTCATTTTAATAGGCTACTATATTATCTGCAAGTACGCTTTTTAAAATTGTTTAAAAAGTAACTTTAAAAAACATGTTATCCACATGTTTGTACATATACTTGATCATATATGTCTCCAGCAAACATCTGAATTACAAATATGTGCAAATATCTTCACATAAATTAACTATTGTTTTATATACTGTATATACTGTATTTCCATATGGGCTAGCTCAAATCCAAATATGTTACAATTAAAAAAGCAACTTGTTTCCTTTTCTTTGGCTTTCAGAAAATGATGATGAAATGATTACATTTTCAAAGTTTTCTTTAAAAGCTCAGAAATATATTTAGTTCTATTCATGATGATAGCGAGAGAGAGACTTGATGTGAAAGCGTGGAGGAGGAGGAACAGTGACTCATCTCCACTTTTGTGTGAGTGTGTGTGTGTGTGTGCTAAGAGCAGGTTCATATGTGTGTTCTTCAGAGACAGCAGCCATTTTGAAAGTATTCATAGAACAACAAGATATGCTTTTATTAAAGGAGATACAACCTCAGCGTCTGTATCATGGTCTATTTTTCTGTAGCAAACAGAAAATGTTAAAGATTAGCTAACAGGCAGTCAATGTGTTATATGACAAGCTGTTTCCACGCAAAAGCAATTATCCTACATTCACTTCCATTCAAACAGGATCCTTCTGTATGTATGTTGTGTGTTTTTTTTTTTTGTTTTTTTTTAAATTGGGGGGATTGCTGCCCTGAGGGAGGGGCTTTGGAGCAAATACCCCAAGAAACAACACACATCCACTGTGTCATGTGAATTGTATGCTTGTGAACATGCATCTGCATGCATGAGTGCACACAACTAGATTTAGACTCATACTGTAAATTCTTAATGCACAAAGAAAGAATTAGAAGGAAACTCAGAAAAAAACACACACAGAAAATAGTGGAGAGAAAGTGAAAGTAACAATGATGTTTATTTCTAATGTTTATTATTCTTCCTGATAAAGTAACCAGCCAACTGTCGTGCAATAATGTATTCGCCAAAGCAATTTTACTCTCATTTGGCGCTTACCCAGTGTTAATCTTAGATGCTGCATACAAATGAAGAACATGTAAAAATGGCAGCCAGTGCTGTTTGCGTGGTCATCTGAGTATGTATGTTTTGTGAGTGGCAAAGACATTTGGACAGTGACTCACTCATGCATGTCAAATACAAGCCTTATGTGTGTGTGGGTGTGTATCAGTGATTTAAGCAGCAGGGACATCATGGACACCATGTTCCATGCACACGAGGATCATTGTGCATCTCATGCGTTTGTGCTAATGTAAGATAATGTAATGTGTAAACATTATGTATAAAACTGGGCATATGCGCACTTTTGTGATTTATAACATGAACTTTGCACAGGCTCTGATGTGTGTATTTTTATGTACTTGTGTGCTTGTTTGAAATCTGCCAAATCTTGTGTGAAGGCATACTTTCGAGGTAAAATATTTGCAAAGGTTTATACACAGTTGTAGTGATTTGTGTTTTCTCTATAAATGCTTTACAATACAGAGAAATCTGATGGTCTTCTCTGTAGATTTCCAGCCAGTGTTTCTGTTATCACAGTTTTTATTCTCTAGCAGAGTGACTTCTCCAGTGAGAGTTGTTCTTTTGGGGATTTCATAGAAGCTTTTAATGTCGCTGTGAATTTAAGAGCATGTTTGAGTCCGAACAGCATCCTTGCATCCCTCACACATGAACACACACACACACACACAGACATTTGCCTGGAAGATGTAGGCCAGCATGATGTGAATAATTTAGTCTGTTCACTGACTGCAGCTTAAATATGGCTGAATTCTCTCTCTCTCTCTCCTTTCTTTTTTTAAAAAGAGGTTTTGTGTGGATAACCTTGCAAGCTGCATCTCTTTATTTATTTAGTAGCATTTCTTTAATTGTTCTGTTTGTTTTGTATTAATAGTTTTTGTTTTTACTGTCTAGAATTAAGAGGTTGCATTAATACATATATCAATACATAATTTTATTATAATTCATTTATTTAATATGTCTATTGATTGATTTGTACTTTTGCATTTAATACAATTTTAGTTTTGGTAAATGGTTAAAAATACAGTTTATTTGTTTGAATCTGCATTTAAATGTCTTTTTTGTACATCCTGACAGAATTTGCTGACTTTGTTTTCTGCACTGATTTTAATGGAAAATCTATGGAATTCTACTGCATGAATTTAAATGTAGTGAAATGGCTTAAACAGCTGACAGTATACTTTTATGTCCATATTGGCCTGGTTATACATAATGTTTCTTCAGTTGCAGCAACCGTGTTTGTTGGTTGTTTCTAGTTTTGAGAATAATGGCGGTTGGCATGCAGGTGCGGGGAATTAGCATGGTTTTTCTGTGTGTCTGCTGCTCTCTGGACGTGTGTGTGTGTTCATTAGACTTGAGAGTGATTCCAGCCACATCCTTCTGCAGCTGCTCCCTCTGAAAGTGAGCAGTGTGTATATCAGCCGTGAAAGACATTCAGATTAGCTCAGGTTCTGAATTAGTGTCAGATTTGCTTTTGGCCATTATCTTTTCCTTCATCTTTTTTTCACTTTACTTCATTCTTTTTCATTTTATCACTCTGCTGTTCCTTCTCATTGTGCTCATTGTAATATTCATTATGTAGATCTAAACTCTCCACTCTGTGCGTGTGTGTGTGTGTGTGTGTGTGTGTGTGTGCATGCGCATTTTTGTGACAAATGAGGACATACATTTGTATAATGACAAGGGTATGACATAGGTATTACAAGGAGAAGATGACTTTTCAGGATATTACACCATGTCACCACTTTTCAGAACGCTTATAAATCACACAGAATGGAGTGTATTGAAAATCTGAAATAGCACAAAGTTTCCTGTAAGGGGTAGGGTTAGGTGTAGGGCAATAGCACATACAGTTTGTACAGTATAAAAACCATTATGCCTATGGGATGTCCCCAATGTTCCCTTTATTTTTTTTTCTTGCTGAGCAAAACTTTTCTCTATTGGGCAGACATTTCGGCCACCTGAGCAAAAACATTCTTTATACCAGACCTGTACAGCGTGCGCACAAAAAAAAAGTGTGTAACTTTTAACTTTAATGTGCTATTTATATTTGATTTGACCCTTGATGTAACTAAATGATGCACATTTTAGGTTATCTGAGAAAACATTTTTACAGTACAATACATGCCGTTCAAAGTTTGGGTGATAGTAAAGACTTATATTGTTAGAAGATATTTATGTTTTTAATTAATGCTGTTCTTTTTAACTTTTTATTAGCCTAATCAAAGAATCAAAGAAAAAAGGTTCCAAAAAATATTAAGCAGCACGTTTCAACACTGATAATAAATCAGAATATTAGAATGATTTCTGAAAGATCATGTGACACTGAAGACTGGAGTAATGATGCTGAAAATTGGGGGGGGGGTTCTGCATTTTGATCAAATAAATACATGAGCATAAGTGACTCCATTAAAAAAAACAAGGTCAATTATTTATTAGGTTTATAATATAGGCCTAACATGATATAATATAATATCAAAACAACTTAAGCATTTAAACTGATAGAAGAGAATAGAAAACAAACTGAAGCATTTAAACTGAGATCTGTAAGTTAAATAGCCTACTAAAAAAAAAAAAAAAAATGTGAACGTGAATTCTTCTATAGCTGTCTAAACATCCCTAAAGTACAGTTTGCACAATACACCTGTGTGTGACTGTAAATGTCTCAGAGTTTTGTTACCGTTCTGTGCCCATCATCTGCTATTTCCAGCACTTAATCAAGCCACTCTTCTTTAATACATGAGGACGTTTTATTTCACATGTCATTGCGTTTGCGTTGGCTCTCGATTTGAGCTACTTCGTCCGCAACCATTGAAGTATTCGGTTTCTACAGCGACTCATTTGGCGCACGTCATTCTCTTTCTATGAAACCTGTAAACCGCATTCACCGGTTCTAACTCTATAGCAGTTTACCCGAGCATTGCAATTATTTTGCTGTACTAGAATACAATCAAATGGCTTTCCCAACTAATTTTTGCGTTTGCGTGGCACATTATTTATCTGCGCGGCTGCGCGCGCAGCTTAGAACGAACATTGGATGTCCCCACTTTTCACAAAAACAAACGTGTGTGTGTGTGAGAGAGAGTCACACAGATGTAACTGCATATCAGTTTAATTCTGTATACACCAATTATTTATTAGTTGTGGCCTAATGGTTTGAGAATCGTACTTGTATCCCAAAGGTTGAGGGTTCGAGTCTCAGGTCCGGCAGGAATTGTAGGTGGCGGGAGTGAATACCACGAATGAGGTGAGACCTTTTAGCAAGGCACTGAACCTCCAAACTACTCCCTGGCGCCGCAGCAATATGGGCTGTCCACTGATCTGGGTGTGTGTTGACGGTGTGTGTGTTCACTGCCGTGTGTGCACTTGGATGGGTTAAATGCAGAGCACAAATTCTGAGTATGGGTCACCATACTTGGCCACACTTCACTTCACTTATTTTTTCATAGAATGTTTGAATGTTTTAGTGTGATGTTAATTTTTTTATTAATTTTTTTTTTAAAGTGTTATGCCTCAATTTTATGAAATTTTGCCTCAGTCTCTCTCACTCTCTCTGTCCTTCCTAATAATTAGAATATGAATGCAGATGATATGCATGCAATGGTTTATTATTTGTATCTGTTTGTGTGATTACTGATTACCTTCAGTAAAGGTCACTGATCATCAAACTCACTGGTAATGACAATGCAAGTATAGATAGCATAAATATAAATAAATAGTATAATGCTACTAGCAATTTGTGATGGTACTATCTTTGTCAATGCCAGTGAGTTTGATGGTCAGTGACCTTTACTAAAGGTAATCAGAGCATCGGCTGTAATGTGGGCTTGTAGCTGAGGTTGACAGTGAGGTTAAGTCACCATTCTGCCTGTAGGTTCAGCAGGACGATTTCCCCCCCCTGTATGATTAGTTTTGCGTGCAAAGGTTTGAAAGCACTGACCAGGTCTGCAGACCATTGGGGATCTGCAAATGATTTATAAAATAAATGGTTGTCAGGACATTTCTGGTTATTATAAATGTACATTAACTGATAATCTGATGAGTCTATAAAGGCTGAAAATGTCTGGTCTAAAATGTCTCATACTCACTGTAGTTTTTGTGTTTTCTGTTAAACATGAATAAACTGCAGTAAACACTGTAGCAATGCAATTTTAAACATTATCAACATAACAGAAAAGCATTTCATCCATCCTGTCAGTTAATAATGAACACTGATGTGACAAATTGTGTTTAGCGTGCTTGAACTGTCATTAGGGAATATGCAAGTTAGCTGTGACCTTGCGCTCTTCAGAATCACTCTGCCACACCATAAATATCGATATTTTCAGAATCGCTTTGGAGAGAGTCTTTATGGCTGAGTCTGAATCATGCATTGTGTAGCTCAGGTGTTTTGAGGTTAATCTGGTCCAACACACTTGCCGTGCTCCCGGTGGTGTTGATGTGTGCTGTTGTATTAGGCCTGTCAGCATAACCAGGGAGACGGTAATCCAACTACAAGCTTTCTAATGGGATTACAGAGGAAAGTCATCAGCTTTACAGTGGTCTGAAGGGGGAAAGAACTTTACCCAGCATGCAAAAGACCTGCCATTCACACATGCAATATACACACATTTACAGAATCCATCGGGAGCCACTAAAAACTGTAACAATTAATGCTAGTTCATTTACTGACTGTCTAATTTGGTTCTCACACACTTCTTTTATCTTGTTTTCCTCTCACTCTTTCTCCACCTCTTAATCCCTGTTTAATTTCCCTTTATCTTTCTTTAATTCACTCCCTCACTAACCCCATTCTTTCATGATACTCTTCTTTTTTTCTCGTCCTTGTGACTGGTCCGCTCACTCTATTTCTCTTCTCCTTTTGCTGTTTTTGCTCCATTTTCATTGCTTCCTTTCGTCACACTGTTAATCATGTCTCTCGCTCACTGGCCTTGGATGTTTTGTTATTTTTACATGCATAGTTTAACTCTGAGAGGCACAGGCATTAATATTGATGATGCATTTGCTCTTTGCCTTTTAAAGGTTTTTTTTGTTTGTTTTTTTTGGTTACTGTCATGGATTATTGTTATAATGCATATTTGGTTTTTGGGCTGAAAACTGCACCAGTGGGTTTTCAAGTTTGCAGACTTTTCACATCTGCTGTATTTGTTTACAAAAACATACACATTTCAGCCTGGAAAGGCTTCTTGGAAAGTAAATATGTTTATATAAAGGTTTGGCATATTTAGAGCCTCGGTATTGATGCTTTGACCTTTTATAAATGACTTCACAGTAGTCTAGAAGTTTAAAACATCTATATGCTGATATCAGATACATTTATAAAATCTATAGAATCAGAATCAATAACTATATATATATATATATATATATATATATATATATATATATATATATATATATATATATATATATATATATATATATAATTTTTTTTAAAGACCAAAGAAATGTAATATGGTACAATACAGTAATATGGTACAATATTTACAGATGTGAAATACCAATGGTAAGTACACTAACTTAAGTACATGATGGCCACGTTGTTTGACTTGTGTTTAAGTTGGTATTACATGCATTTTAACCCATATTTAATCCACATACGATAAACAATTTTTGTATTTTTGCAACTGTAGGTTTCCTTCAGGGAAACTCCAAATGTCCATCAGTGTGTCTCAGCAAAGCTGGGCCTCTGACCGGATCTCACATCTGTTTGAGTTTGAAATGTGTGCACTGCAAGATAATGCTTTAACAAAAGTAAAGTACTAACCTCTGCTCTTTTCTCTTCTTCTCTTTTTTTATTGTGCTCTCCATGCATATGCTGTGTACCCAGAGCACACTCAAGGTAAGACCATGACAGTTTTATTTTTGAAGTAGATAGAAATATAGCTAAAGTGGTTTTAAAAGAATTAGGATATGAAGCTCTTGATAATGCATGAGACCAAGTGAAATTATTAAGTTTTGATGAGGAGAGTGAAAGATGATGTTCAGCTTGTGTGTGTGTGTGTGTGTGTGTGTGTGAGAGAGAGAGAAGGTTGAATATAGAACAGAACTTTTGGAACACTGGGTTCTGTTTCTGTCCACTTGAAATGTCCCATAAGCGTTCTTGCTGATGTCATTCTGCAGTACCCCAGCACACACGCCTGCAGCACTACTCTTATCTATCTATTCTCTCGTTAACCTTTGCATAGAAATCTGCACACCACTGTTTACACACAATCCACAGTCACACACACAAAAACAAAACCACTCTGAGGATGTACATAAATTATATTTTTGTGTGTGTGAATAATTAGGTCGCAGGCATAGGGAGCGGGTGGATTATATTTTCTGTGCAAGTTTTGCAGGTTAATGGATTATAGAGAGAATAGAGGTCAAATAGGTTTATCACAACAGCAGGTCACTAGATTCCTACAATGTGTGTGCGTTTACTTATATGATTATATGCTATAATTTGGTGACAACATTGGAAAAAATCAAAAATCAAATCTACAGAAGTCAGCATACAATAATGTATGATATTCTATGCCATCATTTTTCTCTCTTTCAGTCTCTGTATATACATGGACCTGTGTGTGACTACAAATGGATTCTGTGAAATCATTCCTAAATCTGAAACTATTTTATTAGAACTTGTATGAATACAACACACAATAACCAACTAAATAACACTATAATACTGCACAAATCATGTACGATATAATACATATTACAGCCTAGATTTGTAATATGTGTGTGCATGTGTGTTATCAGATTGCTCTGCCTTTGCTGAGTGGATTCTCTCCTGTCTTAACATTATGCCAGCTGCATTTTCATTTCCTCTGACATGGAGTGTGAGATAGAGGGGTGTGTGTGAGAGAGAGAGCCTTGGTTTCTTTGTTTCACAACTGACTCACAAATGAAAATCTCCACCTGGTGGCCGATCAGTGTAATGTTTTATTGTGTGTGTATTTAAATGTGTGTGCTTGCACTAGCTTTTGTATACAAAATACAAAACGTTGCCACCAGTTTACACTTTAGCAGTGTTTGTCAATAAGTGATTCATTCTTTCTGTTTCAATGTGTGTTAGTGTGTCAGAATTGATTTGGTTTAATAGGTGATGACCTATTTACAGCAGCTTTTGTGGGTGTGTGTGTGTGTGTGTGTGTGTGTGTGTGTGTGTGTGTTTGATTTATGTGTCATCTGTCCTTGTGAAACACCCTCTCCTCATTGCTGGTTTCTCTGAGGGTGTGGTGCGTACATCTGTGAACAAAACCAGGCGAAATGTAAATCAATACTCAGACCTCATTGGTCGATTATTCTCTTGAGAGTCTGATAGACATAAATCTGCTTCAATCACCACTCTCACTAGCAGAGCTGTGCACAGTAACACCTTGGCCAATCAAATAGCCAGGAGCATCAAACAGAGTGTGCTTAACCAATCAGGTAATGAAATAGCTGTTGCAGTGCGTGTCAGGAGCCAATCATACCTTTTGGTTAGTGTGAGCGGCCAGTGCATCGTTCAGCAAAAGCTGCTTCATCACATGCTGTTTCATCACATGCTGCTTTAACCTTATTACCTAAAAAGCCTATTTATGGGATTGAAATGGATTTTATTTTTCATGCACAAATAAAAACATTTTCCCTTTCTTTTTCTTTGTTTTTATGCCGAACTCACAAATATTGAAGCACGCTATTGCTGTTCATTCTTTCTAACTATATGTGTGTCAATGCATATATTAAATCACGTTTTATTGTAACATTATGTATATATGATGTGACATTTAAAAGTGATTTCATTTAATACACATATCATTTAAAAAAAAAAAAAAAAAAATTTTCTAAGCAGATATTAGAGTTTGTTTGTTCCATAAATTCATATAGTCTTTATATTTATATAAAATATTTATATTTATATATTTCTAAATTAAATATTTCACTGTTGTGTTTTAATAATATGTGACCCTGGACCACAAAACCAGTCATAAGTAGCATGGATATATTTGTAGCAATAGCATACATTGAATGGGTCAAAATTATAATTTTTTATTTTATGCTAAAAATCATTAGGATGTTAAGTAAATATGTTAATGTTCCTTGAATATACTTTTTAAATTTCCTACCGTAAATATATCAAAACCTAATTTTTGATTAGTAAAATGCATTGCTAAGAACTTCATTTGGTTTAAACACAATTTTCTCAATATTTTAATTTTTTATTTTATTTTTTTTTGCACCCTCAGACTTTCAAATAGTTGCATCTCAGCCAAATATTTTCCTATCCTTACAAACCATGCATCAATGGAAAGCTTATTAATTCAGCTTTCAGATGATGTATAAATCTAAATTTCAAATAAATGACCCTTATGACTGGTTTTGTGGTCCAGGATCACATATGCCTGGTCTACATGTATATCAGCATTAAATAATTCAAAGTTTGAATGATTTAATGCTGTTGTTGAGCAGTGCATTCTGACAGATAAAATGGTTTTGACTTTTATCTGTCTTATTTGACTGTCTAACCTTTTTCTCCCAAAATCCTTTAGGAAAGTAAAGTCTTTAGGATTTTGGGGGGAAAGTGAATTAGAGATGAATGAATTCTGGTGCAGATGTCAGACGTCACCTCTGACTCCAATTAGAGTTTCAGACTTTGAGCTGAATTTGGCTGTGGTGTGCAACACATTTTTATGGTCATCATTATTGTTAATGAATAAAATGTCATTTCTGTCCCTTTATTACATGTATCAGTATTTGTTAAAGTGAAGCTTTTTGAAGTGAAGGTAGTGTGCATGTACAGTACTGTATGTGTCTGGCCTGGTTATTGTCTCTTTGACTGGCAGACTCGTCCTGCCCTGTCCCATTTCGTCAGAGCAACTGTGTAAAGCAATCTGAGCACAGATTTAGAAATAAATGATTAAACTCTAGTTGGATTAAAATTCTCTCAGAGTTTCATCTTTCTCAAGATGTCATTCACGCTTGTGTGTGTGTGTGTGTGTGTGTGTGTGTGTGTGTTTGATGGCATCTGCTCAGTTAATATTAACACATGGTGGAGTTAATTTGCTTTTGATTAAAAATGTATCAAAACCAGAATTTAATCTGAAATATTTGATTACTTTCATCGCAATTAAAATGTGAAAGAAGAACAGAAAGACAGAGAGGGCAAAGGCATAAAATGGATTGTAAAATGTGTGTGGGCTGTGGAGGGATGGTTTTTCAGAAAATGGATATAAAACTTAAAATATAGCTTGTAACAGATCTAAGTATTAGTCACAATTTCCTCTAGCTTGTCTGCTTATTAATCTTACAAACGACTGAAGTATGTCCTTCTCCTCACAGATTTGTCTATGACATTGAGAAGGCAGCTGCATTTATCTCTTTCTAAAACCCTGTAGTCTAGTCATATTTTGTGTGTCAGTACTAGATTTTTAGGGAAAGATTAGATCCTCTTAAAGTCACACTCTTAATCAGGAGAAAAGCATAATTTTGCAGCAGTTCCTCAACAAAGTACATAGTAAGTGGCCTGTGTGCTCTCTTCTGTAGAAACAGCTCTGCAAGGACTAGTATATATGTGAGCCTGGACCACAAAACCAGTCATAAGGGTAAATTTATCAAAATTGAGATTTATACATCATATGAAAGATGAATAAATAAGCTTTCCGTTGATGTATGTTTTGTTAGGATATGACAATATTTGGCCGAGATACAATATGGAATCTGAGGGTGCAAAAAAAAAAATTCAAAATATTGAGAAAATCGCCTTTAAAGTTGTCCAAATGAAGTTCTTAGCAATGCATATTACTAATAAAAAAATACATTTTGATATGTTTACAGTAGGAAATTTACAAAATATCTTCACGGAACATGATCTTTACTTAATGTCCTAATGATTTTTGGCATAAAAGAAAAATCAATAATTTTGACCCATACAATGTGTTTTTGGCTATTGCTATAAATATACCCCAGCAACTTAAGACTGGTTTTGTGGTCCAGGGTCACATATACACTTTTTTTTGTATGTATAACTACCACATATACCCATCTTCCATAACGTGACACATTTCTGAGTAAAACAGAATATTCAACAATAAAAAAGTGTAGGATGATAAAATTAATGTCGTCTCATAGGCAAAACAAGTTGTTACATTTTAATGAAAGATTACAAAGAGAAACATTTTGGAATTTAGGAATAATGTGCACCAATGAATATTTCACATTAGCACCAGGAATGTAAACTGGGTTAATTGTGATTCCATGCTGGGCTTTTTTCACTCAGAAATTGCTAGTAAATTTAACAAATAATTACAAAGAAACCGTAATTAAACATGGCATTTTGAAGTAGAAAGACTGAAATTGTATTTTCCTGTAAAATATACTTAAATCTTTTTTATTTTTTTGGTAGGGTGTTATTTTGATGTAATGTATTTATATAGCAAATGTCAGGTGTAGCAGTACTGTAATCTGTTGAATGTTTAATGTGCAGTAGGGTGTGTTAGCAGTGTTTTTGGCTCGCAGCAGAAGCGTGTTTGTGGGGGAGGTGACAGAAGTCAGCAGGACTGTGTCTCTCTGCTGCTGTAGCAACACATCACTGCTTGAGCTGACCTGATCTCCAGAACGTATCGTGTGTGTGTGTGTGTGTGTCTGTGTGTGTGTGAGAGAGAGAGAGAGAGAGAGAGAGAGAGAGAAATGCAAAGAGACATTATAATTTCCTCATCCCGTCTGTCATATTAATGACCCCTTTTAATGTTAATATTCATAAGATAGTGATGAAACACTGTGATTTATAGCTCATTTGATCAATTGTCCCTAGTATCGCCCCTCTGCCTCAGTCTCACTTAAAGCAGAATGGGGTCTCAGGGAAAAAGCCCCCTCCTGCTGTAATGCGGTTTCCATGGTAACAGGGTCCTGCTGCTGCCTGACAACATCACCCCTCCCCCTTTCTCCTCTCTCTCTTTCCCAGGCACATATGTACATATAATGTATGTGCCTATATAGCCATACCAACCTTTTCTCTTACAAAATCCTGATTGTCTGATAAATATGCTGGTTTACACACCATCCTCTCTTTCTGTCTCTCTATAATTAATCAGTTTACATTTTACCACATTTAGATATTAAAGACCCTTCCACACACATACACACACACACACACAGTCACACACATCTAGTCGCAGCCCCACCCTTGATGATATCACACACACTATCCAACCGCCCCCTCTGGTGTTCACAACGCTTCCACGCATCCTCAGGCAATTTTTTTATTTTATTTTTATTTTTTTGGTCATACATGAGCACACAGAAAGGTCATATTCAGCCTCTGGTTAATGAATATGCCATAGTATGACCAAATTCTGTATTATGCATTCAGTATGCTTCATTTCAATAATGTTTTTACACATGCACATTCAAGCGTCACAGTTTTAATGCTCTGTTATTGAACACAGAGAATTGATCCTAGGCTCATTTTAGTTCAAATTAAACAGCGGTTATTGAACCTATTAACTCAGTACACCTACAGTTTATGCTGTGTTGCCTGAACCATGTTTGATTATTAGAAATCGTTATTGTAAGCTTTCCTCTTTTTTATTTATTTATTTATTTTTTATTTCTCCTGGTTTAATCTTCATAAAGATTTTTTTATTCTGGTCTTCAGTCACAGTTCCATAATAACTATACGTCATTTTACATATTAACTAAAAAAGGTATAGGATGAAGGATAAGGATGAACTTATTTAATTGTACCTACTTTTTTCTTTTTTTTCATAATAAGTGTCTTCCACTATATTTAAACTGAGCAAAAATAAATAAATAAATAAAAATGTGCATCTTTCACAACAAACAAACTTATTCTGATCAGGGAGACTATTTCTTTTTACTATTTGATAAAATAAAGAAAAGTGAAGTTAGTTCTGAGAAAAGATTCTGCAACATTTGATGGCTGGTGCTATTGTTTATTTGCTATATTACTGTATTGTCTAAGAAGACTTGCTATTTCTGTGGCCTAGTGTGATATGCCATATTTTTGTTACCAGTGCAGGAGATTATGATTATTAATATTTGAAATCATTTTGAGGGAATGGAAATAGGGCATAGGAGGCTGCTAGCAGAACCTAATCCCTGGATTACACAGAATTTGAACATAAATTCCATCTCTATTTATCTCTCTCTATCTCTCCCTCTGTCTCGGTCACACACATCTTCAGGAAACGTGGTGAAATATTTAGCAAGAATGCCCCACTTTTACATGATTTATTTCTCTCACATGCACACTTGTTTATAAATTGGCTCATTTGTATAGAAAATCAAAGAAATGAAAAGATTATTTGTGTGTGAACTGTAGTGACGATTCCAGTATTGTAAAATTCTACGTGTATGTATGAGTTTGCATGGTGATGGTAAATTAAAGCAGGATTACATACTGTAAGTGAAAAAAAGTCATTTGGGAGAGAGGTTTGGATAGGCTTCTTTCAGCTTGCATTCTTTTAAAGTCATGCAGCTCCAACGCAAGCTGTGGTTTGATTCTTAGTTTAACCTTAATGCACACTCATTGTGTACATTTAATTCTTTAAAAATAAATCTTGTGCAGTATAAATATACTTGCTTTATATTTTGCAATTAAATACAATGACAATCATACTTTTTTCTTTAATATTATGACATCCAAATAATGTTTAACTGCAACTGCAACAAACATTTTGCTCTGCACTATTCAAATGTTTTTAAATACATTTTTTTGTTTGCTTGCTTGCTTGTTTTTGGTCTACAGAAAGTCTAACCAGTTTGACGGACTCTATCCTTCAATTTAAATGACATTGAAGAGGACAATTAATAACCATTTATATGAGTTAGTAACTTAAAGCTGAAGAGCATATTTTCTTTTTTTTTTTATATTTTCTCCTATTCTAATTTAATGTGTGGTGACACCTATTCGTAAGGGCAGAGTTTCTTCTCTACAGGTAAGCTTATTCATTACTAAGTTAATATGCATCTATTACACTTTATTATTATTTATTATGAATATTAATATTATGTATTTATTTATTGTAACATTTCATATTTATTCTTAGCATCTTACATCAGTAAGAGAGTAAGAGCCAACCATTGTAGTAATAATTAAACTAAAGTAATAAAAAAATTGTTTATTTTTATTTTTTTTCATCTTATACTAGAAGAAATAACCTGTGTTGTTTTACTGCTGTTTGATTAGGCAGTGTCATCAGACCTGATTCTTCCGCAATGCATTCTCTTTAAAAATAAGCTTTTCTCTTCTTGTATTGGTATTGAAATCTTAGCAAATATTATTTATCATGTTGTATTTATTTATTGTTGGAGTTGGGGTAGTAGAACTGGGGGCATAACGAGGTGGTAGGCAAAGGTTGTTTGAAAACAATTTTCATTTATGTAATTCTGTTTGGTGATATTTGGGTTGCAGAAAATTCACACACCAGCTTTAAAAGGGTTAATTGATTTACCAGGTGTTTTTTTTTTTTTTTCATGTAATCCTGCCATTAGTTCTTCAGATAATGTTTAACAGAGAATGTTACAGAATACCAGAAGTTTACAAAAGGCAAGAAAAGTGATTTTTTTATTTTTTATTTTTTATTTACACATTTGATTTTATTTGTAAGAGTTTAAAAGTAAACCGTAAACTTTATTTCTTGACTATACAAATGATATCAAGAAACAGAGGAGAATTTCTCAAGTGACAGCTTTTCACAAGTTACTTGCAAAACCTTTGTCTAATTTAATTACATTTTGTTTTATGTAAGGTTCTAGAAATTGAAATAATAACCTGAAAATCCTGAAACCTGACATAAAAATTCAGACTCAACAGTGGCTGTTTAATAGTTTACATTTTAAAAATTGTCAATAGACTGATCATAGACTATGTTCAGCAATGTTATAAATGATTTTCTTAGAGTGTGTTGTGATTAAAATGTCTTTATAAGGATGCATGGCCATTGTGAGATTTTTACACAGAAATTTATTTTACTGTTGTAGGTAAAAGTTATGAAAAATAGGGTGCAATTTGTTGTTAGACCACAAATTGTTATCTACATGAAATTTTAAAGAGTAAAAAAAATTATTTTGTCTTGGTAATATAAAATAAGTGAAAAAGTAATTAGTTTCAGCAGTACTCGAATAAATTACAAATTCCTCAAATTAATACTTATATATCAGTGTAATTATTGCTCAAGTGTTTTGCACCTCAGTAGCTTTAACAGTGAATCATAAACTGCAGTTAATGTAGAGGCCACTATGTGTCACTCTTGTTCCACTAGCTGTGTTAAAGGCGTGTCTCTCCTCCTCCTCCTCCTAACCATGACCAGCCCCCTCTCTCTCTCTTTGCTCTCTCTGATTCTCTCACCCTCTCCTTCGTGTATCTCTTGTTTTAAACATCTTCACTATAGAACGTCGGGTTCAGATGTGAAAAACCATCTAGACATTAATGGAATATTGTGTGCGGATTTGGACTGGCTTTGAGGATTTTTGACGGATGCAAAACTTCCATACTTTTGGATTTATTGTCGTTATGGGTTTGTCCTGGGGATAGAAAAGGGATCTTTGGCTGTTTTTTCTTTTGTCTTTGGTGGACCGAAACGGATCCTTTACTCAACTGAAATTAAACTCTTTCATCCATTTTTGATGCCAATTTTCGGAGTTATTGTGGAGAAAAAAAATAAGCAAACATGTTTATGTCTACACAGAGGCATTTACTAACCTGCTTCTCATTTGCTTTGACTTGTCATTTCTTGGAGGCTGTAACCGGACAGATCTCATACAGTATATCGGAGGAGGTGAAACAGGGAACCACAGTCGGTAATATAGCTAAAGACATTAACCTTTCAGTAAAAGATCTGCAATCCAGGGGATTTCGCATCGTGTCAGGTTCTAAAAAGCAGTATTTTAGTGTAAATATGGAGACGGGCGCTTTGCAGGTGAGCGAAAGGATCGATCGAGAGGAGCTTTGCGCAGGCGTAATCTCGTGCTCCGTTAATCTGGAAGCCATAGTGAACGGTCCACTGCAGCTCTACCGGGTAAGAATAAACATTCTCGATATTAATGACAACTCTCCAGTGTTTCCTATGAGCTCTGTAGTGATTAATGTTAGTGAAAGCACCGCGCCCGGTGTGCGCTTTCCACTGGAGAGCGCGCATGACGCAGACATTGGAGTGAATTCAGTAAAAACCTATAAGCTTACATCTAATGATTATCTCACTTTAGATGTACAAATCCATAGTGATAAGACGATCTCCGCTGAGTTAGTGCTTCAGAAGGCTTTGGACAGAGAGAAGACTCCGCGACTCGAGTTCACAGTGACTGCGGTTGATGGAGGATCGCCTGCCAGGACTGGAACCGTAATGGTCGAAGTTAATGTGATAGATACAAATGACAACGCTCCAGTTTTTAGTAAACCATTATATAAGGTCTCCATAACCGAGCACGCGCCAATTGGCACCACAGTAACCAGACTACAGGCTCGAGATCTAGATGACGGATTGAATGCGGAGATAGTTTACTCCTTTATCAGTCGAACACCCCAAAATATTTTGGAGAAGTTTGAAATTGACGCGCAAAGTGGAGATGTCAGAATTAAGGGTGATATTGATTATGAGGAGAACGCCGCTTTTGAAATCAGAGTTCAAGCCACCGATAAAGGTCAGGTGACTATGTCAGGTCATACTAAGCTTTTAATAGAGGTGCTAGACATTAATGATAACCCTCCAGATGTGAGTGTAACATCACTTCTTAGCCCAGTAGAGGAAAATGCGGGAAAGGGGACAGTAATTGCCCTAATGACAGTATCGGATCCAGACTCGGGTAAAAACGGAGAAGTGCGCGTTCGCCTTGCCAGCTCCAGTCCATTTAAATTACAGTCATCTTTTCAGAACTACTATTCATTGGTTTTAGATGGCGTGCTGGATCGGGAAAACGTTACCGAGTATAATATTACAGTCATTGCTGAAGACGAAGGGTCACCGCCAATGTCCAGAGCTAAAGTAATACACGTGCAGGTCTCTGATGTGAATGACAATGCGCCTCGCTTCCCAAATTCTGTAGTTTATGCATATCTGCGCGAAAACAGCAAAGTGGGCTCCATTATATCCACAGTGACGGCCTCTGACGCGGATATCATGGAGAATGCACATATAACATACTCTTTACTGCAAAGCTCTGTCACTGGTACACCTGTTTCAGCGCTCCTTAAAGTAAACGCATTGACAGCAGAGATCGAGAGCATGCAGTCGTTCAATTATGAGGAAATAAAAACGTTTGAGTTTAAAATTCAGGCCACAGACTCTGGTGTTCCTCCGCTCAGCAGTAACGTGACTGTCAATGTTTTTATCCTGGATGAGAATGACAACAGTCCCGGGATTCTCGCGCCCTATTCCGAGCTCGGTTCCGTTAACACAGAGAACATTCCCTATTCTGCTGATGCGGGCTACTTTGTGGCCAAGATCAGGGCTGTAGATGCAGATTCTGGGTACAATGCGCTGCTGTCTTACCACATCTCTGAACCCAGAGGAAACAATCTGTTCCGAATCGGAACCAGCAGCGGGGAGATCAGGACTAAGAGGAGAATGAGTGACAATGACCTGAAAACTCACCCGCTGGTCATTTTGGTTTGTGATAACGGAGAGCCCTCACTGTCAGCGACTGTGTCTATTGATGTTGTGGTTGTTGAAAGCGCAGGTGATGTCAAGACTCCATTCAGACACGCGCCGATAAAGGAGGAGAGTTTCTCGGATTTAAATCTGTATTTGCTGATCGCCATTGTGTGCGTGTCCGTCATCTTTTTCCTGAGTCTCATCAGTTTGATAGCTGTAAAATGCCACAGGACAGACAGCAGTTTGGGCAGGTACAGCGCCCCGATGATCACCACTCACCCTGACGGGAGCTGGTCTTACTCCAAATCTACTCAGCAGTATGACGTGTGTTTTAGCTCCGACACACTGAAGAGTGACGTAGTGGTTTTCCCTGCGCCATTTCCGCCTGCAGATGCAGAACTGATCAGTATTAATGGAGGAGACACTTTTACCAGAACACAAACACTTCCTAATAAAGAAAAGGTAAGGGATTAAATGTTTTTGTTATTGCGATTTTATTATTATTATTATTTAATTAGTGGGACATAGCGTTTCTGCTCATTGACTAGTTTTCACTGAAAGACGATTGTATCAATAATTTCTGAGGCTTTAAATTTTAAAAATGTCTTAATGGTTAATAGTCTTTTGTTAAAGTAAGCAGGCTTATAGGAATTACTTAATATATTATTATTATTTCGCACTTTTGTGGAGCTGTTCGTGGTTCTGAACTTGTCGTGGTTTTTTTTATGTTTTTGTTTTTAAACTGTTGTTTTAAAACTTGCTTAAATGTGAAATGATAGCGATGCTGTGCAACTGAATCGTTGTAATACGCATTTTTTTTAATTAATTTATGATAATACTAGTTTATTAATTAGTTAAATTGATTATATACAGTCATCCTTGTAGTAATATTAGTGAATTGGATATTATTGCACTTCATGTTATTCTAGTTAATCTAGTTAAGGTTTTTAAAAATATCTTTTGATATGAAATATGAAAACAGAATATGCAAATGAAAAATAGTCTGTTTTGATGACGAAAATGCCCTCATATTCCCACATATATTGGACACACACACACACAACATTTAAATATTTTATTATAGTATTAGTTAAAAAATGACAAATAACTGCAATCGTATATGATTATCTGTTTATGATATTTTAGTGTTTTTTTTAATGGATATTAATTCATAAATCCGCTTGGTGTCACTATAGTCCGTTGAATCTCGAACTGTGTACCGGGTCTGGAAGCCCCTCCCGGTTTTATTGGGGAGGAGATTTCACAGGGCTTTGTTTCAGAGAGACTGGACATATAAGACAGTGCACGAAGGCCTCGTGTTTTCTCGTCGCTAAAATGGAATATTGTCTAATACTTCTTTATTCGCATTAATGAACTCGGAATACCGTCTGTTATTTCGTGGATCTTTGCACGGGATTCATTGGATGTAATAATGTTCTCGCCGTACAGAAGGAAATCTATTGTGGCCTGTATTGTTCTCGCTGTTTTAGAGTGTTGTTGGGACGCGGTATCAGGGCAGCTCTCTTATTCTGTTTCAGAGGAGGTGAATCCGGGAACATCAGTGGGAAATATCGCTAAGGATCTAAATCTTAACGTTCAGGAACTGGAGTCGCGCATGTTTCAGATTGTCACGGGATCCAAGAAAAAATATTTTGAGGTAAACCTAAAAACTGGATTTGTTTATGTGAGTGAAAGACTAGACAGAGATGAGCTTTGTGCCAAAGCACCTAAATGTACTCTCAGTGTAGAAGCGGTTATCAACAATCCACTGAAGCTTTATCAAATAGAAATTAATATTCTGGATGTAAACGACAATTCTCCGTCTTTTAGCGAGAAATCACAAACGCTAGAAATTGCAGAAAGCACCCTGCCTGGTGTTAGATTCTCTCTCCATCACGCTACAGACGCAGATGTTGGGAAAAATTCAATAAACACTTACAAGCTCAGTTCAAACGAATATTTTTCATTAGCTGTGCACAAAGGAGGAGATCAGAGTGTGTCTGCTGAGTTAGTGCTGCAGAAATCGTTAGATCGAGAGAAACAGCCTGTGATCCAACTCACACTGACCGCTGTAGACGGAGGAACACCCTCTAAAACAGGAACATCTTCAATAATTATTAAAGTTTTAGATATTAATGATAATACTCCTGTTTTTAGTAAGCCCTTATATAAAACAACCATTTTTGAAAATGTAGCTATTGGAACGACAATTGTGGTGTTAAATGCTACAGATCTGGATGAAGGTACTAATAGCGATATTGTTTATTCTATAATTAAAAGAGATCAGAATAAAATCCTGCAGATTTTTGATATTGATCCGAATACTGGTGTTATCACAGTTAAAGGCAATATAGATTTCGAGGAGAACAATGCATTTGAGATCCGCGCACAAGCCAGTGATAAAGGGCAGCCTCCGATGTCCACGCACTGCAAAGTCCTGGTGGAGGTGCTGGATATTAACGACAACGAGCCAGAGATAACTGTGACGTCTCTCCTCAGTACAGTGAAAGAGGACGCCAGTATCGGCACTGCTGTCGCTCTCGTGTCAGTGATTGACAGGGACGGCGGCAAAAACGGTATGGTTAATTGTGTTGTATCTAACAAAGTGCCTTTTAAACTTGAGACGAATTACAAAAATTATTATTCTCTAGTGGTGGATGGACCTCTAGACAGAGAGCGCGCGTCTGAGTATAACGTGACTATCTCAGCTACTGATGAAGGGACTCCGCCTCTCTCTAGCACCAGTGTCATTACTGTACACGTTTCTGATGTGAATGATAACGCGCCGCGCTTTCCAGAGCCCGTCATTAATGTTTATGTGAAAGAGAACAGTCAGATTGGAGCCGTTATTCATACAGTATCTGCTTTTGATCCTGATGTAGGTGATAATGCCCGGATAACATATTCTTTACTAGAAAGCTCAAAAAGCGGTCCAGTAACATCCATGATCAACATAAACTCTGATAGTGGAGATATACACAGTTTACAGTCGTTTAACTATGAGGAGACAAAAACGTTTGAGTTCAAAGTTCAGGCCACAGACTCTGGTGTTCCTCCGCTCAGCAGTAACGTGACTGTCAATGTTTTTATCCTGGATGAGAATGACAACAGTCCCGGGATTCTCGCGCCCTATTCCGAGCTCGGTTCCGTTAACACAGAGAACATTCCCTATTCTGCTGATGCGGGCTACTTTGTGGCCAAGATCAGGGCTGTAGATGCAGATTCTGGTTACAATGCGCTGCTGTCTTACCACATCTCTGAACCCAGAGGAAACAATCTGTTCCGAATCGGAACCAGCAGCGGGGAGATCAGGACTAAGAGGAGAATGAGTGACAATGACCTGAAAACTCACCCGCTGGTCATTTTGGTTTGTGATAACGGAGAGCCCTCACTGTCAGCGACTGTGTCTATTGATGTTGTGGTTGTTGAAAGCGCAGGTGATGTCAAGACTCCATTCAGACACGCGCCGATAAAGGAGGAGAGTTTCTCGGATTTAAATCTGTATTTGCTGATCGCCATTGTGTGCGTGTCCGTCATCTTTTTCCTGAGTCTCATCAGTTTGATAGCTGTAAAATGCCACAGGACAGACAGCAGTTTGGGCAGGTACAGCGCCCCGATGATCACCACTCACCCTGACGGGAGCTGGTCTTACTCCAAATCTACTCAGCAGTATGACGTGTGTTTTAACTCAGACACACTGAAGAGTGACGTAGTGGTTTTCCCTGCGCCATTTCCGCCTGCAGATGCAGAACTGATCAGTATTAATGGAGGAGACACTTTTACCAGAACACAAACACTTCCCAATAAAGAAAAGGTAAGGGATTAAATGTTTTTTGCTATTGCGATTTTATTTATTATTTATTCATTCATTTTTTAATTAGTGGGACATAGCGTTTCTGCTCATTGACTAGTTTTCACTGAAAGACGATTGTATGACTAATTTCTGAGGCTTTACATTTTAAAAGTGTCTTAATGGTTAATAGTGTTTTGTTGAAGTAAACAGATTTACTTAAAATATTATTATTATTTCGCACTTTTGTGGAGCTGTCCGTGGTCCTGAACTTGTCGTGGTCTTTTTGATGTACTTTTTTTTTTTTTTTGGAAAACTTGCTTAAATGTGAAATGATAGCGATGCTGTACAACTGAACTGTTGTAATGCGCATTTAAAAAATAAATTAATTTATGATAATACTACTGTATTAATTAGTTAAATTAGTTATATACAGTCGTCCTTGTACTAATATTAGTGAATTGGATATTATAAAACTTCATGTTATTCGTAGTGAAGTCTAGTTGAGGCTTTTAAAACATATATTTTGATATGAAAGATGAAAACAGAATATGCAAATGAAAAATAGTCTGTTTTGATGACGAAAATTCCCTCATATTCCCACATATATTGGACACACACCCACAACATTTTTTTTTAAATATTTTATTTTAGTATTAGTTAAAAAATGACAAATAACTGCAATCGTATATGATTATCTGTTTATGATATTTTAATGTGTTTTTTTTTTTTTTGTGGATATTAATTCATAAATCCGCTTGGTGTCACTATAGTCCGTTGAATCTCGAACTGTGTACCGGGTCTGGAAGCCCCTCCCGGTTTTATTGGGGAGGAGATTTCACAGGGCTTTGTTTCAGAGAGACTGGACATATAAGACAGTGTACGAAGGCCTCGTGTTTTCTCGTCGCTAAAATGGAATATTGTCTAATACTTCTTTATTCGCATTAATGAACTCGGAATACCGTCTGTTATTTCGTGGATCTTTGCACGGGATTCATTGGATGTAATAATGTTCTCGCCGTACAGAAGGAAATCTATTGTGGCCTGTATTGTTCTCGCTGTTTTAGAGTGTTGTTGGGACGCGGTATCAGGGCAGCTCTCTTATTCTGTTTCAGAGGAGGTGAATCCGGGAACATCAGTGGGAAATATCGCTAAGGATCTAAACCTTAACGTTCAGGAACTGGAGTCGCGCATGTTTCAGATTGTCACGGGATCCAAGAAAAAATATTTCGAGGTAAATCTAAAAACTGGATTTCTGTATGTAAGCGAAAGAATAGACAGAGAGGAGCTTTGTGCCAAAGCACCTAAATGTACTCTCAGTGTAGAAGCGGTTATCAACAATCCACTGAAGCTTTATCAAATAGAAATTAATATTCTGGATGTAAACGACAATGCCCCATCTTTTAGTGCTAAAACTCAGTATTTAGACGTCGCCGAGAACACTTCACCAGGCGTAAGATTTCCTCTTTCTTATGCGTCTGATGCGGATGTAGGAAAAAATACTGTGAGCACATATAAATTAAGCCAAATTGAGTATTTTTCTTTAGCTGTGCACAAAGGAGGAGATCAGAGTGTCTCTGCCGAGCTAGTTCTGCAAAAAGCGTTAGACCGAGAGAAACAGCCTGTGATCCAACTCACGCTTACCGCTGCAGACGGAGGAAATCCACCAAGATCAGGCACATCTCAGATAATTATTAGAGTTTTAGATAATAATGATAACGCTCCTGAATTTAGTCGCCCTTTGTATAAAACTAGTCTTGTTGAAAACGTGCCAATTGGTACCACTGTAATAATTATAAACGCAACAGACAAAGATGAGGGAACAAATAGTGAGATCGTTTACTCACTTAGAGAGACAGATCAAGATCACATTTTAGACATTTATCAAATTGACCCGAATACTGGTGTTATCACAGTTAAAGGCAATATAGATTTCGAGGAGAACAATGCATTTGAGATCCGCGCACAGGCCAGTGATAAAGGGCAGCCTCCGATGTCCACGCACTGCAAAGTCCTGGTGGAGGTGCTGGATATTAACGACAACGAGCCAGAGATAACTGTGACGTCTCTCCTCAGTACAGTGAAAGAGGACGCCAGTATCGGCACTGCTGTCGCTCTCGTGTCAGTGATTGACAGGGACGGCGGCAAAAACGGTATGGTTAATTGTGTTGTATCTAACAAAGTGCCTTTTAAACTTGAGACGAATTACAAAAATTATTATTCTCTAGTGGTGGATGGACCTCTAGACAGAGAGCGCGCGTCTGAGTATAACGTGACTATCTCAGCTACTGATGAAGGGACTCCGCCTCTCTCTAGCACCAGTGTCATTACTGTACACGTTTCTGATGTGAATGACAACGCGCCGCGCTTTCCAGAGCCCGTCATTAATGTTTATGTGAAAGAGAACAGTCAGATTGGAGCCGTTATTCATACAGTATCTGCTTTTGATCCTGATGTAGGTGATAATGCTCGGATAACATATTCTTTACTAGAAAGCTCGAAAAGCGGTCCAGTAACATCCATGATCAACATAAACTCTGATAGTGGAGATATACACAGTTTACAGTCGTTTAACTATGAGGAGACAAAAACGTTTGAGTTCAAAGTTCAGGCCACAGACTCTGGTGTTCCTCCGCTCAGCAGTAACGTGACTGTCAATGTTTTTATCCTGGATGAGAATGACAACAGTCCCGGGATTCTCGCGCCCTATTCCGAGCTCGGTTCCGTTAACACAGAGAACATTCCCTATTCTGCTGATGCGGGCTACTTTGTGGCCAAGATCAGGGCTGTAGATGCAGATTCTGGGTACAATGCGCTGCTGTCTTACCACATCTCTGAACCCAAAGGAAACAATCTGTTCCGAATCGGAACCAGCAGCGGGGAGATCAGGACTAAGAGGAGAATGAGTGACAATGACCTGAAAACTCACCCGCTGGTCATTTTGGTTTGTGATAACGGAGAGCCCTCACTGTCAGCGACTGTGTCTATTGATGTTGTGGTTGTTGAAAGCGCAGGTGATGTCAAGACTCCATTCAGACACGCGCCGATAAAGGAGGAGAGTTTCTCGGATTTAAATCTGTATTTGCTGATCGCCATTGTGTGCGTGTCCGTCATCTTTTTCCTGAGTCTCATCAGTTTGATAGCTGTAAAATGCCACAGGACAGACAGCAGTTTGGGCAGGTACAGCGCCCCGATGATCACCACTCACCCTGACGGGAGCTGGTCTTACTCCAAATCTACTCAGCAGTATGATGTGTGTTTTAGCTCCGACACACTGAAGAGTGACGTAGTGGTTTTCCCTGCGCCATTTCCGCCTGCAGATGCAGAACTGATCAGTATTAATGGAGGAGACACTTTTACCAGAACACAAACACTCCCTAATAAAGAAAAGGTAAGACATTGAATGATATTAATTGCGATTATTTATTTTCGTTTTGTAAAATTAGTGAGACTTCTGGTGTTTCCTCTCATTGACCTCTTTTTTTATTGTTGATCTGTTGATCTGTTGTGTTTCTATTGTACATTTTAGCTTAATAGTACTTTTTTTCTAATTGTATTGTAATTGTTATTGTTATGTACATATGCACTTTTATTTTATTTTTTTTAGGGTGACTTTTACCATCTGTCTAGGGACTGCAGGTGAAAAATAGCCTTCTGGCTAACTCTGGCATATTGACAGAAATGTTTATTAATATGCATTGTCCCTGTAATAAATAAATAAATAAATAAATTGACAGACAATTACAAGTTTTTGAGACTTAAAATGTTGAAAGTGGCTAAGTGGTCCTTTTTTTTTTTTTTCTCTGAAGTAAACAGACTGATTGCAATTGCTTAATATATTGTCATTGCTACACATAACCAACTTTTAGCGCTTTTGTGGAGTTGTCCGTGCTTCTAAACAGGTCGTGGTCTTTTTGATGAACAACGCTGCAACTACTTATGTTTCTCCTGTTTACTAATGCTAAATTTATTTATTTATTGTGCTAAATGTGAAATGATAGCTGTACTGTACGAATGAATAATTGTAATGCGCATTATTTTAAATTAATTTATGATAGTACTTATATATTTATTACTTTAATAATTTAGTTATACAAAGTCATCCTTGCAGTAATCTAAGAGAGTTGGATATTAGAACTGCATGTTTCTCATAATGAAATCTAGTTAAGTCTTAAAAATATCTCTTGAGATGGAAGATGAATACAGAATATGCTAATAAAAGCTAGTTTTTGTTTGGTGACGACAATGCCCCCATATCCTCTCATATATTGAACACACCGAATAATCTAAATATTTTCCTATAAAATTAGTTTTTAAAAAAAATGGCAAATAATTGCAATTCGGTATGATGATCTGTTTGTGATATTATTAAGGTTTTTTTGTGGATATTTATTCATAAATCCGCGTGGTGTCACTATAGTCCGTTGAATCTCGAACTGTGTACCGGGTCTGGAAGCCCCTCCCGGTTTTATTGGGGAGGAGATTTCACAGGGCTTTGTTTCAGAGAGACTGGACATATAAGACAGTGTACGAAGGCCTCGTGTTTTCTCGTCGCTAAAATGGAATATTGTCTAATACTTCTTTATTCGCATTAATGAACTCGGAATACCGTCTGTTATTTCGTGGATCTTTGCACAGGATTCATTGGATGTAATAATGTTCTCGCCGTACAGAAGGAAATCTATTGTGGCCTGTATTGTTCTCGCTGTTTTAGAGTGTTGTTGGGACGCGGTATCAGGGCAGCTCTCTTATTCTGTTTCAGAGGAGGTGAATCCGGGAACATCAGTGGGAAATATCGCTAAGGATCTAAATCTTAACGTTCAGGAACTGGAGTCGCGCATGTTTCAGATTGTCACGGGATCCAAGAAAAAATATTTCGAGGTAAATCTAAAAACTGGATTTCTTTATGTGAGCGGAAAAATAGACAGAGAGGAGCTTTGTGCCAACGCACCTAAATGTACTCTCAGTGTAGAAGCGGTTATCAACAATCCACTGAAGCTTTATCAAATAGAAATTAATATTTTGGATGTTAATGACAACTCTCCGTCTTTTAGCGAGAAATCACAAACGCTAGAAATTGCGGAGAACACCCTGCCTGGTGTTAGATTTCCTCTCCATCACGCTACAGACGCAGATGTTGGGAAAAATTCAGTAAATACTTACAAGCTTAGTTCGAACGAGTATTTTTCTCTAGCTGTGCACAAAGGAGGAGACCAGAGTGTGTCTGCTGAGTTAGTGCTGCAGAAATCTTTAGATCGAGAGAAACAGCCTGTGATCCAACTCACACTGACCGCTGTAGACGGAGGAACACCCTCTAAAACAGGCACATCTCTTATAATAATTAAAGTTTTAGATATTAATGATAATGCTCCTGTTTTCAGTAAGCTATTGTATAAAACAACCATTATTGAAAATGTAGCTATTGGAACGACAATTGTGGTGTTAAATGCTACAGATCTGGATGAAGGTACTAATAGCGATATTGTTTATTCTATAATTAAAAGAGATCAGAATAAAATCCTGCAGATTTTTGATATTGATCCGAATACTGGTGTTATCACAGTTAAAGGCAATATAGATTTCGAGGAGAACAATGCATTTGAGATCCGCGCACAGGCCAGTGATAAAGGGCAGCCTCCGATGTCCACGCACTGCAAAGTCCTGGTGGAGGTGCTGGATATTAACGACAACGAGCCAGAGATAACTGTGACGTCTCTCCTCAGTACAGTGAAAGAGGACGCCAGTATCGGCACTGCTGTCGCTCTCGTGTCAGTGATTGACAGGGACGGCGGCAAAAACGGTATGGTTAATTGTGTTGTATCTAACAAAGTGCCTTTTAAACTTGAGACGAATTACAAAAATTATTATTCTCTAGTGGTGGATGGACCTCTAGACAGAGAGCGCGTCTGAGTATAACGTGACTATCTCAGCTACTGATGAAGGGACTCCGCCTCTCTCTAGCACCAGTGTCATTACTGTACACGTTTCTGATGTGAATGACAACGCGCCGCGCTTTCCAGAGCCCGTCATTAATGTTTATGTGAAAGAGAACAGTCAGATTGGAGCCGTTATTCATACAGTATCTGCTTTTGATCCTGATGTAGGTGATAATGCTCGGATAACATATTCTCTTCTAGAAAGCTCAAAAAGCGGCCCTGTAACATCCATGATCAACATAAACTCTGATAGTGGAGATATACACAGTTTACAGTCGTTTAACTATGAGGAGACAAAAACGTTTGAGTTCAAAGTTCAGGCCACAGACTCTGGTGTTCCTCCGCTCAGCAGTAACGTGACTGTCAATGTTTTTATCCTGGATGAGAATGACAACAATCCCGGGATTCTCGCGCCCTATTCCGAGCTCGGTTCCGTTAACACAGAGAACATTCCCTATTCTGCTGATGCGGGCTACTTTGTGGCCAAGATCAGGGCTGTAGATGCAGATTCTGGTTACAATGCGCTGCTGTCTTACCACATCTCTGAACCCAGAGGAAACAATCTGTTCCGAATCGGAACCAGCAGCGGGGAGATCAGGACTAAGAGGAGAATGAGTGACAATGACCTGAAAACTCACCCGCTGGTCATTTTGGTTTGTGATAACGGAGAGCCCTCACTGTCAGCGACTGTGTCTATTGATGTTGTGGTTGTTGAAAGCGCAGGTGATGTCAAGACTCCATTCAGACACGCGCCGATAAAGGAGGAGAGTTTCTCGGATTTAAATCTGTATTTGCTGATCGCCATTGTGTGCGTGTCCGTCATCTTTTTCCTGAGTCTCATCAGTTTGATAGCTGTAAAATGCCACAGGACAGACAGCAGTTTGGGCAGGTACAGCGCCCCGATGATCACCACTCACCCTGACGGGAGCTGGTCTTACTCCAAATCTACTCAGCAGTATGACGTGTGTTTTAGCTCCGACACACTGAAGAGTGACGTAGTGGTTTTCCCTGCGCCATTTCCGCCTGCAGATGCAGAACTGATCAGTATTAATGGAGGAGACACTTTTACCAGAACACAAACACTCCCTAATAAAGAAAAGGTAAGACTCGTCTCTTGAAGCGCAGATGTTTGTGTGTAGTTTCAACCCGATCACATGAAAGTGCGTATAAATAGTAAGCTAAATAAAAACAAAAACTCGTGGTATTGATACGCAAAATTTGACTTTATGCTACGCAGAGGGTTGGATATTGTTGTGAGGTAGATGCTTATCATACACTCTAAAATAAATGCTGGGATAAATACAACCCAGCGCTGGGGTAAAATATGGAAGAAGACGAACCCAGCGGTTGGGTTAAACGTTTAACCCAACTTTTAATTGAAAACAACCCAGCATGTGTTCTGTCCAATATTTACCCAGCACTGGGTTTTATTTAACCCAGCATTTTTTAGAGGGTATATACTCGAAAACTGCGTATCATATGCACGCCAACAAATTTCATATGCTCGCGAAAACTGCTTATTATATGCACGCCAAACACGTGCATATCTTATTCATGCCAAAGTCAATTTTTGCGTATCAGTAGCACGAGTTTTTTATTTATTTTTTATTTTTAAATTTAGCTTACTATTACCGGGCTCGTAGTTTTATATAGAATTTTGCATCATGTTTTAGGTTATGGGCTTAATAAACCGAAAGCTCGATTTTTGTACTTGTTTTATTGTGTATATTGTCAACAATATATTGTTATTATTATTTTATCGCGAGAGCATAATTTCGCACGTTATCTATCTATCTATCTATCTATCTATCTATCTATCTATCTATCTATCTATCTATCTATATATATATCTATCTATCTATCTATTTATGTATTTATTTGTTTAACCGTGATCAGCTGAATCTGCTGTTTATTTCGTGATGTTGAAAGTTATTTCAAGAGCGCTATAATGGTTATTATTATTATTGCCATTTTTTCTAAGAATAAACTTTTCCTTAGCAATATGTATTGTATTGCTATGCTTCTATTGGGCTATTATTTAGATTTGATCCATCGTATAGGCCTAACATGTTTTCACAGTATCTTAGATTATCCGATGGCGATCAGTGGCGTCTTATATTTATCAATATCTGGTGGATTGTTTTCTGCGTTATCTTTTCAATATGTTTTGTAAGTTTGATGTCAGAAAATGCTGGGTATTTCCAAGTATTGAGCATGTTTGTCCGCACGGTGTCAGTGGCTACCCATGTAAGTTTTCTTGTAAAGCTCCTCCTTTCGTTGGGCAGGGATCCTCGCCTCGTCAGAGGTCTTTGTTCGAGAGGACAGGGCCGCCTTGGAGTTGCTATCTCGGTGTCTTTGCGAAAGCAGTAAGCCTGTTATGGAATATGTGACTGATATTTTTTGTTTAAAATACAGTTTTACTAACTTGAGGAAATATGGACGTAACAAATCACTGTTGGAGCTTTAAGTGGATTTTTATTGTATTTTTCTTTAATAACTGGAATTATGCAAACGGGCAGATTGTGTATTCTGTGTCGGAGGAGGTGAACACCGGGACCACGGTAGGAAATTTAGCAAAGGATCTAAACTTGAATGTACAAGACCTTGAGAGGAGAGGATTTCAGATCGTCGCGGGTTCAAACAAAAGATATTTTGATCTACATGCAAAGAATGGGATTCTCTTTGTTAGAGAAAGAATAGATCGAGAGGAGCTGTGCGGTAGGAGCTCTAAATGCGCGTTAGAGTTGGAGGCAATTGTTAGTGCTCCGATGAACATATACAGATTCGAGGTAAATATTTTAGATGTTAACGACAATGCACCGATATTTCGCAGCTCAAAATTGTATCTTAATATTTCTGAGCAGACATATCCCGGGCAGAGATTTACATTACCAAGTGCATTCGATCTCGATGCTGGAGTTAATTCGATAAAAAGCTATAAGCTGAGTCCGAATGAGCACTTTTCTTTGGATGTGCAAAACGGAGGAGATCAGAGTCTATCTGCTGAATTAGTGCTGCAGAAAGCTTTAGATCGAGAGAAACAGCCTGCAATCCAGCTCACACTGACCGCTGTAGACGGAGGAAAGCCTCCGAAATCTGGTACGACACAGATAATAGTTAATGTAGTAGATGTGAACGATAATATTCCTGTGTTCGACAAGCCACTTTATAAAGTGCGGATACCAGAAAATTCACCGCCTGGTGCTTCCGTGATCACAGTGAATGCAAAAGATGCAGACGAGGGTCTGAATGGTGAAGTCATATACTCCTTTATAAATCATGATAATGATAACAGTGTAAATGCTTTCTCTATAAGTCCAGTTACTGGTGAGATAACCATAAAGGGTCCTATAGATTATGAAGAAACGGCTGCAATTGAGATTCGTATTCAGGCCGAGGATAAAGGTTCAAATCCACGAGCATCACATTGTAAGGTCTTAGTCGAAGTAATTGACGTAAATGATAACGTACCAGAAATAAGCGTAATGTCTTTGGTTAATGAAGTGAGAGAGGATTCGTCTCCAGGTACAATGGTGGGATTAATCACAGTAAAAGATGGCGACGCTGGTAAAAATGGTGTTGTGCAGCTCAAAATAAAGGACTCGGTGCAATTTAGCTTAGAGAATACTTACAAAAACAGATATTCGTTAATGGTTAACGGTCCGCTGGACAGAGAGCGTGCATTCGAGCATAACGTGACTATCTCCGCTACTGATGAAGGGACTCCGCCTCTCTCTAGCACCAGTGTCATTACTGTACACGTTTCTGATGTGAATGATAACGCGCCGCGCTTTCCAGAGCCCGTCATTAATGTTTATGTGAAAGAGAACAGTCAGATTGGAGCCGTTATTCATACAGTATCTGCTTTTGATCCTGATGTAGGTGATAATGCTCGGATAACATATTCTCTTCTAGAAAGCTCAAAAAGCGGCCCTGTAACATCCATGATCAACATAAACTCTGATAGTGGAGATATACACAGTTTACAGTCGTTTAACTATGAGGAGACAAAAACGTTTGAGTTCAAAGTTCAGGCCACAGACTCTGGTGTTCCTCCGCTCAGCAGTAACGTGACTGTCAATGTTTTTATCCTGGATGAGAATGACAACAATCCCGGGATTCTCGCGCCCTATTCCGAGCTCGGTTCCGTTAACACAGAGAACATTCCCTATTCTGCTGATGCGGGCTACTTTGTGGCCAAGATCAGGGCTGTAGATGCAGATTCTGGGTACAATGCGCTGCTGTCTTACCACATCTCTGAACCCAAAGGAAACAATCTGTTCCGAATCGGAACCAGCAGCGGGGAGATCAGGACTAAGAGGAGAATGAGTGACAATGACCTGAAAACTCACCCGCTGGTCATTTTGGTTTGTGATAACGGAGAGCCCTCACTGTCAGCGACTGTGTCTATTGATGTTGTGGTTGTTGAAAGCGCAGGTGATGTCAAGACTCCATTCAGACACGCGCCGATAAAGGAGGAGAGTTTCTCGGATTTAAATCTGTATTTGCTGATCGCCATTGTGTGCGTGTCCGTCATCTTTTTCCTGAGCCTCATCAGTTTGATAGCTGTAAAATGCCACAGGACAGACAGCAGTTTGGGCAGGTACAGCGCCCCGATGATCACCACTCACCCTGACGGGAGCTGGTCTTACTCCAAATCTACTCAGCAGTATGACGTGTGTTTTAGCTCCGACACACTGAAGAGTGACGTAGTGGTTTTCCCTGCGCCATTTCCGCCTGCAGATGCAGAACTGATCAGTATTAATGGAGGAGACACTTTTACCAGAACACAAACACTTCCCAATAAAGAAAAGGTAAGATATTTAAATTAAAAGCGAGGGAAACACATTATTTTCGTTGTTGTGGTTCAGAGCTGCTTTTTTGTTTTCTTGCATTCTTCTTGCTGTATAAATATAAATATACTGAGGGGAAATTAATTATGAACCATTGCACTTTTTTATTATTATTTCTGTTGCTTATAGGTTTAAAAGGCATTTTTTCGTCTTTTGCACTGACGCATTGTCCGTGGTGCTGAAAACGCTGATGTCAAAAAGACATTTAAAACCTCTGTTAAATTGTTGGCAATTACTAGGTTACTTGTTGGTCTTTGATCCTCATTTACATTCACAATATGAGCTACATTTTTTAATTTTCATTTGGTGTCTGCCCCGTCTTGTCCCCTTAAAGGTTGTACTGTCCATGGTGCTGATAGCGTTGACCATAACTAACATAACGATAATGTATTTTACACCGATTGCTTGATTTATTTGATAGTGTTAATTGTTACTTTTGTGCAGTAATTTCGCTTTGCCTGTTTTTAATTGCAGTATGTAGCCTAAAGTACATGAGCGATTGTGTTTTTTTGTTTTGTTTTGTTTTTAAATTCAGGTGACACTGATTTCCCATGAATAAATATTAGTTTAGTAATCGGATATAAATTAATTAATTCATTATTATTATTATTAATTTATTTTTACAGTTATTTGTTTTCTTCACCCTCCAGTTTACTGGTTTATTATTTCTGCATTTTTGGACGTTGGAATGTTTATAAAAATTCCATTGCACTTCAAACTTATTCAATATATAATTTTCTGTTCCATACTACTTATGTATATCCACAAGGTGTCATCAGCGACCTGCGCTAAAATTATCTATTTTATTTATTCTCTGCGAGACTCCTCCCTGTTTTGGGGCAGGGCGTTTGGGCTGGAGCAGTGCTTTGTTCGTGAGAAGCCACAACAGAGATTTTCTGAATCTCAGAGCAGACCGTGGTTTATTTTACTACAACTGTGTACGGATGTTTTTAGTTTTCTTGCGGATGTGATGCTGACGGATCATGGCGAATTCACTAAAGGAACGAAATATATTGTGGATATATGTGATTGCATTTCATTTCCTTCCGAGGATGTCTACCGGGCAGATTGTGTATTCTGTGTTGGAGGAGGCCAGTCCGGGGACTACAGTTGGCAATATAGTAAAAGATTTAAACCTTAATTTGCAAGAACTGGAAAACCGTGGATTTCAGATCGCTTCTGGACCCAACAAAAGGTATTTCGATGTAAATAGGAAAACGGGAATACTTCAAATTATATACAAAGTAGACAGAGAGGAGCAATGTGGACGTAGCTTAAAATGTACTTTAGAATTGGAGGCCATTGTTAATTCGCCATTGAACATGTACCGATTTGAAGTAAATGTGTTGGATATAAACGACAATTCTCCCACATTTCACTCTTCATCGTTACAATTAAATGTATCTGAAGCGGCATTTATAGGGGAAAGGTATGCATTACCAAATGCTTTTGACGTGGATGTGGGCAGTAATTCGGTAAAGAGCTACAAACTGAGTCCAAATGAGCATTTTTCTCTGGATGTTCAGAGCGGAGGAGAACAGAGTGTGTCTGCTGAATTAGTGCTGCAGAAAGCTTTAGATCGAGAGAAACAGCCGGTGATCCAGCTCACACTGACCGCTGTAGACGGAGGAAAACCTCCAAGATCAGGAACAATAAATATAATTGTTAATATCATAGATGTGAACGATAATATTCCTGTTTTCACAAAGTCACTTTACAAAACACGAATTCCAGAAAATGTCCCCATTGGAACTTCCGTTATCACTGTAAACGCGAGAGATGCAGACGTTGGTCTAAACGGAGAAATTGTCTATTCTTTTATTAAACATGTTAATGATAGAAATATCGAGTCATTCGCAATCGATCAAATATCTGGTGAAATAACAGTTCATGGTAAATTAGACCACGAGTCAAACAATGCTATAGAAATTCGGGTTCAAGCGAGAGACAAAGGCTCGACACCAAGAGCAGCTCATTGTAAAGTATTGGTCGAAATATTGGACGTTAACGACAATATTCCTGAAATATCTGTAACCTCTCTTGTTAATGTTGTGAAGGAGGGTTCACCAAAGGGGACAATGGTCGGTCTGATTACAGTAAAAGATGAAGATTCTGGCGAAAATGGATCTGTGAATCTGAAAATAATTGACCCGCTTCCGTTTGTATTACAAAACACTTATAAGAATAAATATTCTCTGGTTGTAGACGGTCCGCTGGACAGAGAGCGCGCGTCTGAGTATAACGTGACTATCTCAGCTACTGATGAAGGGACTCCGCCTCTCTCTAGCACCAGTGTCATTACTGTACACGTTTCTGATGTGAATGATAACGCGCCGCGCTTTCCAGAGCCCGTCATTAATGTTTATGTGAAAGAGAACAGTCAGATTGGAGCCGTTATTCATACAGTATCTGCTTTTGATCCTGATGTAGGTGATAATGCTCGGATAACATATTCTTTACTAGAAAGTTCGAAAAGCGGCCCAGTAACATCCATGATCAACATAAACTCTGATAGTGGAGATATAAACAGTTTACATTCCTTTAATTATGAGGAGATAAAAACGTTTGAGTTCAAAGTTCAGGCCACAGACTCTGGTGTTCCTCCGCTCAGCAGTAACGTGACTGTCAATGTTTTTATCCTGGATGAAAATGACAACAATCCCGGGATTCTCGCGCCCTATTCCGAGCTCGGTTCCGTTAACACAGAGAACATTCCCTATTCTGCTGATGCGGGCTACTTTGTGGCCAAGATCAGGGCTGTAGATGCAGATTCTGGTTACAATGCGCTGCTGTCTTACCACATCTCTGAACCCAAAGGAAACAATCTGTTCCGAATCGGAACCAGCAGCGGGGAGATCAGGACTAAGAGGAGAATGAGTGACAATGACCTGAAAACTCACCCGCTGGTCATTTTGGTTTGTGATAACGGAGAGCCCTCACTGTCAGCGACTGTGTCTATTGATGTTGTGGTTGTTGAAAGCGCAGGTGATGTCAAGACTCCATTCAGACACGCGCCGATAAAGGAGGAGAGTTTCTCGGATTTAAATCTGTATTTGCTGATCGCCATTGTGTGCGTGTCCGTCATCTTTTTCCTGAGTCTCATCAGTTTGATAGCTGTAAAATGCCACAGGACAGACAGCAGTTTGGGCAGGTACAGCGCCCCGATGATCACCACTCACCCTGACGGGAGCTGGTCTTACTCCAAATCTACTCAGCAGTATGACGTGTGTTTTAACTCAGACACACTGAAGAGTGACGTAGTGGTTTTCCCTGCGCCATTTCCGCCTGCAGATGCAGAACTGATCAGTATTAACGGAGGAGACACTTTTACCAGAACACAAACACTTCCCAATAAAGAAAAGGTAAGAGATTTTTACTGAAAGTGAGGAAAACACATTATTCTCTTAGAATGTAGAATAGAAGTTCTGTTGTGTTTTGCGCTAATGCCCTCTGTCCGTGGTGCTGAAACGCAAATATCAAAATCCACTGTTCTTTCATCCTATATTGCCATGTATAAATTGAATAAATTGTGGCGAGTTTAGTCTTTGCTTCGTTTCGAGCTACATATGTAACTGCTTACCTGTCTATTGTTTTGGTCATGTATTGTTTTGCTTGTTGTTACGAAATATTGTAATTATTCCTTAAGAGTGCATATATAGTATTTTATTTATATATATATATATATATATATATATATATATATATATATATAATTTTTTTTCTTTTTCTTTTTTTTGCACAGTGGACATTGCATTGGATTACAGTGTGTTTATTCTTCATGTGTATTTTGAGCTGTATGAGGTACTGAACATCTGGCGCCCAAACATCAAGAAAGCAGATTTAGTCACCTTCGATCACAAGGCCTCATTTTTTCTTTTATTATTTATTATTTTTCATTATTTATATGATGCAATACAGAACAAACACACACACAAAAATAAATAAATAGGAACGATAGAAAAACCAATAATTTGGCACGTTTGGTATAGAATTTTTAATACAATGAATCTTAATTTTCCCTGATTTTAATTTTACTTAAGTGCAGAGTGAATTGACAAAACTTACAAACATAAAACGGTATACAATTAAGTGTGTGTGTGTGTGTGTGTTTCAATGATTCACTAATTACTTTGTTCAATAATACAAGTAAATAGTTTGAAATTCGTCTATTGTGATTGTAAAGACATTGGGTCCCTTTTAGTTGAATTATCTAAGCATCTATTTGTCCGCGCGGTGTCGTTAGAGACCGGGATTTTATTTTACCACAGCTATGAAAAGCTCCTCCTCAGTAAGGGAGGGTTCAATTCATCACGTGGGGCTTTTGTTCGTGAAAGGCCACATTACTGTCTCTGTTATTGCATGAGCTGTGAGGAGTAACGGCGTTGTTTGGTTATATTACCGAATGGATGAGACTGATTTATTGAATGAATTATGAAAATGTCGAAACACGGATGGTGGATGTATTTTATTGCAACGTTCTCAATTTGGAATATTACCGACGGGCAGATTGTGTATTCGGTATCAGAGGAGGCTGATCCGGGAACCACGGTGGGAAATATAGCGAAGGATTTGAACCTAAATCTTCAAGAATTAGAACATCGTGGGTTTCAGATCGTTGCAGGCCTAAACAAAAGGTATTTCAGTGTTAATTTAAAAAGCGGTGTTCTTCTCGTCAAAGAGAGAATAGACAGGGAACAGTTATGCGGAAGGAGCAGCAAATGCTCTCTGGAGTTAGAAGCTATTGTTAACTCCCCCTTAAACATGTATCGACTGGAGGTGAATGTTTTAGACATAAACGATAATATTCCTACTTTTAAGTCACCAAAGACAGAACTAAATATTGTAGAATCAGCCTTCCCGGGTGAGAGATTTACATTACCAAGTGCGTTTGACGCGGATGTGGGCAGTAATTCGGTGAAGAGCTACAAGCTCAGTCCGAATGAACATTTTTCTCTGGATGTTCAGAGCGGAGGAGAACAGAGTGTGTCTGCTGAATTAGTGCTGCAGAAAGCTTTAGACCGAGAGAAACAGCCTGTTATCCAGCTCGTACTGACCGCTATAGATGGAGGAAAACCTCCAAAATCAGGAACATCGCAAATTATTATAAATGTTGAGGATGTGAATGATAATATTCCTGTATTTAGTAAATCTCTTTACAAAACAAGAATTATGGAAAATGCGCCCCCCGGCACCTCTGTTGTCACGGTCCATGCTAGTGACGCTGACGAGGGTTTAAATGGAGAAATATTGTATTCTTTTATAAGCCATGACGATGACAGTATAGTGAACGCCTTTACCATTGATTCTGTCAGTGGCGTAATCTCAGTTAAAGGGAATATTGATTACGAAGCAAACAATGCTGTAGAAATTCGTGTCCAAGCAAATGATAAAGGCCAGAAACCAAGGGCTGCTCATTGTAAAGTTTTAGTTGAAATTGTTGATGTTAATGATAATGTACCTGAAATTTCTGTAACATCTCTTGCTGAAACAGTGAGAGAGGACGCTGCTGCTGGTACAATGGTGGGATTGATCACCGTGAAAGACGAAGATGCTGGAAAAAACGGTGCAGTTGTTCTTAAGATATGCGATTCTGCACCTTTTCGTATACAGAATACTTATAAGAATAAATATTCTCTGGTAGTAGACGGTCCTCTGGACAGAGAGCGCGCGGCTGAGCATAACGTGACTATCTCAGCTACTGATGAAGGGACTCCGCCTCTCTCTAGCACCAGTGTCATTACTGTACACGTTTCTGATGTGAATGACAACGCGCCGCGCTTTCCAGATCCCGTCATTAATGTTTATGTGAAAGAGAACAGTCAGATTGGAGCCGTTATTCATACAGTATCTGCTTTTGATCCTGATGTAGGTGATAATGCTCGGATAACATATTATTTACTAGAAAGCTCGAAAAGCGGCCCTGTAACATCCATGATCAACATAAACTCTGATAGTGGAGATATGCACAGTTTACAGTCGTTTAACTATGAGGAGATCAAAACGTTTGAGTTCAAAGTTCAGGCCACAGACTCTGGTGTTCCTCCGCTCAGCAGTAACGTGACTGTCAATGTTTTTATCCTGGATGAGAATGACAACAATCCCGGGATTCTCGCGCCCTATTCCGAGCTCGGTTCCGTTAACACAGAGAACATTCCCTATTCTGCTGATGCGGGTTACTTTGTGGCCAAGATCAGGGCTGTAGATGCAGATTCTGGTTACAATGCGCTGCTGTCTTACCACATCTCTGAACCCAAAGGAAACAATCTGTTCCGAATCGGAACCAGCAGCGGGGAGATCAGGACTAAGAGGAGAATGAGTGACAATGACCTGAAAACTCACCCGCTGGTCATTTTGGTTTGTGATAACGGAGAGCCCTCACTGTCAGCGACTGTGTCTATTGATGTTGTGGTTGTTGAAAGCGCAGGTGATGTCAAGACTCCATTCAGACACGCGCCGATAAAGGAGGAGAGTTTCTCGGATTTAAATCTGTATTTGCTGATCGCCATTGTGTGCGTGTCCGTCATCTTTTCCTGAGTCTCATCAGTTTGATAGCTGTAAAATGCCACAGGACAGACAGCAGTTTGGGCAGGTACAGCGCCCCAATGATCACCACTCACCCTGACGGGAGCTGGTCTTACTCCAAATCTACTCAGCAGTATGACGTGTGTTTTAACTCGGACACACTGAAGAGTGACGTAGTGGTTTTCCCTGCGCCATTTCCGCCTGCAGATGCAGAACTGATCAGTATTAATGGAGGAGACACTTTTACCAGAACACAAACACTTCCCAATAAAGAAAAGGTAGGAGATTTTTATTAAAAGTGCTGAAAACGTATTTTGTTCTCTTTATTGTGGTTTAGAGCTGATGTTTCTTCTTTTCGATTCTTCTTGCTGGGTGTCATTTTTTTTTTTTTTTTTTTTTTTTTTTTTCTATATTAAGATTGAGAGGAGGAAATTTATGAATCATTACCTTTTTCTTCCTAAATATTTTATTTCTGTTGCGCACAGGTTTGTATCGTCTGTTGCGCTAATGCCCTCTGTCCGTGGTGCTGAAAACTCAAATATCGAAATCCACTGTTCTTTCATACTATTGCCATGGATAAATTGTGGTGAATTTAGTCTTTGCTCCGTTTTCGAGCTACATGTCTAACTGCTGTCCTGTCTGTTGTTTTGGTCATGTATTGTTTTGCTTGAGTTCACAAAATATTGTAGTTATTCACTTACAGTACACAAAGACTTTTCGCACAGTTGACATTGCATTGTTTTACAATGCGTTTATACTTCATATGTATTTGGAGCTGTTTGTGGTACTCGCGCCCAAACATCAAGAAAGCCGATTTAGTCACCTCCGGTCAAAAAGCCTCATTTTTTCTTGTTGTGAGAATCACCACATTTACATAATGCAATACATCAAAACATAAATAAATAATAAAAAACAAACAAGCAAACAAATAAATAAATAAATGAAAGACAGAGAAATAAATGTTTTTGACAAGTTTGGTATAACATTTTTAATGTAATGAAACTTAATTTTTACTGACTTTGATTTTCTTGAAGTGCAGTGTGAATTGACAACTTACAAAAATAAAGCAGTATACAATTCGTTTTTTTGCTGAATTTTAATTATCCAATAATAACATTGTTCAGTAATATAATTATAAATATAAATAGTTTGAAATTCTTCTATTGTGATTGTAAAGACATTGGGTCCCTTTATACAGAATGCTCTACTTCGCCTCTATTTGTCCGCGCGGTGTCGTTAGAGACCGGGATTTTATTTTACCACAGCTATGAAAAGCTCCTCCTCAGTAAGGGAGGGTTCAGTTCATCACGTGGGGCTTTTGTTCGTGAAAGGCCACATTACTGTCTCTGTTATTGCATGAGCTGTGAGGAATAACGGCGTTGTTTGGTTATATTACCGAATGGATGAGACTGATTTATTGAATGAATTATGAAAATGTCGAAACACGGAGGGTGGATGTATTTTATTGCAACGTTCTCAATTTGGAATATTACCGACGGGCAGATTGTGTATTCGGTATCGGAGGAGGCTGATCCGGGAACCACGGTGGGAAATATAGCGAAGGATTTGAACCTAAATCTTCAAGAATTAGAACATCGTGGGTTTCAGATCGTTGCAGGCCTAAACAAAAGGTATTTCAGTGTTAATTTAAAAAGCGGTGTTCTTCTCGTCAAAGAGAGAATAGACAGGGAACAGTTATGCGGAAGGAGCAGCAAATGCTCTCTGGAATTAGAAGCTATTGTTAACTCCCCCTTAAACATGTATCGACTGGAGGTGAATGTTTTAGACATAAACGATAATATTCCTACTTTTAAGTCACCAAAGACAGAGTTAAATATCGCAGAATCTGCCTTCCCGGGTGAGAGATTTACATTACCAAGTGCGTTTGACGCGGATGTGGGCAGTAATTCGGTGAAGAGCTACAAGCTCAGTCCGAATGAACATTTTTCTCTGGATGTTCAGAGCGGAGGAGAACAGAGTGTGTCTGCTGAATTAGTGCTGCAGAAAGCTTTAGACCGAGAGAAACAGCCTGTTATCCAGCTCGTACTGACCGCTATAGATGGAGGAAAACCTCCAAAATCAGGAACATCGCAAATTATTATAAATGTTGAGGATGTGAATGATAATATTCCTGTATTTAGTAAATCTCTTTACAAAACAAGAATTATGGAAAATGCGCCCCCCGGCACCTCTGTTGTCACGGTCCATGCTAGTGACGCTGACGAGGGTTTAAATGGAGAAATATTGTATTCTTTTATAAGCCATGACGATGACAGTATAGTGAACGCCTTTACCATTGATTCTGTCAGTGGCGTAATCTCAGTTAAAGGGAATATTGATTACGAAGCAAACAATGCTGTAGAAATTCGTGTCCAAGCAAATGATAAAGGCCAGAAACCAAGGGCTGCTCATTGTAAAGTTTTAGTTGAAATCGTTGATGTTAATGATAATGTACCTGAAATTTCTGTAACATCTCTTGCTGAAACAGTGAGAGAGGACGCTGCTGCTGGTACAATGGTGGGATTGATCACCGTGAAAGACGAAGATGCTGGAAAAACGGTGCAGTTGTTCTTAAGATATGCGATTCTGCACCTTTTCGTATACAGAATACTTATAAGAATAAATATTCTCTGGTAGTAGACGGTCCTCTGGACAGAGAGCGCGCGGCTGAGCATAACGTGACTATCTCAGCTACTGATGAAGGGACTCCGCCTCTCTCTAGCACCAGTGTCATTACTGTACACGTTTCTGATGTGAATGATAACGCGCCGCGCTTTCCAGATCCCGTCATTAATGTTTATGTGAAAGAGAACAGTCAGATTGGAGCCGTTATTCATACAGTATCTGCTTTTGATCCTGATGTAGGTGATAATGCTCGGATAACATATGCTTTACTAGAAAGCTCGAAAAGCGGCCCTGTAACATCCATGATCAACATAAACTCTGATAGTGGAGATATACACAGTTTACAGTCGTTTAACTATGAGGAGACAAAACGTTTGAGTTCAAAGTTCAGGCCACAGACTCTGGTGTTCCTCCGCTCAGCAGTAACGTGACTGTCAATGTTTTTATCCTGGATGAGAATGACAACAATCCCGGGATTCTCGCGCCCTATTCCGAGCTCGGTTCCGTTAACACAGAGAACATTCCCTATTCTGCTGATGCGGGTTACTTTGTGGCCAAGATCAGGGCTGTAGATGCAGATTCTGGTTACAATGCGCTGCTGTCTTACCACATCTCTGAACCCAAAGGAAACAATCTGTTCCGAATCGGAACCAGCAGCGGGAGATCAGGACTAAGAGGAGAATGAGTGACAATGACCTGAAAACTCACCCGCTGGTCATTTTGGTTTGTGATAACGGAGAGCCCTCACTGTCAGCGACTGTGTCTATTGATGTTGTGGTTGTTGAAAGCGCAGGTGATGTCAAGACTCCATTCAGACACGCGCCGATAAAGGAGGAGAGTTTCTCGGATTTAAATCTGTATTTGCTGATCGCCATTGTGTGCGTGTCCGTCATCTTTTTCCTGAGTCTCATCAGTTTGATAGCTGTAAAATGCCACAGGACAGACAGCAGTTTGGGCAGGTACAGCGCCCCAATGATCACCACTCACCCTGACGGGAGCTGGTCTTACTCCAAATCTACTCAGCAGTATGACGTGTGTTTTAACTCGGACACACTGAAGAGTGACGTAGTGGTTTTCCCTGCGCCATTTCCGCCTGCAGATGCAGAACTGATCAGTATTAATGGAGGAGACACTTTTACCAGAACACAAACACTCCCTAATAAAGAAAAGGTAGGAGATTTTTATTAAAAGTGCTGAAAACGTATTTTGTTCTCTTTATTGTGGTTTAGAGCTGATGTTTCTTCTTTTCGATTCTTCTTGCTGGGTGTCATTTTTTTTTTTTTTTTTTTCTATATTAAGATTGAGAGGAGGAAATTTATGAATCATTACCTTTTTCTTCCTAAATATTTTATTTCTGTTGCGCACAGGTTTGTATCGTCTGTTGCGCTAATGCCCTCTGTCCGTGGTGCTGAAAACTCAAATATCGAAATCCACTGTTCTTTCATACTATTGCCATGGATAAATTGTGGTGAATTTAGTCTTTGCTCCGTTTTCGAGCTACATGTCTAACTGCTGTCCTGTCTGTTGTTTTGGTCATGTATTGTTTTGCTTGAGTTCACAAAATATTGTAGTTATTCACTTACAGTACACAAAGACTTTTCGCACAGTTGACATTGCATTGTTTTACAATGCGTTTATACTTCATATGTATTTGGAGCTGTTTGTGGTACTCGCGCCCAAACATCAAGAAAGCCGATTTAGTCACCTCCGGTCAAAAGCCTCATTTTTCTTGTTGTGAGAATCACCACATTTACATAATGCAATACATCAAAACATAAATAAATAATAAAAACAAACAAGCAAACAAATAAATAAATAAATGAAAGACAGAGAAATAAATGTTTTTGACAAGTTTGGTATAACATTTTTAATGTAATGAAACTTAATTTTTACTGACTTTGATTTTCTTGAAGTGCAGTGTGAATTGACAACTTACAAAAATAAAGCAGTATACAATTCGTTTTTTTGCTGAATTTTAATTATCCAATAATAACATTGTTCAGTAATATAATTATAAATATAAATAGTTTGAAATTCTTCTATTGTGATTGTAAAGACATTGGGTCCCTTTATACAGAATGCTCTACTTCGCCTCTATTTGTCCGCGCGGTGTCGTTAGAGACCGGGATTTTATTTTACCACAGCTATGAAAAGCTCCTCCTCAGTAAGGGAGGGTTCAGTTCATCACGTGGGGCTTTTGTTCGTGAAAGGCCACATTACTGTCTCTGTTATTGCATGAGCTGTGAGGAATAACGGCGTTGTTTGGTTATATTACCGAATGGATGAGACTGATTTATTGAATGAATAATGAAAATGTCGAAACACGGAGGGTGGATGTATTTTATTGCAACGTTCTCAATTTGGAATATTACCGACGGGCAGATTGTGTATTCGGTATCGGAGGAGGCTGATCCGGGAACCACGGTGGGAAATATAGCGAAGGATTTGAACCTAAATCTTCAAGAATTAGAACATCGTGGGTTTCAGATCGTTGCAGGCCTAAACAAAAGGTATTTCAGTGTTAATTTAAAAAGCGGTGTTCTTCTCGTCAAAGAGAGAATAGACAGGGAACAGTTATGCGGAAGGAGCAGCAAATGCTCTCTGGAATTAGAAGCTATTGTTAACTCCCCCTTAAACATGTATCGACTGGAGGTGAATGTTTTAGACATAAACGATAATATTCCTACTTTTAAGTCACCAAAGACAGAGTTAAATATCGCAGAATCTGCCTTCCCGGGTGAGAGATTTACATTACCAAGTGCGTTTGACGCGGATGTGGGCAGTAATTCGGTGAAGAGCTACAAGCTCAGTCCGAATGAACATTTTTCTCTGGATGTTCAGAGCGGAGGAGAACAGAGTGTGTCTGCTGAATTAGTGCTGCAGAAAGCTTTAGACCGAGAGAAACAGCCTGTTATCCAGCTCGTACTGACCGCTATAGATGGAGGAAAACCTCCAAAATCAGGAACAACACACATTATTATAAATGTTGAGGATGCAAACGATAACATCCCAGTATTTAGCAAATCTCTTTACAAAATAAGAATTATGGAAAATGCGCCCCCCGGCACCTCTGTTGTCACGGTCCATGCTAGTGACGCTGACGAAGGTTTGAATGGAGAAATCATTTATTCATTTATACGCAGTGATGATGATGACAATATTGCCAACGCTTTTACCATTGATTCTGTCAGTGGCATAATTTCTATTAAAGGGAATATTGATTACGAAGCAAGGAATGCCGTAGAAATTCGTGTCCAAGCAAAAGATAAAGGCCCGAAACCAAGGGCTGCTCATTGTAAAGTTTTAGTTGAAATCGTTGATGTTAATGATAATGTACCTGAAATTTCTGTAACATCTCTTGCTGAAACAGTGAGAGAGGACGCTGCTACTGGTACAATGGTGGGATTGATCACCGTGAAAGACGAAGACGCCGGAAAAAACGGTGCAGTTGTTCTTAAGATATGCGATTCTGCACCTTTTCGTATACAGAATACTTATAAGAATAAATACTCTCTGGTTGTAGACGGTCCTCTGGACAGAGAGCGCGCGGCTGAGCATAACGTGACTATCTCAGCTACTGATGAAGGGACTCCGCCTCTCTCTAGCACCAGTGTCATTACTGTACACGTTTCTGATGTGAATGATAACGCGCCGCGCTTTCCAGAGCCCGTCATTAATGTTTATGTGAAAGAGAACAGTCAGATTGGAGCCGTTATTCATACAGTATCTGCTTTTGATCCTGATGTAGGTGATAATGCTCGGATAACATATGCTTTACTAGAAAGCTCGAAAAGCGGCCCTGTAACATCCATGATCAACATGAACTCTGATAGTGGAGATATACACAGTTTACAGTCATTTAACTACGAGGAGACAAAAACGTTTGAGTTCAAAGTTCAGGCCACAGACTCTGGTGTTCCTCCGCTCAGCAGTAACGTGACTGTCAATGTTTTTATCCTGGATGAGAATGACAACAGTCCCGGGATTCTCGCGCCCTATTCCGAGCTCGGTTCCGTTAACACAGAGAACATTCCCTATTCTGCTGATGCGGGTTACTTTGTGGCCAAGATAAGGGCTGTAGATGTAGATTCTGGTTACAATGCGCTGCTGTCTTACCACATCTCTGAACCCAAAGGAAACAATCTGTTCCGAATCGGAACCAGCAGCGGGGAGATCAGGACTAAGAGGAGAATGAGTGACAATGACCTGAAAACTCACCCGCTGGTCATTTTGGTTTGTGATAACGGAGAGCCCTCACTGTCAGCGACTGTGTCTATTGATGTTGTGGTTGTTGAAAGCGCAGGTGATGTCAAGACTCCATTCAGACACGCGCCGATAAAGGAGGAGAGTTTCTCGGATTTAAATCTGTATTTGCTGATCGCCATTGTGTGCGTGTCCGTCATCTTTTTCCTGAGTCTCATCAGTTTGATAGCTGTAAAATGCCACAGGACAGACAGCAGTTTGGGCAGGTACAGCGCCCCGATGATCACCACTCACCCTGACGGGAGCTGGTCTTACTCCAAATCTACTCAGCAGTATGACGTGTGTTTTAACTCGGACACACTGAAGAGTGACGTAGTGGTTTTCCCTGCGCCATTTCCGCCTGCAGATGCAGAACTGATCAGTATTAATGGAGGAGACACTTTTACCAGAACACAAACACTTCCTAATAAAGAAAAGGTAAGAATGTTAATTTGTAGCTAAATGCGAGGATTTTTTTCTTTCTTTCTGCTGCTTCTTTTTGCTGTCCGTGGTACTGAAACAGTGTATTATTATTGATCATACGCGGCTTTGAATCTTTTCTCTATACCATCTGGGTGTTTCATCTGTGATTTCAGTGTTCTTTTTCATCTTCATCGTTATCTTCATCTTCTTCTACTTAATGTTGTGGTTGGTGGGTTTTTAAAGAAAAAAAACCCCAGAGTTTAACGCTTAAGAGATTTTTTAAAGCCTGTTTACTTCTAAAAAAGCAAGTTTTAGTATATCTGTCAATAGCAATGTGAAACATCCAGGTTTATTTTCTTACTGATTTATTTATTTATTAATTAATTTATTCCTTTTCTGGAAAAGCCTGTGTTAATCGTACATTTTTACCGTGCGCATTCAGCGGTTTATATACATGCTTGGAGTTGTCTAATAGTTGTGCTCTTCCACTAGAGGTCACCATCAGTCCGTGGTTAAACTCTTTGCTTTTGGGTTTGCATGGCTCCGCCTTGTTTTTCGCAGCGGGTGTAGCATCAGATGGCTTTGTTCGGACGATGCTCCAGCTCTCAGCCTCCTCTCTGTTTTAGTGGATAATAGACGAAACTAGAACGTAATGCTGATATGCTGCTGAATATTGCCTGTGTTTTTAAACAGAAATGGCAATAGCTTTGGTCCATGATTGTCTTCCAACGATACTTTTTTATATTCTGTTTTCCTTTGGAAGTATCGCGGACGGGCAGATTGAATATTCAGTGTCGGAAGAGGCGAACCCGGGAACAACAGTCGGCAATCTTGCAAAGGATTTAAACTTGAATTTACAGGACATACATAATCGAGGATTTCAACTAGTATCTGGATCAAATAAGAGGTATTTCGATTTAAATACAAAAACTGGAATTCTTCATATTAAAGACAGAATCGATAGGGACGAACTGTGCGGACGGAGCTTAAAATGCTCCCTCCCTTTAGAGGCTATTGTTAATGCGCCATTAAGCGTTTATCGCTTTGAAGTAAACATTATAGATATTAATGATAACTTGCCTACATTTCGCTCTCCTGTTAAATATTTTAATATATCAGAGTCGGCATTTCCAGGTGAAAGATTTCCATTACCGAATGCGTTTGACGCAGATGTGGGCAGTAATTCGGTAAAGAGCTACAAACTGAGTCCAAATGAACACTTTTCTCTGGATGTTCAGAGCGGAGGAGATCAGAGTGTGTCTGCTGAATTAGTGCTGCAGAAAGCTTTAGATCGAGAAAAACAGCCGGTGATCCAGCTCACACTGACCGCTGTAGACGGAGGAAAACCTCCCAGATCAGGAACAGTAAATCTAGTTGTTAACATTGAGGATGTCAATGATAACATTCCAGTGTTCAGTAAACCTCTATTCAAAGCTCGAGTAGTAGAAAACGTACCGCTTGGCACATCCGTAATCCAAGTTCACGCCAGTGACCCAGATGAGGGACTAAACGGTGAAATCGCATATTCATTAGTGAGCCAAGATAACGATATCAATGTAGATGCATTCTCGATAGATTCTGAAACCGGTCTTATAACAGTGAAAGGCACTGTGGACTATGAAAAAGGCGCTGCTGTTGAAATTAGAGTACAAGCTAAAGACAAAGGCCATAAACCACGAGCAGCATACTGCAAAGTGTTGGTGGAGATAATGGACATTAATGACAATACACCAGAAATTTCTGTTACCTCCTTAGTAAATACTGTTAAGGAGGATGCATCTAATGGTACAGTGGTTAGCATGATAACTGTACTGGATAATGATGCGGGAAAAAATGGTGAAATTCAGCTTAAGGTCCGCGATTCGTTGCCATTCAAAGTTCAGAATTCATACAAGAATTATTATACTTTAATTGTTAATGGGCCTTTAGACAGAGAGCGCGCGTCTGAGTATAACGTTACTATCTCAGCTACTGATGAAGGGACTCCGCCTCTCTCTAGCACCAGTGTCATTACTGTACACGTTTCTGATGTGAATGACAACGCGCCGCGCTTTCCAGAGCCCGTCATTAATGTTTATGTGAAAGAGAACAGTCAGATTGGAGCCGTTATTCATACAGTATCTGCTTTTGATCCTGATGTAGGTGATAATGCTCGGATAACATATTCTTTACTAGAAAGCTCGAAAAGCGGTCCTGTAACATCCATGATCAACATAAACTCTGATAGTGGAGATATACACAGTTTACAGTCGTTTAACTATGAGGAGACAAAAACGTTTGAGTTCAAAGTTCAGGCCACAGACTCTGGTGTTCCTCCGCTCAGCAGTAACGTGACTGTCAATGTTTTTGTCCTGGATGAGAATGACAACAATCCCGGGATTCTCGCGCCCTATTCCGAGCTCGGTTCCGTTAACACAGAGAACATTCCCTATTCTGCTGATGCGGGCTACTTTGTGGCCAAGATCAGGGCTGTAGATGCAGATTCTGGGTACAATGCGCTGCTGTCTTACCACATCTCTGAACCCAAAGGAAACAATCTGTTCCGAATCGGAACCAGCAGCGGGGAGATCAGGACTAAGAGGAGAATGAGTGACAATGACCTGAAAACTCACCCGCTGGTCATTTTGGTTTGTGATAACGGAGAGCCCTCACTGTCAGCGACTGTGTCTATTGATGTTGTGGTTGTTGAAAGCGCAGGTGATGTCAAGACTCCATTCAGACACGCGCCGATAAAGGAGGAGAGTTTCTCGGATTTAAATCTGAATTTGCTGATCGCCATTGTGTGCGTGTCCGTCATCTTTTTCCTGAGTCTCATCAGTTTGATAGCTGTAAAATGCCACAGGACAGACAGCAGTTTGGGCAGGTACAGCGCCCCGATGATCACCACTCACCCTGACGGGAGCTGGTCTTACTCCAAATCTACTCAGCAGTATGACGTGTGTTTTAGCTCCGACACACTGAAGAGTGACGTAGTGGTTTTCCCTGCGCCATTTCCGCCTGCAGATGCAGAACTGATCAGTATTAATGGAGGAGACACTTTTACCAGAACACAAACACTTCCTAATAAAGAAAAGGTAAGATAAGAGATTACATATTTTGTTTTATTGGTGAACTGAGTCTTATGAATTTGAGCTACATATCTAATTGGCATTCTCTCCGTTGTCTTGATTATTTAATATTTTGTTTATAGTTACAATATATTGTAGTTTTTAGTTTAGAATGCACATGAAACACGATAGATATGCTGGACATTGCATTGTTTATTGTTGGTATAACTGGAGCTCATCGTGGTGCTGAACACTTTGCATCCAAAGGTAACTGTTATTTGTCCTGTCGTATAACACATGTAATGCGTTTTTATCTTGGAACTGAAGATTTCATATTATTATGCAATACAGACAATCAATCAATCAATCATTCTACATTTTTCGTACGAGGTGACCAATTTAGCTGAATACAAACTGTTTAATGTAAGAGGTTTGCAGAGCAAACTTTCTCTTTCCACACATATCTTTTTTTAAGCCTCTTTTCGTCTACGTTAATTTGCCTTCGCTTCCTGTCCGTTGTTCTGCTTTGTGTGTGTCTTTGTGCTGTTTGAGTAATTCTTTCACTGATATTTTGAACATTTGTTTATTTGCCATTCATCTGAAATAGTTTGGAACTTGAAAAAATATACATCAAATAGTTTTTCCTATCTATCTATCTATCTATCTATCTATCTATCTATCTATCTATCTATCTATCTATCTATCTATCTATCTATCTATCTATCTATCTATCTATCTATCTATCTATCTATCTATCTATCTTAGTTGGTTGGTTGGTTGGTTGGTTGAAAACAATGTTTTGCTTTCTTGATGTGATGCTCAGTTTTGACCGCGCGATGTCAGTATCTGCCTGTTGTTTGAGCATTCCTGACAAGACAAGGCTCCTCCTATTTTTCTTGTTATGTCTTCCTGGATAAGGGCTTTGTTAGTCGTACGGCATTGTTCTCGGAAACAGTCCACTCTTGGATTTAGCAGAAAACGTTTTACAGTCATGCGGGAGAATTTCGGTGATTTAACATACACGGCAATGGTTTGGTAAAAATGGCTTTAAAAGAGGGACATATTTTGAACGTGTGGATATTTTTCAGTGTCTTTCTTCGCTTTGGGATTTTTACAGATGGGCAGATTGTGTATTCCATTACAGAGGAGGCAAATCCAGGCACGGCAGTTGGAAATTTAGCTAAGGATTTTAACTTGAATTTACAGGACATTGAGAGACGTGGATTTCAAATCGTGTCGGAATCCAACCGAAGGTATTTCGATTTGAATTTAAAGACTGGTGTTCTTCACGTTAAGGAGAGAATAGACCGAGAGGAGCTATGTGAACAGAATTTGAAGTGTTCTTTACCTCTAGAAGCAATTGTTAACTCGCCTTTGAATATATATAGATTTGAGGTAAATGTACTAGATATTAATGATAATCCACCATTATTTCGTACCTCAAAGACAACACTAAATATTTCAGAATCAGCTTTTCCAGGGGAGCAGTTCGCTCTGCCGAGCGCGTTTGACGCAGATGTGGGAAGTAATTCGGTAAAGAGCTACAAACTGAGTCCGAATGAACACTTTTCTCTGGATGTTCAGAGCGGAGGAGAACAGAGTGTGTCTGCTGAATTAGTATTGCAGAAAGCTTTAGATCGAGAAAAGCAGCCATTAATTCAGCTCACACTCATCGCTGTAGATGGAGGAAAACCTCCCAGATCAGGAACAATGCAAATAATCGTAAATGTTGAAGATGTCAACGACAACATTCCTGTTTTCAGTAAATCGTTGTATAAAGCTCGCGTAAATGAAAACTCGCCACCCGGTACGTCTGTTGTTACAGTTCAGGCCAGCGACCCAGATGAGGGTGTAAATGGTCAGATTGTTTATGGTTTAGTTAACCACGATAATGATAAAAATGTCGATTCATTTTCAATAAATCCTGAAACTGGCGAGATTACTGTCAAAGGTGATGTAGATTACGAAAGAAAAAATGCTGTGGAGCTCCGCGTGCAGGCAAAAGATAAAGGGCATAAACCTAGAGCTGCTCTTTGTAAAGTGCTACTGGAAATTGTTGACATTAACGATAATGTTCCAAAAATCTCCGTAACATCTTTGGTTAACAATGTAAAAGAAGATGCTCCGATTGAGACAATGGTTGGAATGATAACCGTCACTGATAATGATGCTGGTAAAAACGGACAGGTAACGTTAAAAATTCAGGGCTCTGCTCCTTTTAAAGTTCAGAACTCGTACAAGAATTATTATACTTTAGTGGTTAATGGGCCTTTAGACAGAGAGCGCGCGTCTGAGTATAACGTGACTATCTCAGCTACTGATGAAGGGACTCCGCCTCTCTCTAGCACCAGTGTCATTACTGTACACGTTTCTGATGTGAATGATAACGCGCCGCGCTTTCCAGATCCCGTCATTAATGTTTATGTGAAAGAGAACAGTCAGATTGGAGCCGTTATTCATACAGTATCTGCTTTTGATCCTGATGTAGGTGATAATGCTCGGATAACATATTCTTTACTAGAAAGCTCGAAAAGCGGTCCTGTAACATCCATGATCAACATAAACTCTGATAGTGGAGATATACACAGTTTACAGTCGTTTAACTATGAGGAGATAAAAACGTTTGAGTTCAAAGTTCAGGCCACAGACTCTGGTGTTCCTCCGCTCAGCAGTAACGTGACTGTCAATGTTTTTATCCTGGATGAGAATGACAACAGTCCCGGGATTCTCGCGCCCTATTCCGAGCTCGGTTCCGTTAACACAGAGAACATTCCCTATTCTGCTGATGTGGGTTACTTTGTGGCCAAGATCAGGGCTGTAGATGCAGATTCTGGTTACAATGCGCTGCTGTCTTATCACATCTCTGAACCCAAAGGAAACAATCTGTTCCGAATCGGAACCAGCAGCGGGGAGATCAGGACTAAGAGGAGAATGAGTGACAATGACCTGAAAACTCACCCGCTGGTCATTTTGGTTTGTGATAACGGAGAGCCCTCACTGTCAGCGACTGTGTCTATTGATGTTGTGGTTGTTGAAAGCGCAGGTGATGTCAAGACTCCATTCAGACACGCGCCGATAAAGGAGGAGAGTTTCTCGGATTTAAATCTGTATTTGCTGATCGCCATTGTGTGCGTGTCCGTCATCTTTTTCCTGAGTCTCATCAGTTTGATAGCTGTAAAATGCCACAGGACAGACAGCAGTTTGGGCAGGTACAGAGCCCCGATGATCACCACTCACCCTGACGGGAGCTGGTCTTACTCCAAATCTACTCAGCAGTATGACGTGTGTTTTAGCTCCGACACACTGAAGAGTGACGTAGTGGTTTTCCCTGCGCCATTTCCGCCTGCAGATGCAGAACTGATCAGTATTAATGGAGGAGACACTTTTACCAGAACACAAACACTTCCTAATAAAGCAAAGGTAAGATATTTGTATTACACGTGAGGAGAACGCTTTAATTAGAACTGGTGTTTCTACTTTTAATTTTTCGTGCCTTATATTTCTTATTCAGGTGATTTTATATCAGGTTTAAGGGGAAATAGAAATCAGTGTTACCTTATTTCTCCCTACATTAAACTACTCTGGTTGCACGAAGATTTAAACTGCAGTTTTTACTTTCTTTTGCACTGATATACTCTGTCCATGGTCCTGAAAACGCATATGTTCGTATCTACTGTCCTTTCAGGGGGTTCGTGAGTTGATGAAAAGCTATTCATTAAAAAAAGATATAATTATTTAAATGTAATTTAAATAAACAAATAATTTATTGGGTTGAAATGTGTAATAAAGCAATGTCTATGATGCGCTGCTTTGTTAACAGAGGTTACCGTGAAAACAGCTCTTTTTCTGCTCTTCCATAAGCACCGGCTGTCAAACAGTGGATTTAAGCTTTTATTCAGCCTGTCTGATGTTTTTTTGTTGTTGTTTTGGACTAAAGGTTTTTATTATTATTATTATTTATTTATTTTTTATTTTTTTGTAACTCTTAATTGGTTGATGGAAAACAAACTAATGTGCACTCTAAACATTTCAACACTACAATAATAGAGTACGTAGAATTGTTTATGAAGCAGATACATTCTCTATAATGTATCATTTTGATTCATCTTTTTCTTGAAAAAAAAAAGAATATTTAAAGCCTGAAATGTGAAATTTAACATTTTATAAAACTTTTTTTTGTCAAAACTTTATTTGAACACGCGATACATTTTAGCAGATAACGTTATGCTGCAAATCACCAAACCAATATTTTTTATTTGTTGAATATCTGTTGGTTCTCAACTAAATTGCTGTGTGTATGAGTACTTCTTGAACATTTCCAGCACATTTTAACAATGCAGTGATACTATTGACAACTCTGATCATTTTGGTTACTATAATCGTGATGAAATTTTCATGCCATTTTATATCTCTAATGTTGCTATGTAAACCAATTCTGATAAAAATTTAAAGCGGTTAAAAAAAAAAAGTTTTTGAAATAGACATGCGAAAAAATGTGCCATTAATTTATTGAAATACTTAAAATCACAGGGGCTACTTTAAATAAATAATTTAAGCCAAAGGTGTTCGACTGGCAAAAAAAGTTTGACAACCCCTGCAAAAGAAGTAATATAAGTCCGTTTCAGGTCTTCTTAACCTGTCTTGTACTTTTTTTCTTCTTTTTTGTTTCAGTTGTTAAATTGGCTTAAGTGTGTGAATTCAATACCACTGTTATGATTAGATAGCCAGTAGGACGTGGACACTTCCTTCATTCTAGCCATTATCAAATATATCTTAATTTTACGCTCATATAAGCGAAAGATTAATCATATCAAAATATTTCAGTTAGAAACAGTGGAGTTTGCAGTTGTCCGCACGATGTCACCAGTCTTTCATTTTACACCAGAATTTTCCTGACTCCACTAAGCTCCGCCTCATTTTGTAGCTTCCGGAGCAGAGAGGCTTTGTTCAGAATTCGCCATTGTGTGTGGAAGCTGCTGTAGTGCGTGGTTTCGTGTGAATATTTCCTCGGCTACTATGCTGTCGGATTTTTATGACTTTGGCAAATTCGGAAGATTTAGAGGTAATGGCATCCAAAGGGCAATCGATATTTCGGGTTTGGATTTCTGTGTACTTTCTGTGTTGGCTTTGGAATATAGCGGGCGGACAGCTGGTGTATTCAGTGTCGGAGGAAGCAAACACAGGCACTACAGTTGGGAATTTGGTGAAGGATTTTAATCTGAATATTCAGGACCTTGAGGTTCGAGGGTTTCATATTGTTCCGGGACCGAACAAGAGGTATTTCGATGTTAATACTAAAACTGGAATTCTCCATGTCAGAGAGAGAATTGATCGAGAAGAGATTTGCGAGCAGAATATTAAATGTTCTCTGCCTTTAGAAGCCATGATTAGCTCACCATTGAATATTTACAGATTTGAAATAAATGTTATTGACATTAATGATAATGCACCAGTATTTCGGACATCAATAACAAATTTGAATATCAGTGAATCAGCTTTTCCGGGAGAGAGGTTTCCGTTAAACAGAGCATTTGATGCTGATGTTGGAATTAATTCGGTAAAGAACTACAAACTGAGTCCGAATGAACACTTTTCTCTGGATGTTCAGAGCGGAGGAGAGCAGAGTGTGTCGGCTGAATTGGTGCTACAGAAAGCTTTAGATCGAGAGAAACAGCCTGTTATCCAACTCACACTAACCGCTGTAGACGGAGGAAAACCACCTAAATCCGGTACAATGCAGATTGTTGTTAATGTTGTGGATATTAACGATAATATTCCTGTTTTCAGTAAGTCTTTGTACAAAGCGCGAATCAATGAGAATGCGGTGCCTGGTACTCATGTGATATCGGTTCGAGCTGTTGATTTAGACGAGGGCGTAAACGGTGATATAATTTATGCAATTGTCAACCACGACAATGACAAAAATGTAAATGCCTTCTCGATAAACCCTGAAACAGGTGAAATTACTGTGCAAAAAGACGTTGATTATGAGCAGAGTAATGCAATAGAACTCCGAATACAAGCAAAAGATAAAAGTAATAACCCGAGAGGAGCACACTGTAAAGTACTGGTCGAGGTTGTGGATGTCAATGACAACATACCAGAGATATCTGTGACGTCTTTAGTGAGCACTGTTAAAGAAAATGCTCCGATTGACACAATGGTTGGAATGATAACTGTAACTGATAGTGATGCTGATAAAAACGGACAGGTAACCTTAAACATTCTGGGCTCTGCTCCTTTTAAAGTTCAGAACTCGTACAATAATTATTATACTTTAGTTGTTAATGGGCCTTTAGACAGAGAGCGCGCATCCGAGTATAACGTGACTATCTCAGCTACTGATGAAGGGACTCCGCCTCTCTCTAGCACCAGTGTCATTACTGTACACGTTTCTGATGTGAATGACAACGCGCCGCGCTTTCCAGAGCCCGTCATTAATGTTTATGTGAAAGAGAACAGTCAGAATGGAGCCGTTATTCATACAGTATCTGCTTTTGATCCTGATGTAGGTGATAATGCTCGGATAACATATGCTTTACTAGAAAGCTCGAAAAGCGGTCCAGTAACATCCATGATCAACATAAACTCTGATAGTGGAGATATACACAGTTTACAGTCATTTAACTATGAGGAGACAAAAACATTTGAGTTCAAAGTTCAGGCCACAGACTCTGGTGTTCCTCCGCTCAGCAGTAACGTGACTGTCAATGTTTTTATCCTGGATGAGAATGACAACAATCCCGGGATTCTCGCGCCCTATTCCGAGCTCGGTTCCGTTAACACAGAGAACATTCCCTATTCTGCTGATGCGGGCTACTTTGTGGCCAAGATCAGGGCTGTAGATGCAGATTCTGGTTACAATGCGCTGCTGTCTTACCACATCTCTGAACCCAGAGGAAACAATCTGTTCCGAATCGGAACCAGCAGCGGGGAGATCAGGACTAAGAGGAGAATGAGTGACAATGACCTGAAAACTCACCCGCTGGTCATTTTGGTTTGTGATAACGGAGAGCCCTCACTGTCAGCGACTGTGTCTATTGATGTTGTGGTTGTTGAAAGCGCAGGTGATGTCAAGACTCCATTCAGACACGCGCCGATAAAGGAGGAGAGTTTCTCGGATTTAAATCTGTATTTGCTGATCGCCATTGTGTGCGTGTCCGTCATCTTTTTCCTGAGTCTCATCAGTTTGATAGCTGTAAAATGCCACAGGACAGACAGCAGTTTGGGCAGGTACAGCGCCCCGATGATCACCACTCACCCTGACGGGAGCTGGTCTTACTCCAAATCTACTCAGCAGTATGACGTGTGTTTTAACTCGGACACACTGAAGAGTGACGTAGTGGTTTTCCCTGCGCCATTTCCGCCTGCAGATGCAGAACTGATCAGTATTAATGGAGGAGACACTTTTACAAGAACACAAACACTACCTAATAAAGAAAAGGTAAGAGATTTGTATTACACGTGAGGAAAACGCTTTAATTAGAGCTGCTGTTTCTACTTTGAATTTTCGTGCTCTATATTGCTAATTCAGGTGATTTTATATCAAATTTGAGGGGAAATAAGAATTAGTTCTACCTTATTTCTCCCTACATTAATCTACTGTCGTTGCACGAAGGTTTAAACTGCAGTTTTATCTTATTTTGCACTGATATACTCTGTCCATGGTGCTGAAAACGCATATGTTCTTTTCTGCTGTTCATTCAGGGGGTTCGTGAGTTGATGAAAAGCTATTAATTAATATAATTAGAATTGAATTATAAAATTGAAATATTCAAATAATTTTGAAATATAAAATATAAGGTTGAAATGTGTAATAAAGTAGGGTTTATGATCGCAAGCGCTGCTTTGTTTACAGAGGTTACCGTGAAAACAGCTCTATTTCTGCTGTTCCATAAGCACGTGCTGTCAGACAGTGGATTTAATTTTTTATTCAGCCTGTCTACTGTTTTTGTTCAGACCAATGCAAAATCTGGACCAAAATTTTGTTGTAGCTCTTAATTGGTTGATGGAAAACAAACTTATGTGCCTTCTAAAAATTTCAACACTATAATAAAGTAGCATATGTAGAATTGTTTATGAAGCAGATAAAGTCACTATAATGTATCATTTTGACTCATCCTTTTCTTGAAAAATAAAAATGATTTAAAGGGTGAAATGTGAGTTATCATTTTATAAAACCTTTTTTTTTTAATCAAAACTTTATTTGAACGCGATACATGTTAGTAGATATGTCATGCTGTAAGTCACCCAACCAATTTGTATTTTTAATTTTTTTTTTATTTGTTGGAATTTTCAACAATTTCTGTGTGTGTATGAGTACGTCTTGATCAATTCCAGCACATTTGAACAATACAGTGATAATATTGATAACTCTGATCATTTTGGTTACTATATAATGGTGATGAAATTTTTCATGGCATTTTATATCTCTAATAACAATAGCTATGCAAACTAATTCTGATAAGAACTTTAAAACGGTTAAGAAATAAATATTTTTAAAATAGACATGCAGAAAATGTGCCATTAAATTATTGAAATATATACTTAAAATCACAGGGGGTACTTTAAGTAGATAATTTAAGGCAGAGGTGTTTGGCTGACAAAAAAACAAACAAAAAAAGTTTAACAAACCCTGCACTAGAAGTAATATGTCCGTTTCAGGTTCTCTTAACCTGTCTTGTACTTTTTTTTCCCCAGTTATTAAATTGGCTTGTTAAGTGTGTGAATTCAATGCCACTGTTCTGATTATAGCCTGTATGATCTGGACACTTCCTCCATTCTAAACATTATCAAATTTATTTTAATTTTATGTTCCTATAACCGAAGGTTTAAAGATATCAACATATTTTATTTAGAAACAGTGGAGTTCGCAGTTGTCCGCACGATGTCACCAGTCTTTCATTTTACACCAGAATTTTCCTGACTCCACTAAGCTCCGCCTCATTTTGTAGCTTCCGGAGCAGAGAGGCTTTGTTCAGAATTCGCCATTGTGTGTGGAAGCTGCTGTAGTGCGTGGTTTCGTTTGAGCATTCCCTCGGATACTATGCTGTCGTATTTGTATGATTTTGGCATATTCAGAAGATTTAGAGGCAATGGCATCCAAAGGGCAATCGATATTTCGGGTTTGGATTTCTGTGTACTTTCTGTGTTGGCTTTGGAATATAGCGGGCGGACAGCTGGTGTATTCAGTGTCGGAGGAAGCAAACACAGGCACTACAGTTGGGAATTTGGTGAAGGATTTTAATCTGAATATTCAGGACCTTGAGGTTCGAGGGTTTCATATTGTTCCGGGACCGAACAAGAGGTATTTCGATGTTAATACTAAAACTGGAATTCTCCATGTCAGAGAGAGAATTGATCGAGAAGAGATTTGCGAGCAGAATATTAAATGTTCTCTGCCTTTAGAAGCCATGATTAGCTCACCATTGAATATTTACAGATTTGAAATAAATGTTGTTGACATTAATGACAATGCACCAGCATTTCGGACATCAGTAACATATTTGAATGTCAGCGAATCAGCTATTCCAGGAGAAAGATTTCCATTGCAAAGCGCGTTTGACGCAGATGTGGGCAGTAATTCGGTGAAGAGCTACAAGCTGAGTCCAAATGAACACTTCTCTCTGGATGTACAGGGCGGAGGAGATCAGAGTGTGTCTGCTGAATTAGTATTGCAAAAAGCTTTAGATCGAGAAAAACAGCCCGTGATCCAACTCGCACTGACCGCTGTAGACGGAGGAAAACCTCCCAAATCTGGTACAACAGAGATTATAGTTAACGTTGTGGATGTTAACGATAATATTCCTGTTTTCAGTAAATCTTTGTATAAATCCAAAATAACAGAAAATGCGGCACGTGGTACTCACGTTATAACGGTTCAAGCAGTTGATTTAGATGAGGGTGTGAACGGTGAAATCACTTATTCAATAGTAAATCACAACAATGACAAAAATGTTGATGCGTTTTCGATAAACTCAGAAACAGGTGAAATTACTGTAAAAAAAGATGTGGATTACGAGCAGAGGAATGCAATCGAACTCAGAGTACAAGCAAAAGATAGAGGTTATAACCCGAAAGCAGCACACTGTAAAGTACTGGTCGAGGTTGTGGATGTCAATGACAACATACCAGAGATATCTGTGACGTCTTTAGTGAGCACTATTAAAGAAGATGCCCCGATTGACACAATGGTTGGAATGATAACCGTTTCTGATAGTGATGCTGGTAAAAACGGACAGGTAACTTTGGAGATTCAGGGTTCTGCTCCTTTTAAAGTTCAGAACTCGTACAAGAATTATTATACTTTAGTTGTTAATGGGCCTTTAGACAGAGAGCGCGCGTCTGAGTATAACGTGACTATCTCAGCTACTGATGAAGGGACTCCGCCTCTCTCTAGCACCAGTGTCATTACTGTACACGTTTCTGATGTGAATGATAACGCGCCGCGCTTTCCAGAGCCCGTCATTAATGTTTATGTGAAAGAGAACAGTCAGATTGGAGCCGTTATTCATACAGTATCTGCTTTTGATCCTGATGTAGGTGATAATGCTCGGATAACATATGCTTTACTAGAAAGCTCGAAAAGCGGCCCGGTAACATCCATGATCAACATAAACTCTGATAGTGGAGATATACACAGTTTACAGTCGTTTAACTATGAGGAGACAAAAACGTTTGAGTTCAAAGTTCAGGCCACAGACTCTGGTGTTCCTCCGCTCAGCAGTAACGTGACTGTCAATGTTTTTATCCTGGATGAGAATGACAACAGTCCCGGGATTCTCGCGCCCTATTCCGAGCTCGGTTCCGTTAACACAGAGAACATTCCCTATTCTGCTGATGCGGGCTACTTTGTGGCCAAGATCAGGGCTGTAGATGCAGATTCTGGGTACAATGCGCTGCTGTCTTACCACATATCTGAACCCAGAGGAAACAATCTGTTCCGAATCGGAACCAGCAGCGGGGAGATCAGGACTAAGAGGAGAATGAGTGACAATGACCTGAAAACTCACCCGCTGGTCATTTTGGTTTGTGATAACGGAGAGCCCTCACTGTCAGCGACTGTGTCTATTGATGTTGTGGTTGTTGAAAGCGCAGGTGATGTCAAGACTCCATTCAGACACGCGCCGATAAAGGAGGAGAGTTTCTCGGATTTAAATCTGTATTTGCTGATCGCCATTGTGTGCGTGTCCGTCATCTTTTTCCTGAGTCTCATCAGTTTGATAGCTGTAAAATGCCACAGGACAGACAGCAGTTTGGGCAGGTACAGCGCCCCGATGATCACCACTCACCCTGACGGGAGCTGGTCTTACTCCAAATCTACTCAGCAGTATGACGTGTGTTTTAGCTCCGACACACTGAAGAGTGACGTAGTGGTTTTCCCTGCGCCATTTCCGCCTGCAGATGCAGAACTGATCAGTATTAATGGAGGAGACACTTTTACCAGAACACAAACCCTTCCTAATAAAGAAAAGGTAAGGTATAACATATAAAGCAATTTTTCTTTTTTTAATTTTATTTTATTTTATTTTTTTTTTCATTTTTCATCGTAAAATAAAAAACTAACTTAAAACTAAATTTTTTTTGCCATATTTCTAAAATGTACAGATAATGAGAAAAGTAATGTTTTAACTGATAGTGTCATGTTATAGTTTTCTGTCGAAGCCACTTGGTGTCAGTATTGAAGTGTTTTGCAACTTTTGTGCGCGTCCACATTGGCTCCTCCTCAATCTCCTTTGAGCGCGTGCTTATGCGCTTTGTTCTGTTTCGTCTTTACGGCTGTAAGCATCGAAACAAATGGGCATATAGGATAATTTAACCAAAGAAAGGAACATGTTTTATTAATATTTACGAAGTAGATTCGCAATGGTTCGGATAATTCTTCTTGGCGGGACCGTTTTTTGTCTGGTTTTGCTGCTCTTGCTGTCTATAGCTTCAGCACAGATCTCATATTCCGTTTCAGAGGAGGTGAACACGGGGACGTTTGTTGGAAATATCGCAAAGGATCTTAATTTGAATGTTCAAGAACTTGAATCACGCGGATTTCATATCCCCCCAGTTTTGGGAAGGAACTATTTTGAGGTTAATTTGAAAACCGGTGTTCTGTTTGTCAGCGAAAAGATAGACAGGGAGGAATTTTGTCCAGCTTCACCGCAATGTTCAGTGAATTTAGAAGCCATTGTTGATAATCCGTTAAACCTGTTTCGCATTGAGATAAACATTTTAGACATTAATGACAATGCTCCGTCGTTTCGTATGATTTCTAAGCAATTTAATATTTCAGAATTGTCCTTTATTGGAGACCGATTTCAGTTGCCTAGAGCATCGGACCCTGATGTTGGAGCGAACTCAGTTAAAAACTACAAGCTGAGTCCAAACGAGCACTTTTCTCTGGATGTACAAAGCGGACGAGAGCAGAGTGTGTCGTCTGAGTTAGTGCTGCAGAAAGCTTTAGATCGAGAAAAACAGCCGGTGATCCAGCTCACACTGACTGCTGTAGATGGAGGAAAACCTCCCAAATCAGGTACAATGCAGATAGTCATAAATGTACAAGATGTGAATGATAATGCACCCGTGTTTGGGAAAGCTCTTTACAAAGTGCGTCTTGTTGAAAATGCACCAGTGGGAACATTAGTTATAAATCTAAATGCCACTGATTTAGATGAGGGTGTGAATAGTGAAATCATTTATTCTTTAGTGCACCAAGACAGCGATGACAAAGCAAACAGCGTTTTTAAAATTGATTCTTCCACTGGCATGATTTCAGTGCAGGGCAGTGTGGATTTTGAGCAACACAATGCATACGAGATTCATGCTCAGGCTAAAGACAAAGGGTCGAGTCCGCGATCCGCGCACTGTAAAATATTAGTAGAGGTTTTAGATATAAACGACAATGAGCCAGAAATATCATTAACGTCACGAGTGAACACAGTAAGGGAGGATGCTAAAAAAGAAACAACGGTTGCTTTGATTACGATATCGGACAAAGACTCGGGAAAGAATGGGAATGCGCATGGGAAAGTGGTAGGTGATGTTCCTTTTAAATTACAATCGTCGTATAAAAACTATTATTCTCTTGTAGTGGACGGGCCTTTGGATAGAGAGCGTGTTGATCGATATAATGTCACAATCATGGCGTCAGATGAAGGGACTCCGCCTCTTTCTGCCACTCGTGTTTTTACAGTATATGTATCTGATGTTAATGACAATCCGCCACGTTTCCCAAATCCTGTCATTAATATATTTGTAAAAGAAAATGGCCCTAAAGGCCAAATCATTTACACTCTTTCAGCTGTTGATCCAGATTTAGATGAAAATTCCAAAGTTACTTATGTATTATTGGAACCACTTCATAAATCTGGAAATACATATTCTGTTGTTAGTATAAACTCTGATAGTGGAGATATACACAGTTTACAGTCGTTTAACTATGAGGAGACAAAAACATTTGAGTTTAAAGTTCAGGCCACAGACTCTGGTGTTCCTCCGCTCAGCAGTAACGTGACTGTCAATGTTTTTATCCTGGATGAGAATGACAACAATCCCGGGATTCTCGCGCCCTATTCCGAGCTCGGTTCCGTTAACACAGAGAACATTCCCTATTCTGCTGATGCGGGCTACTTTGTGGCCAAGATCAGGGCTGTAGATGCAGATTCTGGGTACAATGCGCTGCTGTCTTACCACATCTCTGAACCCAAAGGAAACAATCTGTTCCGAATCGGAACCAGCAGCGGGAGATCAGGACTAAGAGGAGAATGAGTGACAATGACCTGAAAACTCACCCGCTGGTCATTTTGGTTTGTGATAACGGAGAGCCCTCACTGTCAGCGACTGTGTCTATTGATGTTGTGGTTGTTGAAAGCGCAGGTGATGTCAAGACTCCATTCAGACACGCGCCGATAAAGGAGGAGAGTTTCTCGGATTTAAATCTGTATTTGCTGATCGCCATTGTGTGCGTGTCCGTCATCTTTTTCCTGAGTCTCATCAGTTTGATAGCTGTAAAATGCCACAGGACAGACAGCAGTTTGGGCAGGTACAGCGCCCCGATGATCACCACTCACCCTGACGGGAGCTGGTCTTACTCCAAATCTACTCAGCAGTATGACGTGTGTTTTAGCTCCGACACACTGAAGAGTGACGTAGTGGTTTTCCCTGCGCCATTTCCGCCTGCAGATGCAGAACTGATCAGTATTAATGGAGGAGACACTTTTACAAGAACACAAACACTACCTAATAAAGAAAAGGTAAGCCTTTATAGGGGGCCTCTATTTGTCCAATTAATTTTTATATTTTTATTTTTTTCCCCCCCGAAGTTCCTATGCGTGTTTTACATAGTTCTAAGTCTTGTATTGAGTTCCTAACACCTCTGCAGAATCATGGGCCTTTTTAGATTGACTGAGACCGAGAGCTCTCCATGGTGCTGAAAAACACTGATAAGCATAGTTTGAATCTGTCCAGCAACAGTGAGCTGAATTGAGCAGTAATTATTATGGTGCCTATATGGAATACCAAATATTATGTTTGGCCAAACTATACAGATCAGTTTCAAGGGTTTTTCCTCATATTTGCAGCTGCTATTTTATTGTTGTTTTATTTTTTCTTTATTGCTTTTTTCTCCCCAGTTCTGGCCACTCATATTATGCAGAGATTACTACGTTTGTTTCTAGGTCTGAACATGAGTCAGACGGCTGTCACGTGCAGAGAGGATTTGTCGCTGCCTGTGTCATGTTGGTTAAGGAGGCCTGCCCGGCTTCTGTGCTCCCTTTGGATGATCTCTGGCATATAAACCGCAACAAAGGATGCTACTACTAGGCTTATATTTGCCAATGCTATCTTACTGAACACATGCCTTTTCTCTATTTTATTGCTTTTTTTTTTTTAACTTACTGCAGGCAGTTCTCGTTATTGGTGGTACTCCTTTTCAACCTCTCTGTGTGCCTTTCAATCATTTTAGAAGCTATTTCCCAATGGAATTTTCTTTTAAATTTATTTTGTAAACAGGATTCAGTAGATTAAAATTTTAACTGCAGTCCAGCCACAAACTGTCTCTCCTTGCAGCTGAGGCCTCTCAGCAGGGTGGGAGCAATACGGATCATTTCTACAGCCTGTAATTTGGAGAAGGGCTGTCTTATGTCCCCATATATAGTGCTGTCTCATTCACAAATTAAACCTCTATATGTATATATATGTGTGTGTGTGTATGTGTGTATATATATATATATATATATATATATATATATATATATATATATATATATATATATATATATATATATATATATATATATATATATATATATATATATATTTATTTATTTATTTTGCATGGTTTGATAATGTTAATGGCCAGTTGGATGCTTTCTCTCTATCATCCCTATGCTTTTAGGTTGATCTGGTTGTGTTTGTCTCTGTTGTACACTTTAGCGGATTGCACCAGTTACATGCATGAGGATGCTTTAGATGGTCTCCAAGCAACATATTAATGTTCTACCTTTGGTCATACTATGGTATATATATACACAGCTATATGTAAACACACACACACTGTCTGTGTTTATATATATATCTGTCTCTTAATGTTATCTCATCTGCTGTTTTACAGTACACCTGCAGGTTTGCTGTGTTTTGTTGCATTAAACAGAACCACACAAAGCAGAATTCAGCTCTATTATTGTCTCTGCACCAGCTGAGATTTTCCTTCTAAGTGGATGCATGTTGCCTGTGTGAGAGAACAAGAGGGGGAAGGGAGAGAGAAAAAGAGGGATAAAGAAAGGGAGGAGAGTGGGGGTGTTGAGGAAGGAGAGATGGGATAAAAGGTAGAGAGAAAAATCCAAAGAGAGGGAGAGAGAGATGGGACATGTAGTGGGGGGAGGGGCCGGTAATTTTCCGTTCTGCGCTGCAGGAGCCCATGGTTTGCAGGCTGAGCTCATAGTTCTGACATCATCACTGTCAATCACACCGAAGCCCCACCCTGTGCTCCAGTTCTGCTGAGGACAAGAGTCACTGTGACAACAACCGCAAACACAGTCATGCTGTTTATAGAGTGAGCGGTATATGTGTGTGTTTGTGATAGTTTGCTTATATGAGCAGAGGTTGCAACCTTGATATTTGTTGACCAGCAGTGTGAGTAAGAGTGTCAGCAGCAAAGGTTTCATTACAGTCCTGCACTGACTCTGGCTTGTACAGAGCATTAAATTGATTTCATAAGCACATTACGAAGATACAGTTCAGCTAATTGCTTTACATTTTTGTAATGTGCTTTAATGCAAAGAGGTCCACTCGTATGAACAGAAACTCAATTCAATATCAGCTGTGCTGCTGGATAGATTTATTATTCACAATATATTATTTTGCAGTGAAATATTTTAATGTTTTTTTTTTTTTTTCCCAAGGCAATGTCATTAGAACATTTTCCTTCAAATTCTTCATGACTTGCAAGAATGAGATGTTCTTGTTAAAGCAAAGAATTTTGAATTGCATCTGTAATGCAAATGTTAGTTGCTAAAATGTTGTTATAGTTGGTACATTTCAACTTTGTCCATCAATCAGTTCAAATCAATCAATATGTAACTCTGATTTAAAAATTTGTTTGCAGCAGAATCTTTATTGTGTTTAGCCTTAAACATTTTGAATAAAATTGGTAATAATAGCTGTTTGGTTAGGTTTATGGTCCCCCTGACTCCCTGAAGTGAGCTTAGAGCAAAATAAACCATAAAATATTGAATATTTTTTGCCCCATCATTACCCATTCGTAGTTATGAGCTAATGCACATGATTTATTGGCACAATCATTGACCAGTTGTTAATTAAGTAACATATGTGTCTTTTGTTCCCTCTACTCTGTCTCCCTCACTTCCTGTCCAAACACGTGCCATAATGATGTTACATTGCGATCTTGGCACTTAGTGTCTTTTCTTATCCCTTCATCTTCAGGTTGTCATGGCGACCAGGCTCTGTTTCTTTACAACCAGCCAATGCTGCATTTTGCCACACCCACACACACAGTGAGAGAGAGACCGAGAGAAAGCAAGGGGGGAGAGAAAACGGGAAAGAGCATGCGGAGTCTGTGTGAGCATAAAGGGTGTGGTGAGCTGGTATGGTAAATTAACAGAAGAGAGACCGTAGATTTAGAGCATGTTCATGAAAAAGAGGGAATAAAAGGGGAAGCAGGTGGTATCAGGCAAACAAATGAGGGTGTCGGGGAGACAATAAAAACCTGATTTGCTGAATTAATTCACTCTCGGGAGTGTGAGTGGAGAAACAGCAGCCGCTGGGAGTTTAGCCACTGATTAAACATGACAGAATTTATCATAGGCTCATTGAGAGACAGAGAGGAAGAAAGAGAGGGAGAGACAAGTAGCAGGAAAAGATGATGAAACATGGGCGGTGCCAGTGGTGCTTTCAGGATGTAAACCCTGATTGTTTTTAGTGAAAGCCCAGAATGATTTTTTTAATAAAATCACTTCCTTTTCCACAGAGTGGCTAAATTTTGTTGCTAACAAAAATACATTTTGTGCTCCAGTATTATAATTTAGATGTAGTGTCATGAGCCAAGTCTGGTGCATATATTAGCTCATACTTGGAAGGAGTTTTAATTATAGGACACACAAGCCTGGACATTTGTCTTTGCAAAACTCTTTGAAAACCACAATGTAAAAACTTTGTAAAAATTGGCAAACTAAGCAGCTATTTTTTGCTAATGCACTCATTTAACAACCTTCTAAATAAAACCATAATCTTGCAGCATCCCAACTGTTGTGTGTAGATCTACTGTGTGCTGTTAATGTACAAAACCATTAAAGAGTGAAAATAATTGTTTTTCAAAACTGTAAATAAAGTTTTGGCGTCCATCTTGCAATAAAGTACGATTTTAGCATTTTTACTTAATAAATCTCATGTTTAAATGTAGGGTTTTTTTCTTCAGTTTTTGTAATTATTTCTGGTAATTTATTATTATTTTATTTTAAAATACATTAATACAAGATTAAAACTGCTGCTTCTGGTACTTTTCCCCTTGTAAACTATTACCCTATGCTATTATAATATTTCAGCATTCATTCTGAAATATATATATGTGACCCTGGACCACAAAACCAGTCATAAGTGTAAATTTTTCGCAATTGAGATTTCTACATCATCTGAAAGATGAATAAATAATCTTTCTGTTGATGTATGGTTTGTTAGGCCGAGATACAACTATTTGAAAATCTGGAATCTGAGGGTTCAAAAAATCTAAATACTGAGGAAATTACCTTTAAAGTTGTCCAAATGAAGTTCTTAGCTATGCATGTTACTGATCAAAAATTAAGTTTTGATATATTTACAGTAGGAAATTCACTAAATATCTTCATGGAACATGATCTTTACTTAATATCCTAATGATTTTTGGCATAAAAGAAAAATGGATAATTTTGACCCATGCAATGTATTTTTGGCTATTGCTACAAATATACCCCATCGACTTAAGACTGGTTTTGTGGTCCAGGGTCACACATACATATACATATATATATGATGCTGGAGAAACATGGAAATATATATATACCGTTATTTGTCTGTCCTAAGCTCTGAATGTCCACTGACTCTAAAACTGTTCTTGTAGGGCAAGCGGCAAAAAGAAAAATAATGGAAAACCTGGCTGCTTGATTTATTCTTGCTTTCACACACATGCACAGCATTTATGGGGTTCTCAGTAGTGGCTTTGCAGCTCTGTCTGTGCAGAGGACTACTGAGGCTTGTCTGCATTGCCTGATAGCTTTGTTTCACCTCCACAGGCGTCTATTTTAGAATCAGGCTTCTGAAGGGCAGCCAGTGCTGAGGCAGCAGGGTTTATCGGGGTCCCGGAGGTTGACTTGTTTTGTGTTTAGTAAAATCATAGACTGTTCTCTGACGGAGAAATGTAATGGAGGAGAAATTACACATGCTTTGGGATCACAGATCCGGGGATCACGTTGGTTTACAGAAGCAAAGAGCGTTTTGGGTGCATTTAGCTGTGCCTGCAGAGAATAGAACAGAGAATTCTGAATGTTTTATTTATTCTGCTGTCCCTAAAATGTCCTTTTGAAGATGTACTAGAAGTTTGAATGCTTTTTTGAAAATCTAGGCTATGATTAGTAACGCCTATCTTGGGAGTTTTAATTATTAGAGAAAGAATGTAAATATTTGCTCTGGCAATGATTCAATTTAATTACAGTTCTTTAAAATAAATCATTTTTTGAAGTTGTAAATAAAACAGATTATTTGAGTATGTTTTACAATAAGACAATTTCAGTTTTTTTCTACTTAATGTTTATTTTCTTGGTGTTTCTTTGTTACTGTCAGATTTGCTAACAATTTCTGAATGTAAATTATTTCTACACATTTTTTTATTGCATACGTTGTGATGTTTACCAATGTCGAAAGATAGAAAGAAGATGCATATATTTGCCTTCTCACTCACTTGTCTTTAAATTTTTCTCTTTAAATTTGAATATTCTCATGATTGGCCAGGATATGCCAGTTTATTCTACAATTAAACCATTATTTAAGAGTAGCTGAGAAGGAAAAGAGGACAATCTATTAAAAATAGATCACACTGCAGGAGAAACATGGAAATGTCTGGCAGACATAAGTATTGAAGATAAGAGCATAACAGTGTTTAGAGATTAAATTTGCAAAGAGGGATTTATTTATTTTTTTTAAATTCCATCCCATTGCTGCTTTGGCTCATGACAACATGTATTCTGATATGAGTTATGCAGACCTGCAGTTCTTCTTTGTACCCATAGAGGTCTGACTTTACCCATCCTCTGTTTGACAACATCCAGTTCATGCTGACACGCCCAGAGTATTTTCTTCTTCTTGGCCTTTCAGCCTATATCCAATTAATATGCAGGTCTCCTAGAAATAAAATAAAGGATGATAGACAAAAAAATAAAATAAAATTTAGGAGAGGAAAAAGCTGAACTTTATTAAGCATGATATTGATATCTTTATCTCATAATATAGCAAAGTTTTAATCTGTACAAATATCCAAAGTTGTTTACATTAAATTGTACAATACAAATGTAGAATTTAATTAGATCTTTTTTATAGAATTCTATATTTCTATAAACTATTTATAGAATACCTCATACATTTTTATTTAATTATATTAATTTATTTTTAATAAAACATTTATTTAACATTAAGAAAAAGTCAAATGTTCAATTAATATTTCTATAACAAACATATGGCTCAACATTTTCATGTAGTTTATACCATTGCAAAGCTTTAATCAAAACAAATATCCAAATATATTTACAGTAAATTGTACAATAAAGGTGTAGAATTTTATTTAAATGTTGAGCAAATATATATAATTGTATCAGATATTTAAAGAATACTTTTTTTACATGTTTGTTTCTATAACAAACATCTATGAAAAATATCCAATTAGATACACAGTAGTAAAAATTAAATAAATAAATAGTTTATCAAATAGAGCATGGTGGTCTTCTGATGATGTCATCTTTTACTGTGAATGATGAGTGCAGTGAGGTCATCACTCATGGCCCTGAGCTGTGTGACAATGAAGAGGGGAGCCCCAGTCGAACAGAAATCACAAAACTGACTCACACACATTTTTTAGACAGACAACACTGACTCACACACTCCCATAATGACCCTCATTTTATGAAGACACGTGAGGACAATTCAACACATGAATTATAGAGAATTCACTTTCATAAACGTTTCTACTCAGACTCACCTCTAACAACTGTGTGACAGTCTCAAAGCTGGGCCTGCAAAGCTCTTTTCTGCATAACAGCCATTATTGCAGTCTAATGAATGTCTTTTTAAAGGGGCAATAACTGCATTGTAATGATCCAATGTTAATATTTCAGAGTCATTTATAATGAGTGAGTAGAGCTGGAAATTAATATCTAGCAGTAACTCTGGTGAGACTCTGATACAGAGAGGTGATAATCTGTCTATCTATCTATCTATCTATCTATCTATCTATCTATCTATCTATCTATCTATCTATCTGTCTACCTATCTACCTACCTTCTATCTATCTATCCAATTTTAGTAATATGGTCAATCCTGAAAGTTTATTTGCTTTTGTGTTTTGAAGTGGTCTCAAAACACAAAAAAGTGGACTTAGACTTTGGATGCCACTGCGGGTAAATAATGTGTGTATGTCCTGTTTACATCTAGAATAGCTAAGAAAATGAGGAAGTTGAAGTTAAGATGTAAAATTGTACAGACTAATTTCAGAGTAAGTGAATAAATGGTTAAGGGTGGTCGATAAGAATTGCAGAATGAAGGGTTTTATTTGTTGATTAAAAAAAAGCTCCCAATACAGAAATATTCAGCCATTGCATAACATTTAAGACACTGATTTGCATGAAATTTGGCTTCAGAAGGCGCAAAACAGCGTCCTTTTGTTGAGTCTGACAGGTGTCCGTTTGAGCAGAAAGTAGGAGATAACTTCATCTAAAACCCGAGAGAGGGGAAAACAATTAGCAGCAGACAGCAGATGGATGCAGTTCCAACAAGTAAGACAGGGAGATTTCAATGTTGTACAAATGCATCACAGCACAATGAGAGACAGAAAATGACAGTGAGAGAATGTGTGCGTGTACATGCTAGACAGACCTCGAAGGAAAGGGCAGGTGTTTGGATCAGCTTGCGTGCATAATTGGCGAGATTATCGCAGGGTTTTTTTCTTCCTCCTCTTTGAAATGGGCGTAAACAGCCATGTGTGTCCCGCAGGGAGCGTCTGTGAAATGTCAGGGCAGCGCAGTCAGAGCTCACCTTTGCTGAGCAAAATAGAAAAGAATACATTTGGTGACTTTGAATGTGCAAAGAATAGTTTTTATAAATTTAATAGTTGCCTTATATTGCCTTGAATATTCTTTTCACTATTTTATATATTTATATATAAAATATTTTTAAATGAGGCAAGCCACATCTGCAGTATAAATAGCTCTAATTCATTGTACAGTATTGTTGCAAATTTGTTGCTGATATACACACAAGTTATGTGACTTATTGCTTATTATTATTATTTTTTTTTTTTAAAGATTAAAGATCCACCCCTTTCTCTTCTCTTCTCTCTCTCTCTCTTGCCGTTAATGGTTTTTATTTCTGTTTTAAATCCAGGTGTTAGCAATGAATGTCCTTTTTGTTTTCAGAGAGAGACCGTTTTTCATAACTTTTTGTATTGTTCAAGACTTAAGCCTTTATTTGATGGTTTGCAAAATCTTTTCAATTGTTTTAATGAGAAGTTTTCTGTGAAAACTTTTATTTTGGGCTTTAAATATGTTCAAAAACGAAAGTATGAGTGTCAGTTGTTAAATGTTATTTTGGGTAAAGCCAAAATGGCCATTTATATTGGCAGAAGAGATAAAACTGAGCAAAAAAATTGAATATAATGTTGAAAGGGTGTTTACAGCTATGATCAAATCAAGGCTTTTAACTGATTTTTGTTTTTACAAAGCTATGGACTCTTTATTGTGAATATTTTTGAAAGAATATGGTGTCATAGAAGAGCTCTGTGTTCTGTTGTTGAAAATGAACTTCATTTTACAATCTTTTTATGAAATGGTTTAAAAAATCTTGGAAAAAAAAAAAGATTTTAAGTGAGTAATCTTTTTGTTAAAGTTGCTAGAAAAATTCAAAATTCTCTCTGTCTCTCGCTCGCTCTCTGTCTTTTAAACACCGTAGTTCTGATCAGAGCGCGTCGCTGCGTTCAGTCTTATCGTGGGCGCGTGGATTCTCCAGAGGCAGAGAGAGGCGAGCTGAGGCGAGGGAGGGTGGAATGTGGGGGAGCTTTTACTCGCCCTGTGGCCTGATGACTCAAAGCACCAGGTTCTTCTAGGTCATTCCGTCTAAACATTAACCTAAACATAGCACTGCTATTTGTACAGCAAAGCCTGCCAGACATCACTTGTCGTCAAATTGCACCGCTAGTTGTCACATTTTTTAATCAAGTAAATATTTGTCAGGGTAGGTTTATTTCTGTGGTAGCCATGTGTTTAGGACCGCCTTCGTGCTTATAGCTGTCACGACCAATTCGTACGTATTTTACGAGGTTTAATTCGAATTCGATTTTGTAAGATTTGTCTAAACCCCAGTGACGCGTAGGTTTAGGGGCGGGGTTAGGTGTAGGTCATTCGTACAAATTCATACATATTGTGCAACTCGTAAAATACGTACGATTTAGCAAAAATCGTATGAATTTGTACGAGTGAGGTCGTACGAATTAGCCATCTCGTAAAAATATATACGAATTGCAGTGAGATGGGGCTGGCTTATCATGTTAGACGAAATAGACATTATAATTGAATCGAATTCCTGTTTTTAATTAAATTTACATGAGCTCAGGTCATCGTCGATTCTTGAATCGACGATGACCTGAGCTCATGTAAATTTAATTAAAAACAGGAATTAACCGTCAATCCATAGTATGGTCACTTCTGCCCAGAGACAGCGTGAGCTGGCGGCTCGGATGTGTGAGATGTGTGCTAATGTCTGACTGGAGAGAGAGAGAGCCAAATACACTGCCCAGAGTTTATAGCTTCCAATGGATATCTAATAGCCCCAATGGACATTAATAGATACAGTGTCAGGACTGTTGGCGGTCTGATGCAACTTCCCGCCTGGCCTTGATTAATTAAAGAGTTTTATTGGTTCATGTGAGGTACAGTTATTCGTTTGAAACTTGGCATCAAAAGGCCTGCAACAGAACTGGACCCACAAGCCGTATTAGGAATGTGCGGAATTTTAGTTTTCTTTTTATATCTTTTGATTTATGCTCTTTGGATGTCTTAAACTAATAATGCGTAAATATTATTAACGACTATTTGTTTATTTATTTATTTAGACCATTTTTTTGCTTGCGTAGAAAATAGCCACTGGCTATGCACCTACCTATCTCCACTCACTTTTACAAACCTTGCATCCACTTAAGAAGCCTGCGTTTGGTGAATGAGCGGCGCCCCGGGGCTCAAAATGACTTTCTCGAACCGTCATCTTTACCGTGAGCATCCCTAACTTTATATATTTATTTATTTATTTATTTAAAAAAAAAAAAGAGAGAGAGAGAGAGGGAATTTTCTGCTTATTGTTTTATACTTTCATTTTATCTCTATTTTAGACCTTTTTTTCCTTTTCTTTTTTCTTGTAACTTTGTATTGCAGCATTTCTTATGTTGCATCCTTAGGATGAATCGCTTTGTTGCGTTTGCCTTATTTTTTATATTCCTCTGGTTTGCTGTTGATCAATTGGAAAAATATGGCTAAATTGCACGTAGCGTATGTGTGCACTTTTTTCATGTTCACAGGTACAGAAGAGGAAAGTGGCATTATGTTGGTGGGCTGGCTTGCATCAGAACGTTTGGCTTGCACCTGTTTTGTACATAAAAAATGAACGAGTGGATGAGCCCCATGGTAAAAGCAAAAGAGGAGAGAGAGAGAGAGTGGAAGGAAATGTGTGGGGGAGGCAAAGCAGTCAGAGATGCTCCATTTGTAATCGGTGACAATTTAATCTGTCAGTTTTGGGAACAGTAGGAAGAGCGAGTGAGTGGCCAGCGAGTGAATGCTGACGGCTAACTATAAAGGCTGTCAGCAGTATTGAATGCATAGACAGTGAGAAGTGAGATGGCTTTCTGAAATGAAAGGCGAGAACAAACCAGTCAGGAAATTGCAAATCAAATTTATATGTTCATTAAAAGTCAAATATGTTTTGATAAAATATAATTCGTCGTTCGTATGTATGTGAAATGTCATTTAATGTGAGCAATTTTACTGTATAGAATCCCATCTAGTCACCTCAGCTGTGCGCTGAGAAGAGGAGACAATGAAAAAAGGGCGGTGGCACTGTCTCTGTGATTGAATGCAGTCGTGTTTTAAATCGATATTAATGAGAATGTTTTGAAAACAAGACGAATGCTGTTAAAGGCGAGAGAAAACGACCATTTTCTTACTATATTTGTGTTTTTTTATTCTTCGTGGAGCATCTGGTTGTTAATAAGCTTGTCGATGTTTTTGTTCGGAGGTGCTGAAATGCAGTGAGCTGCGCTGGTTAGAGCGCGTTGCTCCCATCCCCCGCCTGTACAGCACAGGGTAAGGGAGGGGGACAGGAGAGAGAGGGAGCGATAGGCAGCACCCTTGTGAGGGGAAACGAGAGTCAGCTTCGCGGAGAAGAGAGAAGAAAAAAGAGCTGGGGCGCAAACAAAAGAGAGAACATGGATGAAGCAGGAAAATGTCTGTTTAAAAAGGCAGCGCAGCGGAGGCTTTGGTCATCCTGCTCATAGTCCGCCCGTTTTTTGGATGCCGTGGTTTGGAGCTGTTGCGCGGGGAGCTCTCAAGGCGGAAAGCGGTTTTTAATCCGTCTGTGGATGTTGCCAGCTTGCGATGGCTGTTGCAGGGCGATGTAGCTGCATAAAAGAGAACGTGCCTCTTTGTTTTTGTTTTTTCATTGTTCTACTAAGTGTCCTTACAAATGCACAAATTCGCTACAGCATTCAGGAGGAGCTGGAGAGCGGCACTGTCGTTGGTGATCTTGTTCGGGATCTCGGGCTGGATCTGCGAAAGCTTTCGGCTCGTCGGATCAGAATCAGCTCCGACAGTGCGAGGCGATACTTCAGCATCAACCACAAAACTGGTAAGCTTGTTATAAGCGACCGGATTGACCGCGAAACGCTCTGTGAATTCAGCGGCACCTGCACGCTAAGCCTTGATGTGGTGTTAGAAAACCCATTCGAACAGCACAACGTGGATGTTGAGATTTTGGATGCAAATGACAACTCGCCGCTTTTCCCGCGAGACGAGTACCAGTTGGAGATCTCCGAGGGCGCACAGCCAGGCGCGCGGTTTTCCATTGAGGGCGCGCAGGATTCTGACGACGCCTCAAATTCCGTGCGCCATTATCGCCTCACCTCAAACGAACACCTGGCGCTCGATTCAACCAAACCACCTGCAGACGGAAAACACATAGAGCTCGTGCTGAAAAAGCCTTTCGACCGTGAGCTTTTGCAGTCCCACCAGTTTCTACTCACCGCTACTGACGGCGGATCTCCTCCGCGCTCAGGCACAGCCAAAATCAACGTGCGCGTTTTGGATACCAATGACAACGTGCCAGTCTTCGGCAGTTCCGTATACAAAGTGAAACTGCGGGAAAACTCTCCTGTTGGCGCTCTGGTAATTAAATTAAATGCCACAGATAGAGATGAGGGCTCCAATGGGGAGGTATATTACTCATTTAGCTCTTACACGCCAGATAGAGTGAGGCAGGTGTTTTCCGTAGACACAGACAGTGGAGAAATTAGAGTTAAAAGCAATGTGGACTATGAAGAAACCAACAGCTATGAGATGTATATCCAGGCAGCAGACAGAGGCCAAGGGGCCGTAGCAGTGCACTGTAAAGTGGTGGTGGAGGTGCTGGATGTGAATGATAATCCTCCTGAGATTGTACTCTCCTCTCTCTCCAGTCCAGTTCGGGAGGATGCTCGTGCAGACACTGTGGTGGCTTTAATAAGCATAAATGACAAAGACTCTGGACAAAACAAGCAGGTCAGCTTGGACATCATCCCCCCAAATCTACCTTTTAAAATCAAATCATTCCGAAACCATTACACCATTGTTACCTCTGCCTTCCTGGACCGGGAGACAATAGCATCATACAACGTCACAGTTACAGCCACGGATGGTGGAACACCACTTCTTTCATCGTCAATGACGGTACGAGTAGAAGTGGCAGACGTAAACGACAATCCACCACGTTTTGAACAGACTTCATACACTGTTTATGTCTCAGAAAACAATGCACCCAGTACACCTATGTGCGTCGTCAAGGCAACAGATCCTGATGCTGGTGAGAACGCTCGCATCACATACACCGTCCTAAATGACAACAACCATGGTATTTCAGTGGCAACATATGTTTCTGTCAAACCCGCCTCAGGTGAGGTGTATGCACTGCGATCGTTTGATTTCGAGAAGTTGCGTGAGTTTCATTTCCAGGTTAAAGCTCAAGACAACGGTGTGCCACCTTTGAGCAGAGTGGCAACTGTTTATATTTACATCATGGACTCCAACGACCACAGCCCGCAATTTGTTCTCCCAGGGGCAAATGGCTCACACTCCACAGAGACTATTTTGCGTAACTCAGAGGCAGGAGTCCTTGTTTCACGTGTCCTGGCTTGGGACTTAGATGCTGGAGAAAATGCCTGGTTGCTATACAGCCTCCATCACCCTCCAGAATTGGACTTGTTTAAGGTGCATGAATACACAGGTGAAATCCGCACAACACGGCGAGTAAACGAGGACAATTCTACAGTCTTTAGCCTCACAGTGCATGTACGAGATCATGGTTTGCCTCCTCGCTCCGCATCTACAACAATCAACATTGCCGTTATGGAGCTCCCACCCAAAGTGGCCCCAGACCCAAAACGCATTATCAGGCCACACGGCACAATGATATTCTCCCATGTAACCCTCTATCTTATCATTGCCCTCAGTGCAACCACCTTTGTTTTTTTGCTCACCATCTTTGTCCTAGCAATTGTTCGCTGCCATGCTTACTGCAGCCAGCCTGATGCTTGCTCCTGCTCACCTTGCTGTGGGTCCAGGAAGAAAAAGAAGACTACAATGAAGAAGTCACCCAAAGACGGTGGAAGTGGTGCTGTGGCTGCAGGTGGCGGAGGAGGTGGAGCTGCAGGTGGGGGTGCTGCTGGCGGGATCACAGTCCAGCAACAGTCTGCGGTAATGCGGAGAGACCTAAAAGTGGAGCCACACTACATTGAGGTCCGAGGAAATGGCTCTTTAACCAAAACATACTGCTATAAGACCTGCCTGACCGCCACCTCAGGAAGTGACACTTTTATGTTCTACAATACGGGCCGGCCGATGAGTGGGACTTGGGGCTCGGGGGCAGACCGTTTCTTCACAGGACAGAGTGGGCAGTTTGTGCGCAGACTGAGCATGCCCGACGCTACGGCAATACAGGTGTGTGCAGTGCCCACACTGTTATAGCATCCATTAAGGAACTCATCCATCTATCTGCCTCATCCATGCATGAAGAGAGGAGAAATTCTCTTCTCTTCAATAATGTGGTACCTTTTCACCCTCAGATGTGTTGATGATTTAGGAGTAGCCCCAACATTTTTTGTTTTGCTTCCAAATACACACTCACTCACACACACAAAAGTGGTGTAGAAACAGTTTTCAATCAGAAATTGCTAGTAAATTTCACAATTTATTTCAAGTAGGTGCTAGTAAAACATACTCCAATAATCTTTTTTATTTAAAACTTCAAAAACAAAATGACAGTTTAGTGAAGTTGTTTAGTTGTATTGCTGACGTTTTGCAGTACCGCTACAGGCCTGTTTCAGCAGTGGAAAGAACAGGTGTTTTGCTTGGTGTACAGCAGGGCTCAGTAATGGATCCTGTTATATTGGAGCGTTTTTTCTTTTTCTTTTTGTGCCTCATTAATTCACAGCAGCGATCTTCAGTTTGAACTGCAGAATGTGTGCATGTGCAGTTTAGATGATTTAGGGTATCAGACTCTCTTTCCACTTGTTTACAGCTGTCATCAAATTGCATTTCGTCAGTTATGAATTTAGAGAGAAGTGCTCTGTAGGGACCACCCACTGGTCTAAAGATGGTAGCCATTGGCTTGACAGAAGGATTCCTGTGTGTTATTGTCTTTCCTTTAATTTCCTTTTACACATCAGTTTTTGATAATCAAATTTAGATAAATGTTTGATCATTCTGTTGAACTCTTTACTTTATATTTTAGTCGTTCATTAGGAATCTATGTTGCTCAAAGTCTTTCACTGCCATTAACACTGATCTCACGGTTGCAAACTCACCAGTCTGATCATTAGCCAGAAATTATGACTAATATTATTTAAGCGCCCATGCTTGCCATTTAATTTAATAGTAATTTTGTCTAGCCCCTACAGTGAATGCAACTGCATAACAGCTTAGCAAGTCAAGCAGTTAGCCAGAAATCTTGAATCCCACCTGCTGCATCCACCTAGAATCCCACCTGCTCTATCTAACCTGAAATCTAGTATGTACTGAACACTGGACACAGATTTACGATAACATAGACCTTCACTTTATCTACTTGAGAAAATAATTTCAGAGTAATTCGTAATTAATCCAAACATGACAATTTATTCACCAGGTAATCAACATAATTATTCAAAATCCAATTCAGACAATATAAAGCGTCCATAAGAATAAGAATTTAGAAGCATATAAGAATTTAGAATCCAATAAGAATTTAGAAGCATTTACCTGGTAATGAGAACTACACACGGTGATTGTATGGGAGATATGTCTACAGATTTCCTGAAACTTTTACTACCCTAATTTTAATATCCAGATAAACCATCAATTTACCAAACGTTGTTGTTTGCTTGTTGATTATTAAAGATTTTGGCACATAGGAGTTGTAAGTGAGTGGTGAGGAGGATTCTTTGATTTATGTGGGAAGATGCATCTCATGTACATACATGAAGTAATTTGTGTGAGAATTGCATACAGTACACTTAAAAAAACTAAATTTTTTTTACCTTCATTTTGGATTATGCACTTCATTGCTATGTGTTTTAAGACTTAATTGAAATGCCCCCAGATGCTGTAAGACCTTTTAAAAGATACCAACCATGAATTGTCATACTCTTGTTCACTTTGATTTTGTTCACTCTGATTTTTGCTGAGTTTAGGAGGAGAAGGGGGTGTAGACAAGGGAGAGTGAATGAAGGAAACAGATGTGGTAGATCAACAGTGAACTGTTGAGGATGTTAACCTCATGAGAAAGTGTTCAGATGTTGATGAGTTCCTTGTTTTCTCGGACAGTAGCCTCATCAGGGTTCAGTAATCTTGGCATCAGCCTTGCAGCTCTCTTTTTCTCCTCTCTTTCCCTCTCTCCACGCTTGTTCTCTCGCCCTCCCTCTCTCCAGCCTGTTCTGCAGTGCGCTGTTTCAGGACAGCTGGGTGTGTTTATATTTAGAGGTGTGAAGCTCAAACAACACTCCAGTTTCTCTGTACCCACACTTAAATCTCTCTAGAGAGACTTTGCAGTCAAGCTTCAGTTTAGTTACACAGCTTCACGTTGGACATCTTCCACTAAAACCAACTGTGATAGGCCTTTAATCTGTCAACACAGGCTAGCATGATTGGTCCTCTGACAATAGATAGATATATAGTCATTCTTTTGTATAAGGTTCTTTTTATTTTTTTACATGTCATACACACTTACTATTAGATATGTAAATCTCAGGAAATTTGAGAGAATCCAATAATAATCGCTGCCCAGAATAATGGTGGTTAGAAATTAAAGATTTAATGTTTTGTTTTATTTTATGAAAGGAACCACTCTCTTTCTGTGTTGTTAAACCCTGTTAGATTGACCATAGCTTTCAGTGTAAATCGTGCTGCCCCACTGAGTAATGCATCATTCCCAACAGATGAAATTATTGTCTTATCAGCAAGTCTTTGCATCAGAGTTTTTTCAGTCTTTCAAGCCTTAATATGACCAGCAGTTTATTACAAATGAAGTCTTCCCTGTCTGCTCTGTTAGTTCACCAGAGATCATCATTACAAACTGAGGGCATTTATGTTGTGTTGTTGATCGGGTTGTGAGTGTTTCAAGGATTACTGGATGCGAAAATAGTTTCTCTGTGTGAGCGCCTCTTATTTGTGAAGTAATTACTGGCTCATTTCAGCTGTTCTCATTAAATGTCAGTCATGTTTGTTCTCCCTGTGTGTGATTAAGTGGCAGTGGAGCTGAGCTCTGCGTTTCTGGTGGCTGATTGGCTGGTTCGGTTTGGAAAGAAAAGGACGGAAGGATTGTGATTGGTTGGTGCAGAGGTGCGAATGCTGTATCTAGGCGAGGTGTGTCCACTCAGAAGGGAACTGAGAGAGAGAAAATAAGGAAAAGAAGAGTAAGGAACTGCTGGTGAGAAGAGATCAGACTGAACTCATTATCTGCTTCACACACTTACACACACACACACACACACACACACACACACACACACATAGTGATAAATCAAAGACCCGTGAGGTGAATAAAAACAGATCACCAGTTTCTTTGCTCAGCAACCCTCTCTGTTACCATATTCACTTTATTTGAGTGTCTTTAATTTCTTCAAAGGATTTAACCCCTTTCAAAAGTCTTCCTCCTACATATGCTTATTTACTGTGAAACAGTTAGTGTATCAGATGGTTACAATACATTTTAAACCCTCTGGGGTTATTTTGTTGTTGCATTTGTGCGTTTTTTTTTTTGTGTGTGTGTGTGTTTTCCCCTTGATATTAAAGGTTTGGCCATTGAAATGTGGTCATTACAGACCTGGTGCATTTACGTGAAGCTGATTTATATTCAACCTTTCTTTATAAAAGGTTTTATTTGACAGTTTGTATACCATCTATGAAAAGTTCATGCTAGGTTGAACATCAGTGTTAGTATGGGATGTTTTTGTGCACGACTGCTAGCTGGTGTGTATAGTAGTTGTCTTGCAGGCTTGTATGATGGATGTGTGTGTTGTGTGGAGGAAAAGCAGGCCCTGCTGATTACATTTTGAATTGGATTTCACATTGATAAATGTCCTCCAGGAGATGTTTGTGAGAGGGAAAATAGGTGACAAAAGGACGGGTAGGGAGCACAGATGCCATGCCTGCCTTTTTTTGTATATTGAAGTTGATAGTACTGAAAATCTGGGCAGCATAAAACAAGCGGAAATGTCCTGCTGTGCCTTTTAAATGCGAGGAGATTTTACATTGATTGTAAAGAGGCAAAGGGTGTGTATCATACTACATACTACTAAGTAAACAAAGATTCACCCTAAAATTAGAAGGGGAGAAATATTTTAGTGTTTTATATTCCAATTTTGCATAAAGAAAATGTCATTTATTTTACATCTTCATTCATGCACTTATGCTTTTATGGAGAGTGACTCATGAATTTCTATTTTAGAATCCTTTTTTAGGTTTTTTTTTTTTTTTTTTGCATTGGGACATTTAATGACAAGCAAGCATTTCCTCCATATTCTCATTGATGACAATGTCACAATGCCATACATCTTTATGGTACTAAAAAATAAGCTTAATTTCCTTTAAGCAATATGCAGTGTCTTGTTTCTGTTCTTTTGATTTTGAAATGAAATGTGACCTAGACATGTTCTTGAAAGGTTTCATGACATTCACTCACCTTGTGCATTTTTAACTGCCGATCAGTTTCCTTCTCCCTGAGGAGACTCATTCAAACCGATCTCACCCTTCTGTTACTGCTCCTTTAGGGTATTATGACCCTTATTCATCTAATTTGTTTGAGTGGTTGTTTGAAATCTTGTTTTGATGATGAGCATCTCAAATTGGCATTAATGTCTGTGTGTCTGTGTGAGGGTAAAAATGTGTATGTTTAAGATATGAATGAAATCTTGACCCAACTCTAACCCTTTCCTCAAAGCCAGAGTCCTGCAGCCATCATGACCATATGACTACACTCCAGCATGATTAATTAATGAGATGATTTAGGTTTTTTGATCCGCACCAGTGCTTACTGTCATCTCTTTCTCTCTCTTTTTGTCTTTGTCTTTCTCAGCCTAAAGCTCCCAGTTCAGACTGGAGATATTCAGCGTCCCTTAGAGCAGGAATGCAAAGGTAAGACTTCATTGGGTTTGTCTTTTTTGTTGTCATCTGCTGAATATGCCCTATTACTTTAAAGGGATAAATAAATAGTAAGTAAATTTTCTTTCTGTGGTCATTGTTCCAAAGTTGAGGAGGAATTATCACAAACCATTCGTACTGTTTTGTCACAAAATATGTACTAATAAAGATTATATGTTGACCACAGTAAAACTACTACATAAAATGTATAATAATGACTTCTTTAAATGGATAAATCTGGTGAATGGAAGGCAAGAAAGACATATTACAAGACAGCAATTTCCGGACATTTTATGGATGTAGTTACCTATGAAAACAACTGATGTTGATATGATTATGGAAACTCATGTGCACAGATATTACATTACCCATAAACCACTGGACCGTGCTGGGTAGCATATAGTTATCCACCACTCATTGTGAATCAACCAATGGTCTGATATGGATGTAGCAGCCACTGAATGACCAGTACAGCTGTACAGCGACAATTTCCGTGGAAGCAGAAGTAGGTCACATGCGGCGATTGAAGTATTGCCTGCAGCCATGTCGGCAAAACGAAGACAACGAAGGACATTGTAGACAACAGACTGGGCAGCACATTCACACATGCCAGGGCTATGTGTGTGTGACTGAATGACCTCCGATCTTCATTAGTGGTACACTGATTCCCTCCTAATTACAGCAAGGTTTAATGAGAGCTAATGCAGCCACGCAAATCATTCTCATGCATTAAATCAGATTCCTGTCTCACAATTTATGTGCCTAGAGAAACCGCTGCAAAATTAATTTCACATTTATGATGCTCTTGCTTTCTCTGTCTTAAGGCAAACTTATAAGGCTTTCATTGATAGTTTCTTTGTAAAGTCAGTGGCTTCTTATTAATATTTACTGTTGCTCATTTTTAGAGTTTAGAATTTAAACAAACCCTAACTCCCAAGTATATATATATATATTTTTTTTTTGACATGCAAAATAGTTTGTGACATTACTTGCTGCTGTTACTTTAATAAGTGAAGTAAGATCCATAGGGATCCAAACCATATCCAGAGACCAGAATTATTTAAATTGCAACACCCTAGCAACCTCGTAACAATGTGCTAAAGACAATCAGAGTGAGATTTGCGAGGGCAAACATTACCTTTATTTTATCATTACTCTCCTAAATTTATTTATTTATTTACACCAAAGCCAAACAGGTTTATGCAAAAATTGCTTTTTGCATGTTAAATAGAGAAATGATCAGTGGAGAAAGCAATGACATTGATATGCAGGCAGAAATGAGCAGGGGGAAGGAGAGGCAGACAGAGAGAAAGCGAGAAGGAGGATGTTTGAACATTAGCTGAGGATCATGTATTTGGTCCAATGTTTCTCATTAATAATGTATTAGCCTTACTGACTGCTGCTTCACAGCTCTTTAAAATGGCTTCCACATACACGCACACGCACACACACACACACACACAGCATGTAATAGCAGCAGTAACTGCCTGACCTTGGACTGCAAACATTCATCAGAGAAGGAGAGAGAGGGGGGCAACTAAAATGGTGGTTTTCCACCCACCCCCCTCTGTTCTGCATGCTTTGTCTTTGGATAATTTTGGATGGGTTTTACCTGATTACTGGTTGATTGCAAATATTAGAAATGTCACAACATATTAATTCTTGTATTTCAAAATTCACATTTAAAATGACATATTTCTGTTCTGTTATGGAAGATGATGCCAAAGACTGGTGTATTTGCTCTTATGTTCATAATACTTATCTATCCACTGAAGAGTGACTGGCATGCTAAAATAATCAAATAGGGAGATTAGCAATGTTATTTATCTTTTAACAATTATATATATATATATATATATATATATATATATATATATAAAAGATGCATTATATTGATCAAAAGTGGCAGTACAGATATGTACTGAAATGTTATAAAAGATTTATTTTGTGTAAACATTCTTTTGAATTTTCTATTTATAAAATAATCTAGGAAAAAAGGAAAAGTTTCCACAAAAAGGATGAAGCAGCACAACAACTGTTTTCAACATTGACAATAATCAGAAATGTTCAAATGGTCAAGACCTACATATACTCAGTCAGTCATTGCCCAGGTCAAACATAAACCCTACTTTCATGCCACACATTGTCCTTTATAATCTAGGACATTATCTACAGACACATCTTTTCTCATAGAGTGGGATCTGTGACAATTTGAGTATGAAAAAATTGACATATGTATAATGTAAAAATGATTTTTATTCCGAGAAAACGTTGTTCTTTTGATTTTTCTATTTATCAAATAATCCAGAAAAAAAGGAAAAGTTTCCACAAAAAGGATGAAGCAGCACAACTGTTTTCAACATTGACAAAAATCAGAAATGTTTCTTGAGTAGCAAATCAGCATATTAGAATGATTTCTGAAGGATCGTGCAACACTGAAGACTGGAGTAATGATGCTGAAAGTTCATATGTATTTTTGATCAAATAAATGCAGAAATCAATCAATCAATCAATCATTTTTACGATTATTACCATTTTACCATGTCTATAATTATAAGTTTAGTGTTCATACTAAATTCATTGATGGCAGTATGCCATAATTAGCGTGTAGAATGAGCTAAAAAAGGGTACTGTGATAGAGAGACAGTTTAAGTCCAGCATACGAATCAACATAAGCATTCAACAGCTACCTTCTGAAATACATTTCTCCACCATTTTTTTATGATGTTGTGATGTTTGGGAACAAATATAAGTGCTTCATGTTTTCAGCCACTCTGAGCACAGTAGCTGATCCTTTCTTAACACACTTGCAGCTGCACACAGAGCAACAGAGAGAACGTATCAAGTGATAGCACCCTTTTCTCAGAGTAACAGAAATCTCCAGCTTGGTTTGATTTTCTGCTACTGGCGATTTTTAAGGCTTTTTCCTGACGCAGACACAAACGTGGGTGTATATAGAGTCAACATAAAATGGAGTTTGCAATACATTTTACTTCCGTAATATGGCACATTTCCAATTGAAGCAGGATGATCAACTGCACAAATTACACCGATAGCTGTGTTTGTGTGTAAGAAAGAAAGTATTTGGTGTGAAATTTGCACAGGAGTGTAAACTTTAATCTCAGAGGTAATGTGACTGCAGAGAGGAGCATGACCTAATCCGTAATCTCTAATCCAAGTTTCTCACAGAAGACCTGCATATACTCACACTCAATCATTCAGCCCAGGTCAAACATAAACCCTACTTTCATGCCACACATAGTCCTTTATAATCTAGGACATTATCTACAGACAAATCTTTTCTCATAGAGTGGGATCTGTGACAATTTGAGTATGAAAAAAAATGTACATACTGTAAAGAATATCTAATTTTTTGTGCTTAAATTTAAGAAACCCATAAATAGAGCAGAATTGTAAATTATGATCCTTCATAGTAGTAATACTAGTAGTAATCTTGAAAATATTATTAGTATTAATTTAACAAAGCTCACAGCTTTTCAATGTTGTATTTCAATCAAATCGAGGTTTGTTTTTTGTTTGTTTGTTTAAATAAAAGGTGAATTAATAGTTTTCTTTCCAAAAACTTTCTCCTTTGTGTATAGTTCGGTCCATATGGAGGAGTCATCCGTGATGCAGGGTGCTCAAGGAGTTCTGGTTCAGAACTGGCCCACCGTCTCCAGCGCTCCTGGTAAGATATAGAATCTAAACTCTATATAGCAGAAACACTCTTGAAGAAATTCAACATTTTAAAATGAGATCTCTTTCATTTCTTAGTTGTTTCTCTAATCAGATTGACATCAAATAGAGTCTCAGATGCTTCTCTGTTTCCTGTTTTGCCTTGAGAAGAGCTTGAACTAAATTGAAAGTCCTGATGTTCTGAGCTGCTATCCACATTGACTTTATAGCTCTATACTCAACTCATGTGTATATTCTTTTGTGAGAAACATCTTAATCCAGGTATATACTTAAATGAAACATAACTGAAAACCCATATTAATTCTTCAGATCTAGAGCAACCACTGAGTAATACACCTTTCCTCTGAGTGTCCTGGCAGGACTGTAACACTGTCTTTCACAGTTTCACTGATATTACCCCTCAGGACCATCTATCACTCTATCAACCCCTGCCCCGATCAAGACTATCACTCTCTTATTTTCTGTCTCACATCATTCTTTCACTTGCATGCTTCTTTCCCTGCAGTCTCCTCTGCATTGGCCTCTTTTGCTGAGCTGAGCTGTTGCAGTCATGCAGGATATAAGGAATATGACCTACATGAGGCTTCTTTAGGAAACCTAGCCGAGTAGTTCAGGGAGCAACTCAGAAACCACTGCAATACATTAGTGATACCATAATCTGCCTTTTTTGTGCCATGTTGAGTAGTAACAGTAAATATGAATTCATAATGGAAGCAGCCCACTCAAAATGTGTTTATGTACCCAAAATTAAGATTTATCATCATCATTTGCTCACCCTGATGTTGGACTGGAGGGAAAAATTATCTGTAAATAATGACATTATTTTGGGGATTTATAGGAATAAATTTGGGGTCTTTGGTAATATACAGTAGATAAACTACCGTTATTGCACTTTTTCTGTTTTTAGAGCTTGGTAGTACAAATCACTCTCCTCTTTCACTGTGTAGAAAATAAGAGATTTTAAGTCTGTTTACATTTTAAACAAGTTTACATTTTTATTTATATTTTATGCTTCGTCTCATTTTGTGTTTCATGGAATAAAGACATTAGAACAAAGCTGAAACAACACGAGGGTGAGTAAAAGATGCAAAATTTTGGGGTGAACTATTCCTTTAAAACTGCTATTGTACATTTTCCCACAGTCTGATCACAGTGGGATCCCCTGGTTTTAATGTTGGATTATATACGTTTAGCTCGCTCAGGTGGCCTATCTCAGCTAAGTGATGAAGTAGAGAGTGACACCGATTTCCACAGCTCTGACCAGATCAAGCATAAATCCAGTTTATCAGCTGGAAGAGGAAATGACACAGTCAGAGGGGATGCGGAGGTTATCTGCAAAAGCAAGAAAGAGAAGCTCAGTACAAAGCGGTGAACGAGAGAGCGTGGCGAAAGCACAGAGAGATGATTCGATTAGGAGATGAATATTAATAATGGTCAGCTCAGAGTATTTCAACACAAACACGCACACATTCTTTCTCACTCGCTGTGGAGATGTCCGCTCATGGTAATTAATCCACAATATTAGATTCCATTCCTATTTTGCCCATCTAGTCTCTTTCTCGCACTCCAAATAATTGAAGAATCACCTGTCTTTCTGTAGAAGACGGAGTCTCGGTTATTAATCAGAGATGTCTGCACACACTCTAAATCACCCATAAATGGATTACCACAACCATCAGGGCAAAACATATTAATATAAAATACATTTTAAGTCAGAATCAACAAAAACATGCTTAGAATAACAAATTGCATCACGCTGTAGCGTTGTGTTTGTAGCCATATAATATTGATGTGGTGTAGTGTAGAACATTATGTTGAGGAAATAAACATCCTGTTATACAAATGTGATGAATTTTAGAATTACATAAAAACAGACTTGCTCTTGTGGTGGCGTATGATGTACATCACATGAAGGCAGCAATAAACCTCTCTACCATTTTGTCTGGGATCATTTCCTGGGTCACAAGGTCATAGGTAGGAACTCGGATACAATTAATGAATATTTAATTTCCTAATTAACTCTGCGTGAGGGTCACGGATGTCTAGGTTGAGGCTCGACCCTCTAGGATGGAATGATGATGTGACTTCTGGAGGTGTTTGAAATAATGAAAGTAATTTAGTTTCAATAAGATGAAAGGGAGAGAAGGAGGGAGAGAGGACAAAATGGGCACAATTACTCTGGTGATGAAAGAGCAATTTGTTCTAATTAAGTCTCTGATGATGACTGCAAAAGCAAAGACTGGAAATGAATGAAATAAGCCTCTTTAGATTTTTAGCTCTCTCTGTCTCCATCTCTCTTTCTTTTCTCTTTCTCTTTCTCTTTCTCTCTCTTTCTTTCTTTCTTTCTTTCTCCTATTCACTGTTTTTCTGTCTCGTTTACAAATCTTTCACAAGCTGCCAAGTCTCAGATTCTGCTTAGCTTTTTAACACATTATTTCAGCCAAAAATGGAAAATTATATATTATTTAATGTATATACTGTATCTCTTTGTTCCAAACTATCTTTCTTCCATAAAACACACAAAAAAAGAAATTTAGCAAACTTTTAATTATATTAAGCTCCTAAAAGAAATTATAAGTATTAATATAATAATTAATGTATAAGTATTCCATACTATTCTTTCTTTGTATGTGACCCTGGACCACAAAACCAGTCTTAAGTAGCACGGGTATATTTGTAGCAATAGCCAAAAAAAAAACATTGTATAGGTCAAAATTATCGATTTTTCTTTTATACCAAAAATCATTAGAATATTAAGTAAAGATCATGTTCCATGAAGAGATTTTGTAAAGTTCCTACCATAAATATATTAAAACTTAATTTTTGATTAGTAATATGCATTGCTTAGAACTTCATTTGGACAACTTTAAAGGTGATTTTCTCAATAGTTTTATTTTTTTTTATTTTTTTATTTTTTTTTTGCACCCTCAGATTTTCAAATAGTTGTAACTCGGCCGAATAAATCAATCGATATTATATCTATAGTCACATATTATATCTTCTGGAACTATATGATATCTTTTGTGGTAAAACTGACTAAAACAGAGGTTGTTCACTGAAACGTTTCTCACTGCTGTAGTTTTGCATTCCTTAGGTTCAGGCCTGTTCAAGAATGTTTATCAAGTCATGTGAAACATAAAAACTATAGATCTTTAGAATCAAATGTGATAAAATGCCTCTTCGTCAAAAAAATTAGCAGGATACTGCAAAGGGCAAAATTTACAGAGAATAATGTAATGCATCTCAGTCAGTTGTAGAATGTACACGATTCATTTTAACTTATAACGTATTAAAGTGGTTTTAAAAAAAGAGCTGAATCTCATTTAACTTAAAAATTAATTCAAAATTGTTTAATTTAATTTGATAAGTCAAAGTCATGAAAAGCAAGCCGTGATTTATTGATCGTAGAATTTTCAGTGTATAGTGTATGGATCATATGGACCATTTGTATTGTGTTTGCTGAGATTTGGAGCTTGACAGATGGACAGAGAGCTTGATCAGTAAATTATGGCATGTTGATTTTTGGCCAAGCTTTTAAAACCGTATAAGACAAGAAAAACTACATGCATGAATCAGACGACACCGTCGGTTTTGTTGTCAGCAGCAAGAGAATCGACAGTTTAGGTGGTAATGTGAATGCTCAGTAGGTCTGTGGAGGTGTAAAGTAGTGCTGGTTTGTTTTATGTTCTGCATTTTTATGAGCTTCGTTTTAAGCTCTGGCGTGCAAAACACTGGAGAAACCAACGCCCCTGTCTCTCTCTCTCTGTCTCTTTGTTGTGTGTGAAACAGATGGGCAAACTACCAAAGCATAGATCTACAGAATTAAAGTAATGAAAATAGGATAAAGCATGCTGTCTGTCTCAATTTCTGTCTAACTCTGTTTTTGCGTCTGTCACATTTTCTGTTTCTGTTTTGTTTTTTGTTTTTTTTTTTCTTCTGAAATGCGGTAAAATGTCAAAGTGAAACAGTATGACAGAGGCAGAGGGCAGGTAGACAGCCTAAGGGAAAAAGGGATTGAGAGAGTGACAATGAGGGAAAAAAGGTGACCGAGGGGGAGAGTGAAAGAGAAAACAGAGATGCAGAGAGGAGGGGGCTGTGACTGCCTCTGTTGCTAGGGGAGAGAAGTATTTGACCATTGGAGAGAGAGAGAGAGCATTCTGTATTAGTTTCCATCAGTGTCTCTGCCACAGCCAGATTTCACTGGAGGAGGCAGTTTCCACGGCAACCATTCATACCATGAACAGGGTGCTGGAGGAGTAGAGGGAGAGTGAGAGAGAAACAAGTGAAGGGGAAATGCAAAATGGAGAGAGAAAGAGCGGAGAGGTGTGGCTGAACTAGAGAGTTAACAGAACATCATATAAAATAAAACAAATGGATAAAGCTGTGCATGTAAGGGGAAGAAGGAGGTTTAGAGGGATGAGGACAGGTGAAATGGGAACAGATGGATGAAAGAAATAGAGAAATATGAGAGTTTTTCTCACTTTTGTCATCTCAGTAAAGCTATACGAATTGAGAGAAAAAAAATATTTTTCTACTGTGAATGTGATTGTTCAGTTATAGCCGGTTGGGTAAAGATGGATGAATGGAGAGATAAATGGATGGGTGGATGAGTGTGACCTATCCTGATCTGTCTGTTTAAAGATCATCTCTACAGGTGGGCCAACCTGCACAGCCCACAGGCTCTTGTTTCAGCTACAATGCCATATGGCGCACAGAAACACTTGCCCACAATGCAACGCACATTCATACTCACAATCTGACACAAATACTGTTACTGTACCTACAATGCAACATGCCTGTATTTTATTGGCAAAAAGCTAGTTCAAAATGTTACAAATTCAGTACAAAAGGATTATAAATAAAAATAACAGTCAGAGGTATTTAGAGACAAAAACTAATATAGCTGAGACATTATTCAAATAAAAAATGTCAACAGGTCTTACTGATTTCCAGTGATTTTGTAGTAATTTTATGATTTTGGTTTTATCACTCACTTTATTCAATCAGTGACACAGAGGAAAGGCTGTGCAAGAGTGTATGTGTGTTGTAGGTCTAGTGGAATTTTCCAGAACACGCCAGGGGCTTTAGTCAGCTCAAAAGGGTAAACTGAGGACAATCCTTCTCTTTCTTTCTTTCTGTGTCGTTGTTTGTCTCCATATCTTTTTTTTTTTTCTTTTTCTTTTTTTTTTTTTGAGGCTTTGAAATATGAGGTTGAGATTCATTCATTTATTCATTCATTCAATCATTCCTTTATTTTTTATTTATTTATTTATTATTAGTATTAATGCTTTTATGTATGCATTACTTGTGCATTCATGTATTTGTATTCTTCCCTGCCTTTATGGAAAACAGGGATTATTGAAAATAACAGCATTATTCACAAAACATGCAGTTATCACAGAGAGCAGAACTGTCCTTAACACACACATGCACTGCTGCCTTGGCAGGCTCATGAGAAAGCTTGTGGTGCCATCTGGCACATATTTGATCAGGATTACTAGAGCCTGACGTACCAAGGTGTGCCACACACACACACGCGCACACACAGACACAAACTACAGTGTGATTATATTCATTCTGCACAGACAATCAGTACCACATGCACATATCTAATTAATATTGTATGTCCACACATGCTTTATTATTCACACACACAGCTAATGAAAGTTAATCAAATTTTCTGTTAAATATTTAATGTGAAAACATGCAATTTACACATACAGACCGTAAATAACAAATTGTGAACTGTGATTCATAAATAGACAGAGCTACCAAACATATATTATAATCTAAATTTATTTCATATTATAGATTGAAATTTTGTAATCTTCAGACTAGCTGTCATATTTTAAATCCGCCAATTTCCTGTGCTTCATGCAGTGGAAGCATGAACACAAATCTGCTGTCGACTGCTGTTACGCATGCACACACACATACTGCTTCAAAAGCGGTGTGGTCTCATCTAAACAAACCCATAATTCCTTGGCTCTGCAGTGTTGCTTAGAAATCTGCTCCTTCAGGAGTTTAGCGTTGAAGTTTGGCTCATATTTCATCCTCAGACTGCCCTTCCTAACCACCTCTTCTGCATTATGTAAGAGGGCACTCCACTCCTCCTTGAGATAGGAGAGAGATACAGGGATATATAGAGAGTAGATGGGAGGGGGTCGGCAGACTCATGTTGTTTTCTTAATGATGAGACGATTCGATTTTCTCCCCATCATCTTTTTATGGGCTGGATCTTACACTGGCCATAATAATCATGCCCTTGTCATGCAGCTTATTAAACCTGTGCCATTATCTGCTAGCCAGGCGTGTGTGTCTGTCCAAAGACTGCATCACACGAAAGGTCAAGGCAAGATGGAGATATGCAGAGGATGTTGTAGTCAGTGTAAATGTATTGGGAAATTACTCTTAAACTGTATTTTGCCGTGATACTAGCTACTCCCAGCTTAAAACAGATAAAGTAATCTGTAGAAATAATGAAGAAATAATCAATATACAGTTAAGGTCAAAAGTTTACACCCCCCTTTCAGAATCTGCAAAATGTTAATTATTTTACCAAAATAAGAGGGATCATACAAAATGCACGTTATTGTTTATTTAGTACGGACCTGAATAAGATATTTCACATAAAAGATGTTTACATATAGTCCACAAGAGAAAACAATAGTTGCATTTATAAAATGACCCTGTTCAAAAGTTTACATCCGCTTGGTTATTAATACTGTGTTCTTACCTGAATGATCCACAGCTGTTTTTTATTTTTATTTTTTTTATTTATAGTTATAGTTGTTCATGAGTCCCTTGTTTGTCACGAACAATTAAACTGCCTGCTGTTCTTCAGAAAAATCCTTTTTCTTCAGAAAAAGGTCCCACAAATTCTTTGGTTTTTGTATGATTTTGAGATCCATCTTTTCACACCGAGGACAACTGAGGGACTCATATGCAACTATTACAGAAGGTTCAAATGCTCACTGATGATCAGGGTAAATGTAACTTATTTTGTCTTCTGGGAAACATATAACTATCTTCTGTAGCCTCTGAAGGGCAGTATTAAATGAAGAAAAAAAAAAAAAATAAAATAAAATAAAATAAATAAATATATATATATATATATATATATATATATATATATATATATATATATATATATATATATATATATATATATATATATATATATATATATATATATATATATATAAGCCAAAATAAGAAAAAGGTTTTCACCCACTCAGTTTTTGAACGTTAATTTGACAGTTTTGAATTCAAAGTAAATTAACTTAATAGCATTGCTACTTTTAGTAAGTTACTCCCTAGCACTAGTGAATTTTATGCCTTATACAGTCAGAAAGATAACTAAAGAATGACAGAAGCAAAATGGAAGGGCATGGAGAGAGGAAGATTAGATGTGATGAAAGAGTATGTGAGAGTGAGAAGAGAAAAAAAGCATTTGGGCGTTTAGTTGTTGTGTTGCTGAGGGATTTGGAAGGGTTGTCAGTTCCCTGAGGACTCGTAATGGATGCTGCCTGTTTCTCGTTCTTATTTCTTACACACAATCCTCAATACAGACCTTCTTTCACTCACAGATATCATAGTCAGAATGGTTCTGAGATTGTAATCCATCTTAATCTTCACCGCAACATGAGCTACAGACAAAAGGCGAAGTGCAAACAAAGACCTGCACACAGATATGATGCCAAAGGTGTCGTCTGTATTAAATTAAGTGATGTTGTGGTGATCCAGTGTCATTATAAATGAGATTACTTACTCATCAGACAGAGAGAGAGAGATTTTCAGCAGTGCACAGGGGATGTCAAACATAGATTAGACCAGCTACCACAGTAATTTACATTTAAAGACGAGTACATTACACTGCATTACATAATTTCCTACTGTTCTGTTCTTATGAGTGAAATTTAACAAGATAAAAATGTGTGGTGGGAATGAATGGTGAAATTTGACTGTATATGAAAGAAGGTTGGAGGAAGGGGTGGGGTGAAACATTTTTAAAGTAAATGTGGCCAATTTTGAGTGTAATGCATCAGATTATTGTTGTAAATTAAAGTTATTGAAGTAAAACAGATTATTGAATTGAAAACAAATGTGGAAGAAAACTAGACTAAAAAGGGGGAGAGAGATAAAGATTTTAAGTATGTGCTTCTGTTGGTCCACTTCTCATTTTGTGCACTTACTAGTTACTAAAAAAAGTAATCCACTACTAATTACTTCTTTCAAACTCAGTTATTTCATTAATTTAATATTGATTGAAAAAATACATAAGTAGGCCTATTATTTGTATTACCTGATTCACTCCCAATATCAACAAAGCTTCTTTTTTCTTTTCTTTTTTTTGGTTTTGTGAAATAAAGAAAACAAATAGGGTGCACTTTTCTGCATTCTCAGTCTCCGTGAATATCTTCCTGAAATAAGTCACTAGAATGAACGAAAATGACATGAGAAATACAGTAGGCCTATATCTAAAGAAAGCTTGAAGTGTCTATCATTAAGTCATGTCGAAAACGAATATTCTCTGATAAAATAATCCATATGAAACCAATGCGAGGTCCAGTCTTTCCCATCTGAGCGCACCTATAATGTGATCATGCCCACACACATTGCGCACTGTAAGATAATCATCCACGCAAAACCAGGCTTGAGACACACGAACATGTAAACGCTCACGTCACCTCTGTAGAAAGATTCAAGTTCATCTCATACTTTTCGTTTTTGGAAGAAGCGCTGTAAGGAATAAGCCTTGAATTGTAATGCAGAGTGCAACATTTTGAAATATGATCTTTCATTGCATCTAAATGTTGTAGGACTCTCATTTTAGCTCGCATTCTCCAGTGATTCATTAAAGGGCATACTGACGCGCAAAACTTGATTTTTAGTCCATTTTTTTTTTAACACTGCATTTGTAACTTAAGTAACGTAATTTTATTGACATAAGTAACTGTAATCAAATTACATAAATTTAAAATGTAACTCGTTACTTTACTGCGTTACTAGAAAAAGTAATTAGATTACAGTAACGCGTTACTGAGTAACGTGTTATACCCAACTCTGATGAACAGATTGGGTTAGTTATCATTTTTGATAATTCAGCAGTACTGCAAAGCGTTTTCCTTCTCCCAGGCTAAACATTGCTGATTCACTGTGTGCCCTCTGGAGCTCTTTACTGCAGCACAGAGAAGACAGAGATAATTTATGTTTATAGAGGGACAAGTGTCTTCCACCATGCTTATTTCAGGGTGCAGAGGACCTTTATCATACCTGAAACATGGAGAGGTCCCTCTTAATGTTTTTATTACACACATTGACTGTTAAATAATGCTTTTCCTTATTTCTGTTTTTCTTAATCGTCGTGGGATATTATTATAGATTGTAATAGATGGTCTCTTTTTCTCTTGTAGATAATGAAGGTGGAGAGGTCTCTCCCCCCGTAGGCGCTGGAGTGGACAGCAACAGTTGGCATTTTCGATACGGGCCGGGTCCGGGAGGCCCTCCACATCTGAAACCCGGTGAGGTTCCTCCTGAAGCCTTCATCATTCCTGGTTCTCCGGCCATTATTTCCATCAGACAAGGACAAGACGGAGATGACAAGAGCGACTTTATTACTTTTGGAAAAAAGGAGGAGGCCAAGAAGAAGAAGAAAAAGAAGAAGGAGAAGAAGGATAAGCGGGAGAAAGGGAAAGATGATGATGATTAGAGAGACAGAGGAAGGAGTTAAAGAAAGAGCTGATTTTTTAAGACAGAAGTCTCAACGAAAGTCTGTAGAACAAAACGTGTTTTTATTAATTCTAAAATCCTTATTTGGGGCTCAAGCAAACTTTTTCTGTTGGATCTAACTGATAAATTTGGAGTGATTTTCTGTCACATCCGATCTTTCGGCTTTAAGCAGATAGCTTCCCCTTCCTTTTAATGAAGTAATTGATTAATGACACCTTGATGAGTTGTTATATGATTGATTAATATTCTCTCATGCCTCAGCCACTATTCCGCATAAAATGTCCTTCAGACTCATGTTGGTACGTCTGTCTTATTCATCCTCTTGGTTTTTGTTTTCCAATCTTTTTGATAGGGAGACAAAATCTGATTTGTTTGTAAGCTGTGTGCCGCTTCACATGTGCATTCGTGGTAAAATAGAGAAAAAAAAAAAGAAAGAGGGATTCAAAATTGAGTAAAGTTAGACATTATGGAAGCAGGACACACACTGGTGTAAATACGCAGGTTGGGCACCGCTGTATGTAAAACAGTGAAGACGCTGAATTAACGCTTTTGCTCATTCACTTCTCCTGGTGTGGGATTGGAGAATCATCCTTTAACACAAGAGACTTTGAAACATTTTCACTTATAAAAAATCTCACATCCTGGACAAATGGGAAAAAACAGTGTTTTATCAAAAAAGACAAAAAAAAAAGTACACCGAATGATGGAATGCACTTTTATTTTGTTGCTTTAATTTTGTTACCAGCAAATGTTCTCCAAGGCATAGTATATATGTGAGCAAATAGTCCCATATATACACACATACACACATAGACACACACATCTAGTGAACAGGGTCAACAATCAGTGAATCTCTATAGCGTCTCATAAACCTCTCCAGGTCTGAAATGTTTCTAACCTGGTTGGCCTTTTGGTTAACCAACAGTTGGAGAGGTACGCTCACAAGTCAATATCATGTAAAGTTCATGAGAAATCAGCTCTTCAGGAGCCTGGGTATGTGCTCTGTTGTTTATAGGGATGGCTGAGAGAATGTTTATGCATTATGAACAGTATTACTGTTGATTCACCAAACCTTAAAACACCTTTGATCCCATAAACTATCCTTAAATACCCTCTGTAGAAAAGGCATGGGGGTTATGCCATGATTTTTTTTCTGTGGCATTGCCCCATACCTGTAGTTTCCCTACTGTCCTTGACCCTGTCATCCCAACCCTAATTTTGTGCCTGCTTTCTCAGCTCAGTATGTCATACACAAAACCTAATCGCCTCCCTTCTGCTTGCTGTCTGGAGGGCCAACACACCCCAAGAGCAAAGAACACAACATATTAGCTGGGGCTTTTCAAATTCGAAGGGCAGGGTTTTTTGTGCGCCGTTTTTATAAGCTTTAAGTGAACTTTATTGCTACTGTACAGAGCTTCTGTCTGTCTGTCTCTTTCTTGATCTCTCTGCTGGGTAGGCTAGCTCTAGACATTGTGGTGTACTCATGTAGTATGGAGAAATGCAGACGACGCCTGTCAAATCCCCCCTCCCCCCGCAGAGGACAGAAGCCCCTCCCACAGTACTGTCATATGTTAATGATCCAGTGCTGTCCAATCAACCTCAGCTCTGTCTCTGTATAAGACATTGTATTTTCTGCTGGTCTCTCCTCAGTTCATTCTCAGACAGAGGAGGAATGGGAGAAGACAGATGTGCAGCTTAGGCAAGGGGTGGAGATTAGTAGAGAAGAACTTTGGGGTGAAAATAGTGGCTTGCCAGTTTGAACCGATGTTGAGGGTGAAGTGTGTAATTTCTGTGCCATTAGCAGCACCAAACAGAATTTCGCCCCATCTGCCTTTAATAGATCCAGCCATTGGTTTTGAGCTGGGTCAGACTGATTGGGTTGCTCAGACAAACAAAGCAAGGTTTTCAAAGACACATCCAGTGTTTACACAAGTATCTAAACCTAAAAAAAAAAAAAAACACACAAATCATCTGTACAGTTATAAAAACAATCAAGTGTTATTCATTTATGGTAATTCAACATTTTGCATCAATAATACACTACAAAGATCAGACTGTTGTCTCCACCCCATGCCTTCTAGCGTCTGATTACAGCGGCAGTGACACGTCTGTGTTCTGATGCTATTGGTTCCCTCACTTGCCTGCCTACCTTGTTGCCACACACCCAAAAACATCTCAAACCAATGTCACAATTACTCAAACGTGACTGCTGCATGACCTTTCCAGAAAGAAAACACTTACTATATAGAGATATATATGAATATAGATATAGATGGCAATGATTTTACTATTTTTGTTTATAGTTTTTATTCATTATTCACACAAGAGATTTGTGTATGTACCGTCTCTGAGCCTTTTGCATACTGACACCTCTGCACCGACTTACAGTGGACAGTTATGACGTTACTAAACCTTGGTATTTGTAAATGCTCTATAGTGTGATGCCCTGAAGCTCTCGTTTTTATCCTATTCTTTTCATTTTTGTTTATGAGAACAAAAAAGAAAGACAAAAAAAACTTTTGTGTTTGGCTTTGACATACCGATCAAACTAGCACTGTATATTGTAGCTAAATTATGTATGATGATTCTATCCCTACTCTTTCACTTCTTTGACAAAGAAATAAAAAGAAAAACAGGAAAAAAAAACATCCTGATGTAAAATACAATATATGTAGTGTATGCTTGTATCTAGTGAGCGTTCATGCTGTCATTCTTTCTTATTGTCTGGTGGTGATCAGTAGGTGGCGCTGTGCTGTCCAACTGAATGGCGCTCATCTGTTGTAAAACCTTCTTTTTGTACACCTGCTCATCAATATGTGATGGTGAATTAGTGACCATTCCTTTCTTTTTTTCCTCTTTCTTTTTATTTTATTTTATTTTTTTCATTATGATGGAAAAGTGGTAATGTGTTTTGTTTATAAATCACAAAATAAACTTTTCTTTCTTAAGAATGTGAAATGTTGTCAGTGTTTCTGTGTCTGTGAGCCAATTGTTAAAATTATGAAGATGATATGCTTTAATCAGAAACATTTATTTGGTGATATTTTGTTTATTGTCTGTCAGCAGCCAAAAGTAAATGGCTTTGGTGTACAATCTAGAACCAAACTGCAAGGAACTGCTAAAACTTCTACTGCAAGGAAGTCTGGAGAAATGAGAGAGAGAGAAACCCTACTTGCTCTGACTTGATATTTGGGCCATTTTATAATTGAGGTTACATTTCATGTCTGTTAAAAATAATTATATTTTTTTCTGACAATATTCTTCAGAAATAGATTTTATCCATTAAGAGAATATATATTATAATCTCACACATATTTTGTTGACCCTTTTTTTTTTTAGCTTGAAATTGCCATTATGTCCCTTAAATTCCAGTTCAAAATAATGGATAAAAAAGGTTAGAGATTATCTAAATTAAATTAATTTCTAAAATGCATTATCTAATGTATTATTTAAATACTTAAGAAAGTAAATTTATTTCAAATAAGAAAATATTTAATTGTACTCATGTCTACAAAAAACACCCCCGAGGACTAAAAAAAGGTTTATCACAAAACCATGTGACCAGTATTATGAGGGGGACATTTTGGAAAATGAGCTCCTAGTTTTTTTGGAGTTTTTTTTTTTTTTTTTTCTCCAATGGCCTATTGTCAAGGAGTATATTAATTGCCTGTCAACTATGTTGGGAACATTGTTATGCTTTGCAATATTTTTTATGATTTTTAAATTTGAGGTTAACCTGATCAAGACATTTGGTTGGCCGGACAAGGCCTGTCATTGACATTTTGATGCAAAATGGTATAAATTGTTACCTGTCAACCCACACAGCTTGTCCATAACATAGCTGACAAACTCACCACCAGGGAAACAACTTTTGTAGTATCAAAATGGTATTAATAATTAATATTGGCAACTAGCAGATTACACCAACAACATTTATCAACTGAATCCAACAGTTGATTTATTGGGAAGGCATATCGTTTTTACACTTTTCCTGATGTGAAATATGCCCAAAATTATAAAATGACTATAATATATTATATATATATATAGACACACATTTAATCTATAAGCAGTCAGATCTTTTCAGCCAACAATCTGAATGCGTGAATGCTCAGATTCACCACACTTTTCTCTACTCATCTGCCCCTCAGTGTTCCTCTTTGACGACAGTAATCATGATTAGAATTCACTGAGAGATTTCCTAATGCAGACATCTTGCCCTGAAATCATGCTCTCTCCAGCAGTGTCTGCTATTCATGCTAATGATGGTACTGTGTCCAGCACCTCTGTGAGGTTAAAGGGAGGTCATGTTAAAGATGTGTGTGTGCCATTTATGCATTGCTTGTTATCTTTCTTTGATTTGATGCTACTTCCAGCCATTTAACATGTGACATCTCAGAAAAAGTTGTTTGTTCTGTTCCATATATTCAAAATACGCTTTAATCTAACATCAGAGAAAGTGAGTGAGTGAGTGTGTGTCTGTGTTGGTGCATGAGGAAGGTTCAAGGGTTCAGCTTGTAATTTTGTCTACAGAAAAAAAATATATATATATATTTCTTTCTCAGCACCCTCTCTTTTATTTGATCTTGGAGGCTGTTTCTATGGTTACTACAATGATGGGACGAATTTCCATGGCAACAATTCAATTCAGAATTGAGTGTCTGAACAGACATAAAGGTGACAATAAGGAGAGAGAGGTACTGGAACAGATTGTGCTACTATTGCTGACAGTCTCATAACTTCATAGAGTTCTAGAGGCTCCACCCATTTGACCTCATAAACTAGAGTTGTTCTCATGGGAGCTGTATACTACACCCAGAAGCAGTTATTTTTGGGTCGTGACCAGTTTGTGTTTTAAATATCTTCTAATTTCTGCTGCTTGTGGTGAGAAACAAACAAACAACATTATAATGTGATAGTGATGGCCAAAGGCAGTAGAGCTGCATTACAGCACAGCAGGTCGCAAATGCAGCAGTAATGAATAGATGTTAAACTAAAAACTAAAACTTAAACTAAACTAAAATAGATATTAAACTGACAAGAAGATGTCAATATACAGAGAAAAATAAATAAATAAATAAATTCTGCTATTGTACGGATTATTCTGGAATAAAACTACAAATTAGTATCACAGTATCATACATGTATAAATCGATTGTATATTATTAGTACAATCATATACAGTGAGCAAAGGCAATTGCTGAAATTTATAGAGCTCAGGACATAATATTCATGGGTAGTTCCACCTTTACTGAGCCTTTACCAAGTGTTCCTGTTTGTCCTCTAATGACAGGAAGTAATGAAAAATGCTTTTATTTTAACTTCAGTTAAATTATATTTAACTATATATATATATATTTTTAAAACTTATTTAGTATTTAAGATTCACTTTTTCAGTCACCTAGAAACCTCAACTATTTATTTTCACTTTACACTTAATTCCAGGACAATTCAAAATCAGTTTATTTCCAGGTGTAAATTTTCAGTGTGGTCATTAATACTCTTCTGTAAGTATTAATTTAATTAAAGGTAATCAGCACCATCACTGATTGATTCACATCTGCTTTCTGAAATGAGGTTTCCTTGATTTTATGCTTCATGTTTTCAGCAGTACACACATTGTGTAAGGTTACAGCTAAGCCTATGGGAGGCCTTTCTATAACAGTTCATCGGGGGTCTTCAGTCGGGGAGTGAGGTGAGGTGAGGTGAGTGTTTTTGTTTTTTCTGTTCTGCTCTTTTAAGCTTGAATGACTCAGCATTCATATCCTGCTGAGACTACGCACTTGCAAATCAAAGACACAGTGACGGCTAAATGAACAGTTGCCATAAATCAGAGATGAAACTCTTGCATAAACTGCCATCCACCACAAGGAATAGAACAAAAGTACAGGTTAGAACATTCACCTTGATGTGCACTTTCAATCACAACAGGATTTAGAACAGGAGGGCTGTGCAAGTGTATTGTGTATGTACAATTGTGGGTTCCTTAGGAAGTAAAGCTGAAGAGTAAGAAATATGGTGTAAAATTTAAGAGTGGAAAGGAAAACATATTGGTCCTCTTTTGAACATTATTCTTCTACTCATATTAAAGCTAAAGTGTCATGAACCCCACTTCAGATGATTGCTTACTAAAGGTGTTTACTAAAGATTATGAGATACACTAAATATGCATGCAGTGTATGAAGTCTGTAGATTTTACATTTCCATGGACAGGACATAGACACATGGAGCTGCATTTTGTTGAAATCTGAAATTTAATGTAAAAAAATATTAAAAATGTTAAAAAGTCTACTGTTGATGTTAATATAGTTTAGTTTTATAATGCAATGACAAGGACAATCTTGTTTTATTAGATATCTGAGCAAAACATACTTTGATACAATCACATACTCCTGCAAAAATAAAAAAGTCAAATGACAATTTTACAGTTTCAAAAAAATGATTTCAAACTGAAAGTTGTAAAAGCTTTCATATCATAATACACTTTTTAGTCTTGCCAACAGATGTGGTAGATGCTGTAGATAATGAGCATTCAAACTACAGGCATCCATGGTACACAAATGAAAAGGTTGAAGTTTAAATGTTAAAACGTATCGAATTATTTGACAGATAAAATAAGGCCTAGTTGCATTTAATTGATTTTTATTAATAAACAATGAGATTAAACAAAACAAACATACAAAAAAAAAAAAAACGTTACAACTTTTTGTAAATATGACAATTTTATAAACAAGACAATTTACATTTATATATGAAACTCTAGAGTCAACGTAAATAATCGCATCTCTTCAAATGTCAAAATGGACATGGATGTAAAAAAAAAAAAAAAAGCTGTTCAGGAAACCACTATAAATTGATGACATAATCTCAGCCTTCAGTGCTGTGTCTTTATGAGTCTTGCTCATAACTAATGAATATTTCCTTTCTTTTTAACCCCCGTCTCAACATCTGGTATCTATATAAATGAGACTGAAACCCACTCATTGAGATACTGAGTTTGCTTAAATTTCTGTGCGACTAAACAGCGCCACTGCCTGTAAGCATTTCACTTTTGAGGTTTATGGATTCAGAATAAGGAAATAAGCAGCTATTGTTTAACTTTACCCAGTCCTTTATTGCCTGCTTTATACCTTTATTATTAATTGCGAAATCTGAAGACAAAAATAATGAGAATCCATACAACTGTTATATAGCCTACTCAAATGACAATGCAAAATAAAATAAAACAAGTGGGAAAGACTAGGCTGTGTATTTGTAAACTTTAATGTATAAAATGTATCAATCAAAACTGAGAAGTTGACAATATGTATTGATATATGAGATGTGTTTTTACGAATGATAGGCTATAGTTCAGTTTGATTACGTGATGGCATTATTCATTACTTTTGAATTTTTATTAATTAATTGATCAATTTTATTTTAGTTTTGCTTGGTGTGCAAATAATGATTTTATCGTGTATGTGGGTGTGTATTTTAGTGCTTTTCAAAACTGATGCGCCCTTCCTATTTCTCCATTGGCTGCGTTCCACTTCACTTTTAGACATATGCCCTGTCCAAATACTCACACTTGCGGTCTTTGCACTTGACCACTTGACTTGACTTATATGACAATCAGCCATCATTCGCTGAAAGTCTTTGGTATGAAAACACCTGCCGGACACGTATGAAAATGCATCACATTTCAAATCTGGCACGAGTTCACATTTGTTATTTATACTGTTGCTGGTGTAGCAGGCATATGAATATACATTACATTTCAAAAGTTGCGTGCTCCATGGCGTCCTATGTTTTTGACCTTTTGATGTCACATTTTCCCTCTTTAGTTATCTGTTATGTTGTTATATTTTTATTTATTTATGTATTTCATTTATTTATTTATTTATTTATTTTTCTTCTGTGTATTTTAGTAAAAAAAAAAGTCAACCCATTCTTTGGGGTAATTATCGATTTTAACACATTAGCCTACTCTCGATTTGTAGGTAAGTACAGTAGGATTCTGTTAATTAGCATTAGTATTAAAATAATAATATTATGGTTTTGATGCATGTTTATATTTGAAATTATTATTGTTGTTGTTGTTTGTTTGTTTGTTTGTTTGTTTGTTTGTGTAATACAGTTCTCTAGAATGTCACAGCATGATGTTGCAAAACTTTTGGTCACATACAGTTTTTCTCTTTACCATAGGTGGTAAAATGTCCTATATGGCAAAGTGATAAATGTCATCTCAAAACATTTTAATATATAACTGGTTAAAATAAATGATTGAATTTATTTTACGGTCAATATTAACGTTGTATTTCAATTTTGGAGTTTTGTGGAGAATGTTATTTTCCTTGAAAATATATTGGATGATCATTATCAACTTGTACATGTTAAAGTAATATTTTAGTTTTCTACAATTTAGCAGTAAATCCACACTGTTCATCCCCATTTTCTGTTTTACAGAGTGTCCCAGATTCAACAGATTTTTTTCAGAACATGTTGTATAATAACTGTTTTGCATAATAATAATAATAATAATAATAATAATATATGTTCAGGCTCAGCCTCGCTCTACATCTGGCATGCAGGTGTGTGAACTGTTTGACGTGAGGCGCAGGAGATTAACATGTAATTCCAGCCTGACTCACTGCGCGCCGCTGCTCTGCTCCATCTGCTCTCTGCTGCTCTATTCAAAATTGTAACAGCAAGGATATATGGCCAGTAGTGAAATATAGCTTATGTATTTTAACAACATGCCGCAAAATACGGTGACACGGCCGGCCCTGTGAGTTAAAACAGCACTAAACCTAAAAGAATAACTTCAACAAATGTATACTGTTCTAATGTCAGTAAACTTTATACTGTCAGTTTACATTTTTAATTGTAATTCACTTGTAATTCACAGTTGGAGAGAGAATAACGTATCGATATTTCGGTCGAGTTTTGTATTCTCATCAATGTCATTAATATGGAATTAACTTCTAAAGATATTAATCCCCAAGGCAGTTCATTTCACTTCAAACATAAAATGGCATTTCTATTTATGAGAGAGTGGCGCGTGTCGCTGTCCATGTTCCTGCACAGTGAGTCATTTATTATAATTTATTATAATGCAGCTCTATACTGTCCTGGCATATTTTAAACTGAATTTCTGGCATTTGTGTTCTTGAGCATTACTAAAGTATAGTGCATTGAGGCAGGTCGTTTTATGAAGTCATTTAGTGATTTTTTTTTGCCATTTAACTCGCACATTGCCGCTGTTCAGTTGTAAAACGTTAAATATATTATGCTCCGCTGTCCTCCGCCTGTCTGCCATATTCGTTATGCCATGTGCAGAGTTTCCAGCTTGCGTTGTCATAAAACGCCAACAGTTACTCATTTTATGATGGTTTTCTGACCGTTTTCTGGTTGTACTTTTGTCTCAATCTCCAGATTTAATGCAGGTTTACTTTTACAGAAAATCTCTGAAATGAAATCAAAGGATTTTATGCTTGTTCTAAAGAGATTATTTAAAGTTTCAGCCATTCCCAACGCGTAACTCCCTCCAAGTTATGATGTAAGTCTGTTGTGGATGATCTTGAATGGACTGATGAGAAAAAGCGATTCGATCCAGTAAGTTTAATGATATTTATTTATTTGTTTATTTTTAACATATTAAGTGCGATGGTCAAAATTTGAAAATGTGCATTTTTCTATAAGAAAATGCATTAATTGCCGTAATGTAATGTAGAAATGAATACTTTGGGATGTATGTTAGTTCTGTACACTCTTAAAAATAAACAACCCATTCTCACACCCAACTCGTCACATATTGAAGCTTGGTCAGGACCACTTGGCGTCGCTTTTTGACGCTCAAGGTACCCCTTAGCGTCATTTTTCGACTTGCAGGGTCCTCCGTTGCTTTAAATAGGAAACCCTTAGCGTCAATATGCCGACGCCATACTGGGAATTTTATCGTCATAATTAAATTATATATTGGGTATTGCCATTATTGCATATATGTTGGGGTGTGATTTTTCAATGTAAACAGCCACAACAGTTTTATTTATATTACAATATTTACACATTTGTGAGCACATAACCCAACCTCTGCCCCTAAACCTACCATTTGTCAATAAAACACAAGATATAACAGGCAGATACAACTACCGTCATAATTTATTTAAAAAATATTAATATTCCAAGTCTTCCGAGGCAAAACATTTGATTTGTGAGAGGAATAGACGCGTCTCAGTCCGCCGTTAAACTCATCCTGTGCTGCAGTCTGTGCGCGAATTCAAAAAATGCCGCCAGAAGAAGCCTTACGTCAGCCTTGGTTGTGAAATGCTATTGGCTCTTGTGTGTCTCGTGACAGATTGCGTCATGCTACGGGACGGGAGTATCTTTTTGAATGGGATGTGAGCGCGTTAACAGAGCGGGATCATTTTCAACGATTAAAACCTTGTTTTACTCTCTTCTTCTCATAAAGACTTCGTATGGCTTCAGAAGACTTGGAATGCAACACGACTTGTTTTTAATGCTTTTATACTGCTTGTTTATGGTCAGTTTTTGCAATAAATACCTGTGACTGCACTTATATTTGCCTGTTACGTGTTTTATGTTGTTCAGAAGTGGGTAGGTTTAGGGTAGGGGTGGGTTAGGTGCTCCAATGAAAGTATAAATGTATATAAAATTATTTATATTTTTTACAAATGCATGCAAACCATTAAACTAAGACAAACAACTGAAAACAACGGAGGAGAACGTGTTGTCATTTTCCATGAGCGTCTTGACCTGACGCATAAAGCAAGCAATTGAAAGCAATGGAGCAATTCCTATTTTGTCATATACTGACGCCTAGGGGCACTTTTGGCGTCTTCATAGTGACGCGAAAGGCGTTTGACCATGCTTCAGTTTTTGACGCCTTGGGAGTGAGAATGGGTTGAAATAAAGGTTCTTTATTGCCATCAATGGTTCTATGAAGAACCTTGAACATCCATGGAACCTTTCAAATGCAGAAAAGGTTCTTTATAGTCAAAAAAGGGTTCTTTAGATTTTTAAAATGTTCTTCAAAATTGTTCTTTTAGGAACTGTTCACTGAAAGGTTCTCTGGGGAACCAAAATGGTTCTTCTATGGAATCACTGAAAGAAGCATCCTTTTGGAACCTTTATTTTTAAGAGTGTACATTGCTAACTACTCTAGGTACTTGATCTGTCTTGTAGTCACGATTTGTAATCATTTTACCCTTATAGCGTGTGTGCCTTATTGTTTTGACAACCTGATCTCATGAAAGTGTGTATAAATAGTACGCCAAATAAAAACAAAAACTCGTGGTATTGATATGCAAAAATTGACTTTGGCGTGTATATGATAAGCAATGAGTAGGATTAGGATTGTGGGGTAGATGCGTATCATATGTACGCAAAAACTGCAACGCGAAAACATCATATGCACGCCAACAAATTTCATGTCATATGCAAGCCAAAGTTCCATTTTTGCATATCAGTACCACGAGTTTTAGTTTTTATTTGGCGTACTATGTATATGCATTTTCATGAGACCGGAGAGAGAGAGAGATAGAGAAGTAATTGTTCAGTTTTGCATTTATACATGTTGAAATTTTTGAGAAATTAGATATTTTCGTTTTCCTTTTCATTTTGTTTTTAAAGTTGCCGTCCATATCCAGTTAAAGGCCCTGTCTCATCTCACCTTGAGTCTATAGCAAAACGTATGCACATTTAACAGTTTTAATAGGTGAAAATTTTGTATTCCTCTCCTCAATGTTGTTATATTCAATAAGTTTAAGATTTTAAATTCTCACGTTAGTAGCTTTCACTTTAGCACAAGACTTAAAAAAATGAAAAATGAATGCCTTTTAATAGAAAGCCTGTCTCTGGATAGTTGAGGTTTTGCTTTTTAATTATCTAGCACTATAAATAGCCATTTTGTTGTTTTTATCTATATCATAGTTTTGTTGTTTTTACATCTATATTTCCTCCACTGTATATACATAAATATCGTTACAGTTGTGAATGTTATGCAGTATCTCAGTTTAACTCACAGTGTCGCTGTTCACCAGTAAAATAATTTTATTTCACATGGTACTTTATACTCCACCCCGTTCCTGTCATGTTTAGGGCTTCTAGCTCACGTCGTAGCAAAAATCGTAGACATTGAGTCTCTCCAATCTTTTTTTTTTTTACCATCTCATTTTCAAATATAGTTCAGACATGTTTTCGTTTACATGTTGATTTTATAACAAGTATTTGTCGTTGTCTTTTTTTCCTGATATGGATTTTAGAGGCATCGGTGTTACTGCTGAGATGTTTGGTCTTTTGTTCCTCGTGCTGATGGCGCACACCGCTTATGGAGACGTGAGCTATTCTTTTCCGGAGGAGATGAAACGCGGATCTGTGATTGGAAATATAGCAAAGGATCTCGGACTCGATGTGAACAGACTGTCATCTCGTAAGGCTCGCATTGATATTGAAGGTAACAAAAAACGATACTGTGACATTAATCTGAATACTGGAGAACTGATCGTAGCGGAGAGAATCGACAGAGAGGGACTATGCAATGAAAAAATGTACTGTGCTCTTAATTTCGAATTAGTTCTAGAACACCCATTGGCCATACATCGTGTGACAATACAAATACAAGATATTAATGACAACACACCAGCATTTCCTAAAGATACAGTAAAGCTTGAGATAAGCGAGAATGCTGTGAAAGGAGCTCGGTTCCGCGTGAATGAGGCTCATGATGCGGACATAGGACAGAATAAAGTACAAAGCTATTCTATTGAAAGGAATGATAATTTTCTTATATCTGTAAGTACAAAGGCGGATGGTGGCAAAAATATTGAGTTAGTGTTAGAAAGAGAGTTGGATCGCGAGCAGCAGAAAGAGCTAACATTAATTCTCACTGCGGTAGACGGCGGGACTCCACCGAGATCAGGTACTGTAGCCATACACGTCACTGTGCTGGATGCTAATGATAATGCTCCAGTCTTTAGTCAGGCCGTCTATAAAGTCAGTCTGCCTGAAAATGCTCCTGTAGATACTGTAGTGGTGACAGTGAGCGCTACTGATGCTGACGAGGGACAAAATGGAGAAGTGACATATGAATTTAGTCGTATTTCCGAAACTGCGAAAGAATTATTTACTCTGAATGAGAATAGTGGAGAGATTAAAGTTAAAGGCCCCATTGATTTTGAGGAGGAAGTCAAATATGAGATGCTAATTGAGGGAAAGGATGGCTCTGGTCTTTCTTCGGACACTAAAGTAATTATAGAAATTACAGATGTTAATGACAATGCCCCCATTATAGTGATTAAGTCTTTAGATAGCCCTGTTCTTGAGAATGCGTTACCCGGTACAGAGGTTGGCATCCTTAATGTGCAAGACAGAGACTCTGAGAATAACGGACAGGTGCGCTGCTCCATTCAGCAAAACGTCCCGTTTAAACTCGTACCTTCAATCAAAAATTACTATTCTCTGGTGACCACAGGTGAATTAGACCGCGAGCTGCTCTCTGATTATAATATTACAATTACTGCTACTGATGAGGGCTCTCCGCCTTTATCTTCCACTAAGAATATTCACCTGACTGTAGCTGACGTGAATGATAATCCACCTGTATTTCAGGAGCAGAGTTACAGAGCTCATGTGCAAGAAAATAACAAACCGGGCTCCTCTATTTGTTCAGTATCAGCTACAGACCCGGACTGGAGACAGAATGGCACTGTAGTTTATTCTCTGTTGTCCTCTGATGTCAATGGCGCACCGTTGTCCTCCTTTCTATCCATTAACGGAGACACCGGGGTCATTCATGCCGTGAGGTCGTTTGATTACGAACAGTTGAAAAGTTTCAAAGTGCTGGTGTTAGCCAGAGACAACGGTTCTCCTCCTCTGAGCAGTAACGTGACCGTGAGTGTCTTCATAACGGATGAGAATGACAACTCCTCAGATATTATACCCTCTCCGGAAGGAAACTCCTTCATGACCGAGATGGTACCCAACGCTGCGCAGGCGAGCTCCCTGGTCTCCAAGGTGATCGCCGTGGACGCGGATTCTGGCCAGAACGCGTGGCTCTCGTATCACATTATTAAAGCTACAGATCCGGGACTTTTCACTATCGGTGTCCACAGCGGAGAGATCAGGACGCAGCGGGACATTTCTGAATCTGACAGCATGAAACAGAACCTCATTGTGTCCGTGAGAGATAACGGACAGCCCTCTCTCTCAGCCACGTGCGCATTGTATTTACTTATATCAGATAACTTGGCTGAAGTTCCAGAACTGAAAGACATGTCTCGAGACGAGAGCAGCTCCAAACTGACGTTTTATTTGATCATCGCACTGGTGTCCGTTTCCACTTTCTTCTTGACCTTCATCATCATCATCCTGGCCGTGAGGTTTTGTCGCAGGAGAAAGCCCAGACTGTTGTTTGATGGAGCTGTAGCCATTCCCAGCGCGTATCTGCCTCCAAATTACGCAGAAGTGGAGGGCGCGGGAACTCTCCGAAGCACTTACAATTATGACGCATACCTGACCACGGGCTCGCGCACTAGTGACTTCAAGTTCATCAGATCTTATAATGAGGGCACGCTGACTGCTGACCTGACTCTGAAAAAGACTCAGTCCGCTGTGGAGGATCTTGAAGGGCTTGATGCGGAAATGAGCGATTCGTTTCAGGTAGGATTCAAAGTCTTTATTTTTAAAAATACATCTTATGATTTGTTTTAATTGTGCGTTCCTTATTTGGGAGTCACACCCATGGTCTTCACGGTCAAAAGTGACCGGACACCTGAAATTATTATTTTTTCTTCAGTAAAATCAATCTAATATATTTTTGTTCAATAATATTTTTTATTTTTTTATTTTGTATTTTGAGAGAATTTTACGGTACTAATTAATATTCATGCAATAATTGTGATAATTTTTTTCCCATTGAAAATAGTACAAACAATTTTTTTTCAAATTTTTTCAAACTATTTTTCAATTTATGCAGTATTTCAGATGAAAATAGACACTAGGCCTTTAAAATCCAATTTTTGAATGCAGATTAGCACCTCCTGGTGTGAGCAAAGAAAGAAAAAACATGTAATTTCATGGTGTAACCACTAGTTGCCTGTATAGGACTCTATAGAGAGTCTTGTGAATTCCCTAGTTGTTTTTAGACATAATTGTTTACTTACATTAGGTTGTGGATATAAATGTATATTTAGGCATTCTCAAAGACTACTTTTTGTCAAGGTTTATATTTTTTTTCATTATTATTATTATATAGGTTATTATATAGGTTTTTGCATTATTAATACTACAGTCAACCCTGAACACAGAAAGCATTTTGTTACACAAAACGTTAAAAAAACTATAAAAATGTAACAAAAATGAAGAGGAATGCTTTATCAGAGCCTAATCCTTCAGGGTCTGATCTGATTTCAACCTCTTATTTCACTCTTCTAACTCATTTTGGCTATATGGTTATAGCCATACCAATTCATTTGAGTGTGTATAATTGTGTATGTGTGTGTGTGTCTGTGAGTGTGTGTGAGTGGATGTATCTGTTTTACACTCTTGATGTTTTAGAGTATAACCCATTCCTTGTTGTCCACTTTTTAACTGCATTGTAGTTGAATTATTGATTTTATTTTACATAGTTGCTGTGTTACAGGCACACCAGTTCATTGGGGTGTGTGTGTGTGTACAAGTGTGTGTGTGTGCGCATGTGTATGAGTGGATGTGTTGATTTTGCACTCTAGATGTTTTAGAGTTTCACCCCTTCGTTGCTGTACAATGTTTTTCTGCATTGTTGGGGATTTGTAGATTGTACACACAAACATTTTCTGTATTTTGTTATTTTTTCCCGTTTCCCATTCATTTCCTATGGTCGGTCATTTTTGACCGAAGACCATGGGTGTGACTATTTTTTTTACGACCACTTAACTTTTTCGAATCATGCCCTCAATTTTTTTGTGTGTTCACATACCAAGTGCCATAAAAGTCACCGAGTTTCGTACCATTCTGGTGAAGCTACGATTTTTAAATATTCAAAATGTAAAATTATCTGGTCAGAAATGACCGAAGAACGCACAAGGGTTAAAGATTATGTTTCCGTGTTCTAAATTGACTGTTTTCTTTGGAAGCAGACTTTTTAATGACATCTTTTGGGTCTTTCGCGTGCCTTATTGCAAACACATGGGTGCCGTTTTGAATTCAGGAAAGTACCTATATCTATCTATCTATCTATCTATCTATCTATCTATCTATCTATCTATCTATCTATCCTTTTCTCTTCATTTTTGGTCAGGTAGGCAGTTGTAAGTCATGGATTATATTGCACGAATTGATGTGTTTTTATTCTTTCTCTTTTTTCATTAGCTATTTTGAAGTAAAATTTTGGTTAAAGTTGTTTGGTGATTTTTAGAGGAAAGTTATCTAATTTGTCTAATGCTATTTACTAATCATCACGTTTATTTTAGCAATTTTAGTATGGTCAGTTTGTGTAACCGTATGGATTCTGATATTCGTCATTAAATCAGTTTTAAAAAGGTGATATTTCGAGCAGTTTTACATTTATTTGATCCTTGTCTCCTTTATATGTTATAAATGGAATTAAAGTCGGATGTCAGTAACGTTCCAGTCAGTAAAATATTGCAAACGTCTTTTTAGTCGACATGGTAATGATAGGGCAGGCTTTCTGTCGCTGTCAGTGGTTCTGCACTGGCATTTAGCCTTAGTCTTTGTTTTCTTTCTCTCTCGCATAATATAACTTATACCACTATATCCTGCCATAGATGTTTTTCAATACCTTTCATCATGTGTTCGTGTTTCTCTCTCAGTCTTCAGAGAATATTGCTGCTGACTCCTGTTTTGCTGAATGATGTTGTTAAGTGTATAGCGCGTATCCTTTGTCTGATCCTATTACGAGATATATTAATATTAGAAATGTGAATAGAAATATGAATATTAGGCCTATGCAGTTTTTTATTTTGACTCATAGTGTCGCTGTTCACTTGCAAAACAATGTGTGTCTTCGGTATACATTTCTCCGCCCCGTTTATGATGTCATACACAGGGCTTCAAGCTCCTCTGTAGAAAATCGTCGACAGTGACTGATTGTCTGATAGTATAATCCTCTCGATTTTCTTAATTTAATTTTACATTTGTTGTTTTGTACATTTTAATCGTTTTGTTGTTCGTTTTATTTCTGCTTAATATCTGAAGAATTCCAAAGGTTCCGCGTTGCTTGAGAGATGTTTGGTCTTTTGTTCTTCGTGCTGATGGCGCACACCGCTTATGGAGATGTGAGCTATTCTTTTCCGGAGGAGATGAAACGCGGATCTGTGATTGGAAATATAGCAAAGGATCTCGGGCTCGATGTGAACAGACTGTCATCTCGTAAGGCTCGAATTGATACTGAAGGCAACAGAAAACGATATTGTGACATTAATCTGAATACTGGAGAACTGATCGTAGCAGAGAGAATCGACAGAGAAGGGCTCTGTGGAAAGAAAGCTTCATGCCTTGTAAAACAGGAACTCGTGCTGGAAAATCCTTTGGAGCTGCACCACTTCGTTCTCAATATCGAAGACATCAATGATAATTCACCACAGTTCAAACAAACTTTAATAAATTTCGAAATAAGCGAATCAGCAGACAAAGTAACGAGATACTTATTAGATGAGGCCCATGACGCGGATATTAGTCGGAATTCAGTTCAATCATATACACTTCAAGATAATGAACACTTTCTTCTTAATGTACTAACCAGGGAAAATGGAAGAAAATATGGCGAGCTCGAGCTAAATAAAGAGTTGGATCGCGAGCAGCAGAAAGAGGTAACATTAATTCTCACTGCGGTAGACGGTGGTACTCCACCGAGATCAGGTACTGTAACCATACACGTCACTGTGCTGGATGCTAATGATAATGCTCCAGTCTTTAGTCAGGCCGTCTATAAAGTCAGTCTGCCTGAAAATTCTCCTGTAGATACTGTAGTGGTGACAGTGAGCGCTACTGATGCTGACGAGGGACAAAACGGAGAGGTGATGTATGAATTTGGACATCTGCCTGAAGCCCACCTGAAATCATTTTCGCTGGATCCATTATCTGGTGAAATTAAACTAACGGGGCTTCTTGATTATGAGGAAGAAAGCTCAATTGAACTGCCAGTTCAAGCTAAAGATGGTCAAGGGTTAGCCAGTTATTCTACTGTGGCAATTGAGGTTGTTGATATCAACGATAATGTCCCTATAATTATGATAAAATCTATTAAAATCCCTATTCCCGAGAATGCGTTACCTGGTACAGAGGTTGGCATCATTAATGTGCAGGACAGAGACTCTGAGAATAACGGACAGGTGCGCTGCTCCATTCAGCAAAACGTCCCGTTTAAACTCGTACCTTCAATCAAAAATTACTATTCTCTGGTGACCACAGGTGAATTAGACCGCGAGCTGCTCTCTGATTATAATATTACAATTACTGCTACTGATGAGGGCTCTCCGCCTTTATCTTCCACTAAGAATATTCACCTGACTGTAGCTGACGTGAATGATAATCCACCTGTATTTCAGGTGCAGAGTTACAGAGCTCATGTGCAAGAAAATAACAAACCGGGCTCCTCTATTTGTTCAGTATCAGCTACAGACCCGGACTGGAGACAGAATGGCACTGTAGTTTATTCTCTGTTGTCCTCTGAAGTCAATGGCGCACCGGTGTCCTCCTTTCTATCCATTAACGGAGACACCGGGGTCATTCATGCCGTGAGGTCGTTTGATTACGAACAGTTGAAGAGTTTCAAAGTGCTCGTGTTAGCCAGAGACAACGGTTCTCCTCCTCTGAGCAGTAACGTGACCGTGAGTGTCTTCATAACGGATGAGAATGACAACTCCCCTCAGATATTATACCCCTCTCCGGAAGGAAACTCCTTCATGACCGAGATGGTACCCAAAGCTGCGCAGGCGCGCTCCCTGGTCTCCAAGGTGATCGCCGTGGACGCGGATTCTGGCCAGAACGCGTGGCTCTCGTATCACATTATTAAAGCTACAGATCCGGGACTTTTCACTATCGGTGTCCACAGCGGAGAGATCAGGACGCAGCGGACATTTCTGAATCTGACAGCATGAAACAGAACCTCATTGTGTCCGTGAGAGATAACGGACAGCCCTCTCTCTCAGCCACGTGCGCATTGTATTTACTTATATCAGATAACTTGGCTGAAGTTCCGGAACTGAAAGACATGTCTCGAGACGAGAGCAGCTCCAAACTGACGTTTTATTTGATCATCGCACTGGTGTCCGTTTCCACTTTCTTCCTGACCTTCATCATCATCATCCTGGCCGTGAGGTTTTGTCGCAGGAGAAAGCCCAGACTGTTGTTTGATGGAGCTGTAGCCATTCCCAGCGCGTATCTGCCTCCAAATTACGCAGAGGTGGAGGGCGCGGGAACTCTCCGCAGCACTTACAATTATGACGCATACCTGACCACGGGCTCGCGCACTAGTGACTTCAAGTTCATCAGATCTTATAATGAGGGCACGCTGACTGCTGACCTGACTCTGAAAAAGACTCAGTCCGCTGTGGATGATCTTGAAGGACTCGATGCCGAAATGAGCGATGCGTTTCAGGTAGGACATGAGTATTTCTTTCAAAATAATTTGGTGGATTTAATTCGTTTAAATGTAATATTTGGGTTTTTAACTCACTGCTTTCTTTAGCAACGTTTATTTAATTTAATTTTATTTTGTTCTTAGCGGTTCACGTGGCTCAGAACAGGGTCAGTTTGGAGTTAGAAAATATTGCTCTTATAAGTGAATTTTTACACTTTATTTGGACATGTATAAGGTAGCTCTTTTTGCCACTCTTTTGGACTTATTTTGAAGTCAAGCTGTAAAAGTAGTTTGTTGATCTTTTAAAGATTTCAAGGACATCCGTCTCATTCTGATGACGAATGCTTTCGTTAAAACATGTCATCAGTCATTACTACATGTGTCCTTATAGAGTCATTTCTAATTGTCTGTGATAATATATTGCAATTTAAGTAGTTTGACTTTTGTCTTTATGTCATTTTTCTGTGCAGTTAATGAGAATTAAGATCATATGTTAGTTTAAAAACAGTATTAGAGAAATCTTTTAAACGTACTTTTAATCTTATTGGAAATAGCGTAGGACAGGTTTTCCGTGTTGCTGTCCATGGTGCTGCACTGCTGTTTTCTTCTGGTTTTGGGTATTTTGCTTGTATAGCTCTCTATACCTCCACGTTTGTTTGTTTGTTTGATTTTGAATAACATACACAGTGTGGTCTTCTTTATCTCTCGCGCTTAAAGGAATAGTTCATCCCTTAGGCTTTCCTGTAGCTCAAATAGTAGAGCATGGCGCTAGCAACGCCTAGATCATGGGTTCGATTCCCAGGGAAAGCAAGAGCTGATAAAATGTAAAAACTGTAACTTGAATGCAATGTAATTCGCTTTGGATAAAAGCCTCTGCTAAATGCATAAATGTACCTCAAAATTTTGTCATCATTTACTCACCCTCGTGTCGTTCCAAACCAGTATGATTTTCTTTCTTATGTAGAACATGATAGAAGATATTTTTAAGAATGCTGGTAATCAAACAGTTGATGGTCTTCATTGACTTCCGTAGTATTTATTTCCCTACGATGCAAGTCAGTGGGGACTAACAACTGTTTGGTTCTTCAAAACTCTTCAAAATATCTTCTCTTGTGTTCAACATAAGAAAGAAACTTATACGGGTTTGAAACGACATGAGGGTAAGTAAATTAAAAAAGTTTCATTTTGGGGTGAATTAATCCTTTAAGAGAATGTTGCTGCTGGCTTTGGTTTTGCTACTCAGTTGCATAACAATAAAAGTAATTGCTAAGTAAGTATACAAAACACATTCTTTGTGTGTAATATCAATTAATTCTGTCGGATAAGAATGTCATGCAGTTTCTTATTTTAACTCATAGTGTCGCTGTTCACCTGCAAAACAATGTGTGTCTTCGGTATACATTTCTCCGCCCCGTTTATGATGTCATACACAGGGCTTCAAGCTCCTCTGTAGAAAATCGTCGACAGTGACTGATTGTCTGATAGTATAATCCTCTCGATTTTTCTTAATTTAATTTTACATTTGTTGTTTTGTACATTTTAATCGTTTTGTTGTTCGTTTTTATTTCTGCTTAATATCTGAAGAATTCCAAAGGTTCCGCGTTGCTTGAGAGATGTTTGGTCTTTTGTTCTTCGTGCTGATGGCGCACACCGCTTATGGAGACGTGAGCTATTCTTTTCTGGAGGAGATGAAACGCGGATCTGTGATTGGAAATATAGCAAAGGATCTCGGACTCGATGTGAACAGACTGTCATCTCGTAAGGCTCGAATTGATACTGAAGGCAACAGAAAACGATACAGTGACATTAATCTGAATACTGGAGAACTGATCGTAGCAGAGAGAATCGACAGAGAGGGACTTTGTGGAAAGAAAGCTTCATGTGTCATAAACCAGGAGCTAGTCCTTGAAAGCCCTCTAGAACTTCATCGCTTCATTCTAAATGTTGAAGACATAAATGATAATTCACCACAGTTTACAGAGAGTGTCGTTAAATTGAAATACAGGAATCAGCAGACAAAGGATCTCGCTACTTATTAGATGAGGCCCATGATGCCGATATTGGTCGGAATTCAGTGCAATCATATACACTTCAAGATAATGAACACTTTCTTCTTAATGTACTAACCAGGGAAAATGGAAGAAAATATGGCGAACTCGTACTGAATAAAGAATTGGATCGCGAGCAGCAGAAAGAGCTAACATTAATTCTCACTGCGGTAGACGGCGGGACTCCACCGAGATCAGGTACTGTAGCCATACACGTCACTGTGCTGGATGCTAATGATAATGCTCCAGTCTTTAGTCAGGCCGTCTATAAAGTCAGTCTGCCTGAAAATGCTCCTGTAGATACTGTAGTGGTGACAGTGAGCGCTACTGATGCTGACGAGGGACAAAACGGAGAGGTGACATATGCATTTAGTCATTTATCCGAAATTGTCCGGCAATTATTTTTCCTTGATACAATATCTGGAGAAATTAAACTAAAGGGACTGATGGATTTTGAGGAGGAGAGTTCAATCGAACTGCCGATTCAAGCTAAAGATGGTCAAGGGCTTGCCAGTCATTGTACAGTAATAATAGATGTTATTGATATCAATGATAATGCCCTATAATAGTGATTAATTCTCTAAACAGTCCCATACCCGAGAATGCGTTACCCGGTACAGAGGTTGGCATCATTAATGTGCAGGACAGAGACTCTGAGAATAACGGACAGGTGCGCTGCTCCATTCAGCAAAACGTCCCATTTAAACTCGTACCTTCAATCAAGAATTACTATTCTCTGGTGACCACAGGTGAATTAGACCGCGAGCTGCTCTCTGATTATAATATTACAATTACTGCTACTGATGAGGGCTCTCCGCCTTTATCTTCCACTAAGAATATTCACCTGACTGTAGCTGACGTGAATGATAATCCACCTGTATTTCAGGAGCAGAGTTACAGAGCTCATGTGCAAGAAAATAACAAACCGGGCTCCTCTATTTGTTCAGTATCAGCTACAGACCCGGACTGGAGACAGAATGGCACTGTAGTTTATTCTCTGTTGTCCTCTGATGTCAATGGCGCACCGGTGTCCTCCTTTCTATCCGTTAACGGAGACACCGGGGTCATTCATGCCGTGAGGTCGTTTGATTACGAACAGTTGAAAAGTTTCAAAGTGCTGGTGTTAGCCAGAGACAACGGTTCTCCTCCTCTGAGCAGTAACGTGACCGTGAGTGTCTTCATAACGGATGAGAATGACAACTCCCCTCAGATATTATACCCCTCTCCGGAAGGAAACTCCTTCATGACCGAGATGGTACCCAAAGCTGCGCAGGCGCGCTCCCTGGTCTCCAAGGTGATCGCCGTGGACGCGGATTCTGGGCAGAACGCGTGGCTCTCGTATCACATTATTAAAGCGACAGATCCGGGACTTTTCACTATCGGTGTCCACAGCGGAGAGATCAGGACGCAGCGGGACATTTCTGAATCTGACAGCATGAAACAGAACCTCATTGTGTCCGTGAGAGATAACGGACAGCCCTCTCTCTCAGCCACGTGCGCATTGTATTTACTTATATCAGATAACTTGGCTGAAGTTCCAGAACTGAAAGACATGTCTCGAGACGAGAGCAGCTCCAAACTGACGTTTTATTTGATCATCGCACTGGTGTCCGTTTCCACTTTCTTCCTGACCTTCATCATCATCATCCTGGCCGTGAGGTTTTGTCGCAGGAGAAAGCCCAGACTGTTGTTTGATGGAGCTGTAGCCATTCCCAGCGCGTATCTCCTCCAAATTACGCAGAGGTGGAGGGCGCGGGAACTCTCCGCAGCACTTACAATTATGACGCATACCTGACCACGGGCTCGCGCACTAGTGACTTCAAGTTCATCAGATCTTATAATGAGGGCACGCTGACTGCTGACCTGACTCTGAAAAAGACTCAGTCCGCTGTGGATGATCTTGAAGGACTCGATGCCGAAATGAGCGATGCGTTTCAGGTAGGACATGAGTATTTCTTTCAAAATAATTTGGTGGATTTAATTCGTTTAAATGTAATATTTGGGTTTTAACTCACTGCTTTCTTTAGCAACGTTTATTTAATTTAATTTTATTTTGTTCTTAGCGGTTCACGTGGCTCAGAACAGGGTCAGTTTGGAGTTAGAAAATATTGCTCTTATAAGTGAATTTTTTACACTTTATTTGGACATGTATAAGGTAGCTCTTTTTGCCACTCTTTTGGACTTATTTTGAAGTCAAGCTGTAAAAGTAGTTTGTTGATCTTTTAAAGATTTCAAGGACATCCGTCTCATTCTGATGACGAATGCTTTCGTTAAAACATGTCATCAGTCATTACTACATGTGTCCTTATAGAGTCATTTCTAATTGTCTGTGATAATATATTGCAATTTAAGTAGTTTGACTTTTGTCTTTATGTCATTTTTCTGTGCAGTTAATGAGAATTAAGATCATATGTTAGTTTAAAAACAGTATTAGAGAAATCTTTTAAACGTACTTTTAATCTTATTGGAAATAGCGTAGGACAGGTTTTCCGTGTTGCTGTCCATGGTGCTGCACTGCTGTTTTCTTCTGGTTTTGGGTATTTTGCTTGTATAGCTCTCTATACCTCCACGTTTGTTTGTTTGTTTGATTTTGAATAACATACACAGTGTGGTCTTTATCTCTCGCGCTTAAAGGAATAGTTCATCCCTTAGGCTTTCCTGTAGCTCAAATAGTAGAGCATGGCGCTAGCAACGCCTAGATCATGGGTTCGATTCCCAGGAAAGCAAGAGCTGATAAAATGTAAAAACTGTAACTTGAATGCAATGTAATTCGCTTTGGATAAAAGCCTCTGCTAAATGCATAAATGTACCTCAAAATTTTGTCATCATTTACTCACCCTCGTGTCGTTCCAAACCAGTATGATTTTCTTTCTTATGTAGAACATGATAGAAGATATTTTTAAGAATGCTGGTAATCAAACAGTTGATGGTCTTCATTGACTTCCGTAGTATTTATTTCCTACGATGCAAGTCAGTGGGGACTAACAACTGTTTGGTTCTTCAAAACTCTTCAAAATATCTTCTCTTGTGTTCAACATAAGAAAGAAACTTATACGGGTTTGAAACGACATGAGGGTAAGTAAATTAAAAAAGTTTCATTTTGGGGTGAATTAATCCTTTAAGAGAATGTTGCTGCTGGCTTTGGTTTTGCTACTCAGTTGCATAACAATAAAAGTAATTGCTAAGTAAGTATACAAAACACATTCTTTGTGTGTAATATCAATTAATTCTGTCGGATAAGAATGTCATGCAGTTTCTTATTTTAACTCATAGTGTCGCTGTTCACCTGCAAAACAATGTGTGTCTTCGGTATACATTTCTCCGCCCCGTTTATGATGTCATACACAGGGCTTCAAGCTCCTCTGTAGAAAATCGTCGACAGTGACTGATTGTCTGATAGTATAATCCTCTCGATTTTCTTAATTTAATTTTACATTTGTTGTTTTGTACATTTTAATCGTTTTGTTGTTCGTTTTTATTTCTGCTTAATATCTGAAGAATTCCAAAGGTTCCGCGTTGCTTGAGAGATGTTTGGTCTTTTGTTCTTCGTGCTGATGGCGCACACCGCTTATGGAGACGTGAGCTATTCTTTTCTGGAGGAGATGAAACGCGGATCTGTGATTGGAAATATAGCAAAGGATCTCGGACTCGATGTGAACAGACTGTCATCTCGTAAGGCTCGAATTGATACTGAAGGCAACAGAAAACGATACAGTGACATTAATCTGAATACTGGAGAACTGATCGTAGCAGAGAGAATCGACAGAGAGGGACTTTGTGGAAAGAAAGCTTCATGTGTCATAAACCAGGAGCTAGTCCTTGAAAGCCCTCTAGAACTTCATCGCTTCATTCTAAATGTTGAAGACATAAATGATAATTCACCACAGTTTACAGAGAGTGTCGTTAAATTGGAAATACAGGAATCAGCAGACAAAGGATCTCGCTACTTATTAGATGAGGCCCATGATGCCGATATTGGTCGGAATTCAGTGCAATCATATACACTTCAAGATAATGAACACTTTCTTCTTAATGTACTAACCAGGGAAAATGGAAGAAAATATGGCGAACTCGTACTGAATAAAGAATTGGATCGCGAGCAGCAGAAAGAGCTAACATTAATTCTCACTGCGGTAGACGGCGGGACTCCACCGAGATCAGGTACTGTAGCCATACACGTCACTGTGCTGGATGCTAATGATAATGCTCCAGTCTTTAGTCAGGCCGTCTATAAAGTCAGTCTGCCTGAAAATGCTCCTGTAGATACTGTAGTGGTGACAGTCAGCGCTACTGATGCTGACGAGGGACAAAACGGAGAGGTGACATATGCATTTAGTCATTTATCCGAAATTGTCCGGCAATTATTTTCCTTGATACAATATCTGGAGAAATTAAACTAAAGGGACTGATGGATTTTGAGGAGGAGAGTTCAATCGAACTGCCGATTCAAGCTAAAGATGGTCAAGGGCTTGCCAGTCATTGTACAGTAATAATAGATGTTATTGATATCAATGATAATGCCCCTATAATAGTGATTAATTCTCTAAACAGTCCCATACCCGAGAATGCGTTACCCGGTACAGAGGTTGGCATCATTAATGTGCAGGACAGAGACTCTGAGAATAACGGACAGGTGCGCTGCTCCATTCAGCAAAACGTCCCATTTAAACTCGTACCTTCAATCAAGAAATATTATTCTCTGGTGACCACAGGTGAATTAGACCGCGAGATGCTCTCTGATTATAATATTACAATTGCTGCTACTGATGAGGGCTCTCCACCTTTATCTTCCACTAAGAATATTCACCTGACTGTAGCTGACGTGAATGATAATCCACCTGTATTTCAGGAGCAGAGTTACAGAGCTCATGTGCAAGAAAATAACAAACCGGGCTCCTCTATTTGTTCAGTATCAGCTACAGACCCGGACTGGAGACAGAATGGCACTGTAGTTTATTCTCTGTTGTCCTCTGAAGTCAATGGCGCACCGGTGTCCTCCTTTCTATCCATTAACGGAGACACCGGGGTCATTCATGCCTTGAGGTCGTTTGATTACGAACAGTTGAAAAGGTTCAAAGTGCTCGTGTTAGCCAGAGACAACGGTTCTCCTCCTCTGAGCAGTAACGTGAGCGTGAGCGTCTTCATAACGGATGAGAATGACAACTCCCCTCAGATATTATACCCCTCTCCGGAAGGAAACTCCTTCATGACCGAGATGGTACCCAAAGCTGCGCAGGCGAGCTCCCTGGTCTCCAAGGTGATCGCCGTGGACGCGGATTCTGGGCAGAACGCGTGGCTCTCGTATCACATTATTAAAGCGACAGATCCGGGACTTTTCACTATCGGTGTCCACAGCGGAGAGATCAGGACGCAGCGGGACATTTCTGAATCTGACAGCATGAAACAGAACCTCATTGTGTCCGTGAGAGATAACGGACAGCCCTCTCTCTCAGCCACGTGCGTATTGTATTTACTTATATCAGATAACTTGGCTGAAGTTCCAGAACTGAAAGACATGTCTCATGACGAGAGCAGCTCCAAACTGACGTTTTATTTGATCATCGCGCTGGTGTCCGTTTCCACTTTCTTCTTGACCTTCATCATCATCATCCTGGCCGTGAGGTTTTGTCGCAGGAGAAAGCCCAGACTGTTGTTTGATGGAGCTGTAGCCATTCCCAGCGCGTATCTCCCTCCAAATTACGCAGAGGTGGAGGGCGCGGGAACTCTCCGCAGCACTTACAATTATGACGCATACCTGACCACGGGCTCGCGCACTAGTGACTTCAAGTTCATCAGATCTTATAATGAGGGCACGCTGACTGCTGACCTGACTCTGAAAAAGACTCAGTCCGCTGTGGATGATCTTGAAGGGCTTGATGCGGAAATGCTCGATTCGTTTCAGGTAGGAATTAGTCTTTCTTAATTTTTTAATTTTTTATTTTTTTTTTATTATTATTTAGAACTTATTGATTTAAAGCATATCTGTGTTTTATTTTCACTGCCTTTTTATAACTGCAGACACATTGACCATTCTGAAGGACAGGTTTTGTCCACATAGATTGTGCTGGTTTTAATGGAGTTTGTCCTAAAACGTTGATATTTTAAGGAGTTTTGTGTTTCTCTCTTCGATGTTTCCTTCATGTGAAGTAAGCTTTGTAACGGAATTCAGTTGTAATGTTGGTACTATTCTGGGGTGCGTTTCCCAAAAACAACTATGGTCGCAAGTTCCGTCGTTAACAATAGAGTTCAATGGAACTAACATCCATAGTTAGCTAACGATGCTTTTGGGAAACGCACCCCTGGTCAGCAAATTAATTTAATCGCCCTATCAGTCAAAGTGGAAAGGTCATTAGTGTGTGTGTGTGTGTGTGTGTGTGTGTGTGTGTGTGTGTGTGCAAATGACAGGTTTTTAACATCTTTGCAAATTTATTAAAGATAAAAAACTTAAATGATTCCATTGCATAAGTATTCATACCCTGATCTGGGACAGTTGAAATTTAGCTCAGGAGCATTCATTTTGCTTGTAAATGTTACCACACTTTGAGTGACGTTAACCTGCGGCAAATTCAATTGAATGGGTATGATTTGGAAAGGCGCACATGACTTAATAAAAGGTCTAACAGCTGAAAATGCATGTTAGAGCAAAGGCCAAGCCCTGAGGTGAAACAAAAACGGGCTGTAAAGCTCAGAGACAGGATTACATCAAACCACATATCTGGGGAAGAGTTCAGAAAAAAGTATGCTGCATTGAAGGTTCACAGAAGTATGTAGCCTCTGTTATTCATAACGGAAGACGTTTGGAACAACCAGGACTCTTCCTAGAGCTCGCCTCCTGGCAAAACTGAGCAATTGATGGAGAAGGGCTTTGGTTAGAGTGGTGACCAACAACCTGATGGTCACTCTAGTTGAGCTCCATGATCATATGTGGAGATAGGAGAAACCTACAGAAGGATAAACATCACTGCAACACTCCACCGATCTGGGCTTTATGGCAGTGTGGCCAAACTCAATTCTCTCTTCAGTTAAGACACATGAAAACACATTTGGAATTCGCAAAAGAGTACCTAAAGGAAAATCAGACTCTGAGAAACAAGATTCTCTGGTCTGATGAATCTCTATTCTAAGCATCATGTTTGAAGGAAACAGCTCTGCTCATCACCTGCAGAGTACCATCCCAAAAGTAAAGTGTGCTGGTAGCAGCCTCATGCTGTGGGGCTATTTTACAGCGGCAGGGACTGAGGGACTCATCAGATTAGACGACGAGCTCAATGCACCAAAATATAGAGATAACCTTATTGAAATCCCAGTCCAGAGCATTCAGAACCACAGACTGGGCAGAAGGTTCACCTTCCAACAGGACAATGAACCTAAGCACACAGCAAGAGTGGCTTATAGACGACTCCGTGAATGTCCTTGAGTGGCCCAGCCACAGCCTGGGATTGAACCGAATCAAATATTTCTGGAGAAACCTGAAAATGTGCGTCTGCCCCCATCCAACCTGACAGAGCTTGAGAGGTGAAGAGACGAAGAGAAGAATGGCAGATAATTGCCAAATGATGATGTGCAAAGCTTGTCGCATCATACACAAAAAGATTTGAGGCTGTAAAAGTGCTTTAGCTAAGTATTGAGTTAAGGGTTTGAATACTTATGCAGTGTACTTATTTCAGTTTTTTTTTAAATAAATTTACTAAGTTGTGACAGTTCTGTTTTTGCTTTGCAATTATGGTGTATGTAGTGTAGATTGATGTGGGAAAAAGTAATTTAAAGCAGTTTAACACAAGGCTGCAACATAAAACGTGAAAAAAGAAGGGGTTTGAATACATTTGCAAGGCACTGTATATAGGATATATATATATATATATATATATATATATATATATATATATATAAATATACACACACACACACCAGTTTGTTGTTTTTCACTTAATCCTTTAGGAAATATTAATGTTATGCAGTTTCGTAGTTCAACTCGCTATGTCGCTGTTCGCCTGCAAAAGCATGTGTGTCTTTAGTACACATCTCTCCACCCTGCTTGTGATGTCATTCACATGATTTCAAGCTGGTTTTGTGATAAAGAATCCTCGACGTTGACTGACTGCCTATACCTTACTTCGGTTAATTTTTCTGTTTAGTTTTAAGCGTATTTTTGCTTTACATTTGTATTGTTATATTGCTGGATTTCATTTCTGCTTAACATCTGAAGCATTACAAAGGTTCGGCGTCGCTAATGAGATGTTTGGTCTTTTGTTATTCGTGCTGATGGCGCACACCGCTTATGGAGACGTGAGCTATTCTTTTCCGGAGGAGATGAAACGCGGACCTGTGATTGGAAATATAGCAAAGGATCTCGGGCTCGATGTAAAAAGAATGCTAACTGGGAAGGCTCGCATTGACACTGAATGTAACAGAAAACGATACTGTGACATTAATCTGAATACTGGATTACTAACTGTAGCGGAGAGAATCGACAGAGAGGAGATTTGTGAAAAGAAATCTTCATGTGTCATAAACCAGGAGCTTGTGCTAGAAAATCCTTTAGGTTTGCATCGCGTCATTTTCAATATTGACGACATAAATGATAATTCACCACAGTTTAAACAAAATGTTATCAAATTTGAAATACAGGAATAGGCACTTAAAGGTTCTCGTTACTTATTAGATGAGGCTCATGATGCAGATATTAGTATGAATGCAGTGCAGTCATACATGTTGCAAGAAAACGAACACTTTCTTCTTAGTGTACTAACGCGTACAAATGGAAGGAAATATGGAGAGCTAGTACTGAATAAAGAGTTGGATTGTGAGCAGCAGAAAGAGCTAACATTAATTCTCACTGCGGTAGACGGCGGGACTCCACCGAGATCAGGCACTGTAGCCATACACGGCTAAAGGAATAGTTCAACCCAAAATCTAAATTTTGTCATCATTTACTCACCCTCGTGTCGTTCCAAACCAGTATGATTTTCTTTCTTATGTAGAACATGATAGAAGATATTTTTAAGAATGCTGGTAATCAAACAGTTGATGGTCTTCATTTACTTCCGTAGTATTTCTTTCCCTACGATGCAAGTCAGTGGGGACTAACAACTGTTTGGTTCTTCAAAATTTTTCAAAATATCTTCTCATGTTCAATATAAGAAAGAAACTTATACGGGTTTGAAACGACATGAGGGTGAGTAAATGACAAAATTTTCATTTTGGGGTGAATTAATCCTTTAAGAGAATGTTGCTGCTGGCTTTGGTTTTGCTACACAGTTGCATAACAATAAAAGTAATTGCTAAGTAAGTATACAAAACACATTCTTTGTGTGTAATATCAAGTAATTCTGTCGGATAAGAATGTCATGCAGTTTCTTATTTTAACTCATAGTGTCGCTGTTCACCTGCAAAACAATGTGTGTCTTCGGTATACATTTCTCCACCCCGTTTATGATGTCATACACAGGGCTTCAAGCTCCTCTGTAGAAAATCGTCGACAGTGACTGATTGTCTGATAGTATAATCCTCTCGATTTTTCTTAATTTAATTTTACATTTGTCGTTTTGTACATTTTAATCGTTTTGTTGTTCGTTTTATTTCTGCTTAATATCTGAAGAATTCCAAAGGTTCCGCGTTGCTTGAGAGATGTTTGGTCTTTTGTTCTTCGTGCTGATGGCGCACACCGCTTATGGAGACGTGAGCTATTCTTTTCTGGAGGAGATGAAACGCGGATCTGTGATTGGAAATATAGCAAAGGATCTAGGACTCGATGTGAACAGACTGTCATCTCGTAAGGCTCGAATTGATACTGAAGGTAACAGAAAACGATACAGTGACATTAATCTGAATACTGGAGAACTGATCGTAGCAGAGAGAATCGACAGAGAGGGACTTTGTGGAAGAAAGCTTCATGTGTCATAAACCAGGAGCTAGTCCTTGAAAGCCCTCTAGAACTTCATCGCTTCATTCTAAATGTTGAAGACATAAATGATAATTCACCACAGTTTACAGAGTGTCGTTAAATTCGAAATACAGGAATCAGCAGACAAAGGATCTCGTTACTTATTAGATGAGGCCCATGATGCCGATATTGGTGAATTCAGTGCAATCATATACACTTCAAGATAATGAACACTTTCTTCTTAATGTACTAACCAGGAAAATGGAAGAAAATATGGTGAACTGGTTATTGATAAAGTTGGATCGCGAGCAGCAGAAAGAGCTAACATTAATTCTCACTGCGGTAGACGGCGGGACTCCACCGAGATCAGGTACTGTAGCCATACACGTCACTGTGCTGGATGCTAATGATAATGCTCCAGTCTTTAGTCAGGCCGTCTATAAAGTCAGTCTGCCTGAAAATGCTCCTGTAGATACTGTAGTGGTGACAGTGAGCGCTACTGATGCTGACGAGGGACAAAACGGAGAGGTGACATATGCATTTAGTCATTTATCCGAAATTGTCCGGCAATTATTTTTCCTTGATACAATATCTGGAGAAATTAAACTAAAGGGACTGATGGATTTTGAGGAGGAGAGTTCAATCGAACTGCCGATTCAAGCTAAAGATGGTCAAGGGCTTGCCAGTCATTGTACAGTAATAATAGATGTTATTGATATCAATGATAATGCCCCTATAATAGTGATTAATTCCCTTAACAGTCCTGTTCCTGAGAATGCGTTACCTGGTACAGAGGTTGGCATCATTAATGTGCAGGACAGAGACTCTGAGAATAACGGACAGGTGCGCTGCTCCATTCAGCAAAACGTCCCGTTTAAACTCGTACCTTCAATCAAAAAATATTATTCTCTGGTGACCACAGGTGAATTAGACCGCGAGCTGCTCTCTGATTATAACATTACAATTACTGCTACTGATGAGGGCTCTCCGCCTTTATCTTCCACTAAGAATATTCACCTGACTGTAGCTGACGTGAATGATAATCCACCTGTATTTCAGGAGCAGAGTTACAGAGCTCATGTGCAAGAAAATAACAAACCGGGCTCCTCTATTTGTTCAGTATCAGCTACAGACCCGGACTGGAGACAGAATGGCACTGTAGTTTATTCTCTGTTGTCCTCTGATGTCAATGGCGCACCGGTGTCCTCCTTTCTATCCATTAACGGAGACACCGGGGTCATTCATGCCGTGAGGTCGTTTGATTACGAACAGTTGAAAAGTTTCAAAGTGCTGGTGTTAGCCAGAGACAACGGGTCTCCTCCTCTGAGCAGTAACGTGACCGTGAGTGTCTTCATAACGGATGAGAATGACAACTCCCCTCAGATATTATACCCCTCTCCGGAAGGAAACTCCTTCATGACCGAGATGGTACCCAAAGCTGCGCAGGCGCGCTCCCTGGTCTCCAAGGTGATCGCCGTGGACGCGGATTCTGGCCAGAATGCGTGGCTCTCGTATCACGTTATTAAAGCGACAGATCCGGGACTTTTCGCTATCGGTGTCCACAGCGGAGAGATCAGGACGCAGCGGGATATTTCTGAATCTGACAGCATGAAACAGAACCTTATTGTGTCCGTGAGAGATAACGGACAGCCCTCTCTCTCAGCCACGTGCGCATTGTATTTACTTATATCAGATAACTTGGCTGAAGTCCCAGAACTGAAAGACATGTCTCGAGACGAGAGCAGCTCCAAACTGACGTTTTATTTGATCATCGCGCTGGTGTCCGTTTCCACTTTCTTCCTGACCTTCATCATCATCATCCTGGCCGTGAGGTTTTGTCGCAGGAGAAAGCCCAGACTGTTGTTTGATGGAGCTGTAGCCATTCCCAGCGCGTATCTCCCTCCAAATTACGCAGAGGTGGAGGGCGCGGGAACTCTCCGCAGCACTTACAATTATGACGCATATCTGACCACGGGCTCGCGCACTAGTGACTTCAAGTTCATCAGATCTTATAATGAGGGCACGCTGACTGCTGACCTGACTCTGAAAAAGACTCAATCCGCTGTGGATGATCTTGAAGGACTTGATGCTGAAATGAACGATTCGTTTCAGGTAGGACTAAAAATCACTTTTTAAAAAGTATATAATATGTAGGTTAAATTAAATGTGTTTGTGTACTGAATGGATTATTAGACAATTAACATGTTTAGGGCCAATTTGTAATCTAAAAGTAGGCCTACTTACTTTGGTCTTTTTATAATTTATTTTTTAGATGTGTATGGTCATGTTGGAGCAATTGTTAGTTGAGTTATCTTTCGCGAAATTTTGTTTGGTGCTTGATTGTTAGGTGAGCTTGCATAGTTATCGAAATCTGCCTTCAGTTAACCAATACTCTTTACTGGGTCATCCTTACATTTTGTCTAACATCCATTTTTTGCTGTCTCTCTAGTTTCTGTCGTTTGTAATTGAATGTGGTGTGTTTAGGTAGTTTTGAGTTTCTCTCTTCGATGCCTCAGTTATGTGAAGTTAACTAAGTGAATTCAATTCAGATACCAGTAATATTTTGCCCAGCGAAATCTTTTAAAACTCCGTTTCAGTCAGATTGGAAATGGCAGCTTATGTGTCTCCTGTTGCTGTCCATGGTGCTGCACTGGTATGTACTGTTCTGTGTATTGTTGCTCCTACATAAGTAATGTGATATCCATTCTATTTCTTATTTTCGAAATGCTATGAAAATTGAGATCATGTTTATGAACCTCTGCAGGGAAATTGGTGAATCGAAATTGGTGGGATCGATGATTGCCCTGGTTTTGAAATTGTTTTATTGCTGTGTGGTTTTTCATTTTTACGTTTGAATTCGACGTATTTTGAATGGAATGGTGAAAATACTTGTAGTATCATTATCTTGTTAATGTAATTAGATATTAGTGAATATTTTAAGCTCTGAAAACTTGCATAGAGAGATTCATCTTTTTTAATTACAGGAAAGTCTGATACTGAGAAGTAAATTCAGGATCCATTTGTCGTTTATGGTTTTGTTTTATTGTGTTTTTTCTTCTTTCTTCTTCTTCTTCTTCTTCTCAATTTTGTCCTGTGTAACCCCTGTTTCATTAAACGTTTGAGCGTTATTTATGTATTTATGAAATCGGTAAGAAAACAGTTTGCGAATTATTTACCATTGAGATCATCACTTCCATGGCGCGCTTAAAGATTGGCGGGTCTTGCTGTGCATTGTTGTTGAACTGTGTTGGATATTTGCGGTTTAGCACTAAGTGCTATTCTGTAAACATTCGTGGTGCAAGGCGGGCATCAACATGCAAATGATATTGTATTTACTTCTTTGTCAAATTTGAAATGATGTGATATTTTCCGCTACACAGTCGCTTTGAAACATTTCAGGTCTGTTATTTAACTCGTGTAGACCAGTCAATGTTTTTCAAATAACGAGCTCTTGCTAATTACTACTTAAGCACACAAATAAATATTTGGTTACTTCTTATGGTGTCTGGTTGGAGGTCTAAACACTGTGCAATAGCTAACTATAGTATGTCATGCAACAGAGGCTGGAGCAAATTTGAACCGGAGACTGAAGGAAGAGAGAGGATACTCAAGCAACACATGATTACTCAAATATTCTTCTCAATAAAAATGTATGATATCTGTTTATCTGTGAAAACTGCCACATGGTCGCACATGTCTTGCAAGCTGGATTTCGCGATTTAGATTTTGAGATGTCCTACCATACATTAGTTGTACTCATGAAGGTAAGCCATGATGCAATTTAACGTTGTCTGTCATGCAAGATGATTTTTTTTTCATGCCGTGAGCAGACTACAAAGTATCTTGTAAATGTGAATTTTTAGCTTCTTCTCTTTTAACGTCCAAATATGTTTGAAACTACAGGTATGTCATTTTATAAGCCTATGTATCGTAAGTGTTATGTCCAAGTTTTGCATGTCAGAGACATGGATTTATGTAGTTTCATAATTGAACTCTTAGTGTCGCTGTTCACCAGTGAAACCGTTGACCTTCATATTACTGTTTCTCCCCACCCTGTTCATGATGTCATATTCAGGACTGACATCTCAGCTCGATGTAAAAATCGTCGACGGTGAGCGGTGCCTTGATCTGTTGTCCTCTTATACCGACCACGAATCAGACTTAGTCATTTCAGCTGTCTTTTACATGTGGTTAACTTTTGAATACATTTTTGTTTATTTCCATATAGAGAGATCAAAACCTTACGCGTTGCTGCTGAGATGTTTGGGTTTTTGTTCTTCGTGCTGATGGCGCACACCGCTTATGGAGACGTGAGCTATTCTTTTCCAGAGGAGATGAAACGCGGATCTGTGATTGGAAATATAGCAAAGGATCTCGGACTCGATGTGAACAGACTTTCGTCTGGTAATGCTCGCATTGATACGGAAGGAAACAGAAAACGATACTGTGACATTAATTTGAATACTGGAGAACTGATCGCAGCAGAGATAATCGACAGAGAGGGGCTTTGTGGAAAGAAAGCTTCATGTGTTATTAAACAAGAGCTCGTGCTGGAAAATCCTTTGGAGCTGCATCGCTTTATTCTTAATATCCAAGACATAAACGATCATTCACCTTTATTCAAACAAACTTTAATCAATTTGGAAATGAGGGAATCTGCAGTCAAAGGATCTCGTTACTTATTAGATGAGGCCCATGATGCGGATATTGGTGTGAATTCAGTGCAAACATATACACTTCAAAACAATGACCACTTTCTTTTGAACGTAGTTACTCGGGAAAATGGAAGAAAATATGGCGAGCTCGTACTGAATAAAGAATTGGATCGTGAGCAGCAGAAAGAGGTAACATTAATTCTCACTGCGGTAGACGGCGGGACTCCACCGAGATCAGGTACTGTAGCCATACACGTCACTGTGCTGGATGCTAATGATAATGCTCCAGTCTTTAGTCAGGCCGTTTATAAAGTCAGTCTGCCTGAAAATGCTCCTGTAGATACTGTAGTGGTGACAGTGATTGCAACCGATATTGACGAAGGACATAACGGTGAGGTGATGTATGAATTAGGACATCTGCCTGAAGCCCACCTGAAAACATTTTCGCTGGATCCATTATCTGGTGAAATTAAACTAAGTGGACTTCTTGATTATGAGGAAGAAAGCTCAATTGAACTGCCAGTTCAAGCTAAAGATGGTCAAGGGTTAGCCAGTTATTCTACTGTGGCAATTGAGGTTGTTGATATCAACGATAATGTCCCTATAATTATGATAAAATCTATTAAAATCCCTATTCCCGAGAATGCGTTACCTGGTACAGAGGTTGGCATCATTAATGTGCAGGACAGAGACTCTGAGAATAACGGACAGGTGCGCTGCTCCATTCAGCAAAACGTCCCGTTTAAACTCGTACCTTCAATCAAAAATTACTATTCTCTGGTGACCACAGGTGAATTAGACCGCGAGCTGCTCTCTGATTATAATATTACAATTACTGCTACTGATGAGGGCTCTCCGCCTTTATCTTCCACTAAGAATATTCACCTGACTGTAGCTGACGTGAATGATAATCCACCTGTATTTCAGGAGCAGAGTTACAGAGCTCATGTGCAAGAAAATAACAAACCGGGCTCCTCTATTTGTTCAGCATCAGCTACAGACCCGGACTGGAGACAGAATGGCACTGTAGTTTATTCTCTGTTATCCTCTGATCTCAATGGCGCACCGGTGTCCTCCTTTCTATCCATTAACGGAGACACCGGGGTCATTCATGCCGTGAGGTCGTTTGATTACGAACAGTTGAAAAGTTTCAAAGTGCTGGTGTTAGCCAGAGACAACGGTTCTCCTCCTCTGAGCAGTAACGTGACCGTGAGTGTCTTCATAACGGATGAGAATGACAACTCCCCTCAGATATTATACCCCTCTCCGGAAGGAAACTCCTTCATGACCGAGATGGTACCCAAATCTGCTCAGGCGCGCTCCCTGATCTCCAAGGTGATCGCCGTGGACGCGGATTCTGGGCAGAACGCGTGGCTCTCGTATCACATCATTAAAGCGACTGATCCGGGACTTTTCACTATCGGTGTCCACAGCGGAGAGATCAGGACGCAGCGGGACATTTCTGAATCTGACAGCATGAAACAGAACCTCATTGTGTCCGTGAGAGATAACGGACAGCCCTCTCTCTCAGCCACGTGCGCATTGTATTTACTTATATCAGATAACTTGGCTGAAGTTCCAGAACTGAAAGACATGTCTCGAGACGAGAGCAGCTCCAAACTGACGTTTTATTTGATCATCGCACTGGTGTCCGTTTCCACTTTCTTCCTGACCTTCATCATCATCATCCTGGCCGTGAGGTTTTGTCGCAGGAGAAAGCCCAGACTGTTGTTTGATGGAGCTGTAGCCATTCCCAGCGCGTATCTCCCTCCAAATTACGCAGAGGTGGAGGGCGCGGGAACTCTCCGCAGCACTTACAATTATGACGCATACCTGACCACGGGCTCGCGCACTAGTGACTTCAAGTTCGTCAGATCTTATAATGAGGGCACACTGACTGCTGACCTGACGTTGAAAAAGACTCAATCCGCTGTGGATGATCTTGAAGGGCTTGATGCGGAGGTGAACGATTCGTTTCAGGTAGGACTAATAAAATCGCTTTTTAAAATAATGTGCGTTAACAGATTAAATGTGTTCATGTACTAAATCGATTTTCATTGGCAAGAGACTCTGTTCTTGTAAAAATCTCGTGACACATTAAAGAACTTTATTTTAGACACAAACATTTTTAAGGGGAAATTTGGAATCTGAGAGTACTTTGGTCTTTTTTATCATTTATTTTTAGATGTGTATGGTCATGTTTGAGCAATTATTATTTAAACTGTTTTTCACAAATTGTTGTTTGGTGAGCTTGCATAGTAATCCAAGTCTGTCTTCTGTTAACTAATAGTGTTTTGCGTTTCTCTCATCGACGCCTCAGTTATGTGAAGTTAACTATGTTAATTCAATTCAGATACCAGTAATATTTTGGCCAGCAAAATCTTTTAAAACTCCGTTCCCGTCAGATTGGAAATGGCAGCGTATGTTTCTCCTGTTGCTGTCCATGGTGCTGCACTGGTATGTACTGTTCTGTGGATTGTTGCTCCTACATAAGTAATGTAATCTATATCCTATTTCTTATTTTCGAAATGCTATGAATATTGAGATCATGTTTATGTGCCTCCGCAGGGAAATTGGTGAATCGAAATTGGTAGGATGATTGATGATTGGCCTGTTTTTGTGATTGTTTTATTGCTTTGTGGTTTTACAATTTTATAGTTATAGTTTAGTTTGAATTCGATGTATTTTGAATGGAATGGGAAAATACATGTTTATACTCACTTTCTTTTTAATGAAATAGACCATGGCGTATTTCAGCGCTTTCTCTGAGATATTAGTGCATTTGTATGCCCTGAAAAGTTACGTATAGGGTGATTCGCCTTTTTAAATCATGAAATTCTCGATAGTGAGAAGAAAAGTTAAGTTGGGACCTATTTGTCGTTTATAGTTTTGTTTTATTGTATTTTCCCAATTTAGTCCTGTCTAACCCCTGTCCTTTAATTAAACGTTTGTGCTTTTGAATTAAGTAGGAAAACAATTTGTGAATTATTCATGATTAAGATAATTTCTCTCCCATGGCGCGCTTAAAGATTGACGGGCCTTGTTGTGCATTGTTGAACCGTGTTGGTTATTTGCGGCTTAGCACTAAGTACTTTTCTGTAAACATTCGTGGCGCATGGCATGCACATATTTTCTCTTGAGTCAATTTTTTTAAATCGTGTGATATTTTCACTTGCACAGTTGCTTTGAAACATTTCAGGTGTGTTAAATTCGTGTATTTCAGTTTTTCCTCAGATAATGAGCTCTTACTAATTACTTAAGCATAAAATAAATATTTGGTTTATTCTTAGAGCGTCTGGTTAGAGGTCTAAACACTGTGCAATAGCTAACTTATAGTATGCAATACAGAGACTGTAGTGGATTTGAAACGGAGATTTAAAGAAGAGAAAGGATTGTGTTCAAACAACACACATTTACTCATATATTCTTCACAAAAAATAAAATAAAATAAAATGTAGGCTCTCTGTTTAATTGTGAAAACTGCCACAGGATCGCATAATATGTCTTGCAAACTGGATTTCGTGATTTTTAGATTTTAAGATGTCATACCAAGACTACAGTTGGTTGAACTCAAAGGTAGCCTTTGATGCATTTTAACTATTTTCTGTGATGTAGAATACATTTTTTTGTGTCATGGGCAAACTACGAAGTATATTGTAAATGTGAATTTTTAGCTTCTTCTATTTTCATATCCTACAAGTATATTTTAAACTACAAGTATGCCATTTTATTTGCATCATAAGTGTTATACCCAAGTTTTACATGTCAAAGGGGCGTGAGAGTTTCTGCAGTTTCAAAATTGAACTCTTCGTGTCGCTGTTTACCAGTGCAATCTTTGACGTTCGTCTTGTTTCTCGCCATCCTGTTCATGATGTCATATTGAGAACTGACCTCTCAGCTCGCTGTAAATCGTCGACGGTGAGCGGTGCCTTCTTCTATTGTTCTTTTATATCGACCATAAACTAAATTGAGTAATTTCATCTGGCTTTTCATGCTAATAACTTCAATACATTTTTGTTGATTTTCAAAGATCAAAACCTTACGCGTTGCTTGCGAGATGTTTGGTCTTTTGTTCTTCGTGCTGATGGCGCACACCGCTTATGGAGACGTGAGCTATTCTTTTCCAGAGGAGATGAAACGCGGATCTGTGATTGGAAATATAGCAAAGGATCTCGGGCTCGATGTAAAGAGTCTGTCAAGTCGTGATGCACGACTTGAAAATGAAGGTAACAGAAAACGATACTGTGACATCAATATGAATACCGGAGAACTGATTGTAGCGGAGAGAATCGACAGAGAGGACATTTGTGGGAAGAAAGCTGCATGTGTTATTAAACAGGAGCTAGTGCTAGAAAATCCGTTGGAGCTTCATCGATTCATTCTTAATATTCAGGACATTAATGATAATTCACCACAGTTCAAACAGAATAATATAATCAAATTTGAAATAAGGGAGTCAGCAGACAAGGGATCCCGCTATTTATTAGATGAGGCCCACGACGCGGATATTGGAGTGAATTCAGTGCAGTCATATACATTAGAAAACAACGAACATTTTCTTCTTAGTGTTCTTGCGGGGTAAATGGAGGAAAATATGGAGAGCTAGTTCTTAATAAAGAATTGGATCGCGAGCTGCAGAAAGAGCTAACATTAATTCTCACTGCGGTAGACGGCGGACTCCACCGAGATCAGGTACTGTAGCCATACACGTCACTGTGCTGGATGCTAATGATAATGCTCCAGTCTTTAGAAATTGGTGAATCGAAATTGGTAGGATGATTGATGATTGGCCTGTTTTTGTGATTGTTTTATTGCTTTGTGGTTTTACAATTTTATAGTTATAGTTTAGTTTGAATTCGATGTATTTTGAATGGAATGGGAAAATACATGTTTATACTCACTTTCTTTTTAATGAAATAGACCATGGCGTATTTCAGCGCTTTCTCTGAGATATTAGTGCATTTGTATGCCCTGAAAAGTTACGTATAGGGTGATTCGCCTTTTTAAATCATGAAATTCTCGATAGTGAGAAGAAAAGTTAAGTTGGGACCTATTTGTCGTTTATAGTTTTGTTTTATTGTATTTTCCCAATTTAGTCCTGTCTAACCCCTGTCCTTTAATTAAACGTTTGTGCTTTTGAATTAAGTAGGAAAACAATTTGTGAATTATTCATGATTAAGATAATTTCTCTCCCATGGCGCGCTTAAAGATTGACGGGCCTTGTTGTGCATTGTTGAACCGTGTTGGTTATTTGCGGCTTAGCACTAAGTACTTTTCTGTAAACATTCGTGGCGCATGGCATGCACATATTTTCTCTTGAGTCAATTTTTTTAAATCGTGTGATATTTTCACTTGCACAGTTGCTTTGAAACATTTCAGGTGTGTTAAATTCGTGTATTTCAGTTTTTCCCTCAGATAATGAGCTCTTACTAATTACTTAAGCATAAAATAAATATTTGGTTAATTCTTAGAGCGTCTGGTTAGAGGTCTAAACACTGTGCAATAGCTAACTTATAGTATGCAATACAGAGACTGTAGTGGATTTGAAACGGAGATTTAAAGAAGAGAAAGGATTGTGTTCAAACAACACACATTTACTCATATATTCTTCACAAAAAAATAAAATAAAATGTAGGCTCTCTGTTTAATTGTGAAAACTGCCACAGGATCGCATAATATGTCTTGCAAACTGGATTTCGTGATTTTTAGATTTTAAGATGTCATACCAAGACTACAGTTGGTTGAACTCAAAGGTAGCCTTTGATGCATTTTAACTATTTTCTGTGATGTAGAATACATTTTTTTGTGTCATGGGCAAACTACGAAGTATATTGTAAATGTGAATTTTTAGCTTCTTCTATTTTCATATCCTACAAGTATATTTTAAACTACAAGTATGCCATTTTATTTGCATCATAAGTGTTATACCCAAGTTTTACATGTCAAAGGGGCGTGAGAGTTTCTGCAGTTTCAAAATTGAACTCTTCGTGTCGCTGTTTACCAGTGCAATCTTTGACGTTCGTCTTGTTTCTCGCCATCCTGTTCATGATGTCATATTGAGAACTGACCTCTCAGCTCGCTGTAAATCGTCGACGGTGAGCGGTGCCTTCTTCTATTGTTCTTTTATATCGACCATAAACTAAATTGAGTAATTTCATCTGGCTTTTCATGCTAATAACTTCAATACATTTTTGTTGATTTTCAAAGATCAAAACCTTACGCGTTGCTTGCGAGATGTTTGGTCTTTTGTTCTTCGTGCTGATGGCGCACACCGCTTATGGAGACGTGAGCTATTCTTTTCCAGAGGAGATGAAACGCGGATCTGTGATTGGAAATATAGCAAAGGATCTCGGACTCGATGTGAACAGACTGTCATCTCGTAAGGCTCGAATTGATACTGAAGGTAACAGAAAACGATACTGTGACATCAATATGAATACCGGAGAACTGATTGTAGCGGAGAGAATCGACAGAGAGGACATTTGTGGGAAGAAAGCTGCATGTGTTATTAAACAGGAGCTAGTGCTAGAAAATCCGTTGGAGCTTCATCGATTCATTCTTAATATTCAGGACATTAATGATAATTTACCACAGTTCAAACAGAATAATATAATCAAATTTGAAATAAGGGAGTCAGCAGACAAGGGATCCCGCTATTTATTAGATGAGGCCCACGACGCGGATATTGGAGTGAATTCAGTGCAGTCATATACATTAGAAAACAACGAACATTTTCTTCTTAGTGTTCTTGCGGGGGTAAATGGAGGAAAATATGGAGAGCTAGTTCTTAATAAAGAATTGGATCGCGAGCTGCAGAAAGAGCTAACATTAATTCTCACTGCGGTAGACGGCGGGACTCCACCGAGATCAGGTACTGTAGCCATACACGTCACTGTGCTGGATGCTAATGATAATGCTCCAGTCTTTAGTCAGGCCGTCTATAAAGTCAGTCTGCCTGAAAATTCTCCTGTAGATACTGTAGTGGTGACAGTGAGCGCTACTGATGCTGACGAGGGACACAACGGAGAAGTGACATATGCATTTAGTCATTTATCAGAAAGTCTTTTAGAAATATTTGATCTCGATGCAGTGTCTGGTGAACTTAGACTAAGAGGTATGGTAGATTATGAGGATGAGAGTACAATGGAACTGCCGATTCAAGCTAAAGATAGTCAAGGTCTAGCAGGTCGATGCACTGTATTAATAGATGTTCTTGATGTCAATGATAACGCCCCTACCATAATGACTAAATCTGATAAAATATCCATTCCTGAGAATGCGTTACCCGGTACAGAGGTTGGCCTCATTAATGTGCAGGACAGAGACTCTGAGAATAACGGACAGGTGCGCTGCTCCATTCAGCAAAACGCCCCATTTAAACTCGTACCTTCAATCAAAAATTACTATTCTCTGGTGACCACAGGTGAATTAGACCGCGAGCTGCTCTCTGATTATAATATTACAATTACTGCTACTGATGAGGGCTCTCCGCCTTTATCTTCCACTAAGAATATTCACCTGACTGTAGCTGACGTGAATGATAATCCTCCTGTATTTCAGGAGCAGAGTTACAGAGCTCATGTGCAAGAAAATAACAAACCGGGCTCCTCTATTTGTTCAGTATCAGCTACAGACCCGGACTGGAGACAGAATGGCACTGTAGTTTATTCTCTGTTGTCCTCTGATGTCAATGGCGCACCGGTGTCTTCCTTTCTGTCCATTAACGGAGACACCGGGGTCATTCATGCCGTGAGGTCGTTTGATTACGAACAGCTGAAAAGTTTCAAAGTGCTGGTGTTAGCCAGAGACAACGGTTCTCCTCCTCTGAGCAGTAACGTGACCGTGAGTGTCTTCATAACGGATGAGAATGACAACTCCCCTCAGATATTATACCCCTCTCCGGAAGGAAATACCTTCATGACCGAGATGGTACCCAAAGCTGCGCAGGCGCGCTCCCTGATCTCCAAGGTGATCGCCGTGGACGCGGATTCTGGGCAGAACGCGTGGCTCTGGTATCACATTATTAAAGCTACAGATCCGGGACTTTTCACTATCGGTGTCCACAGCGGAGAGATCAGGACGCAGCGGGACATTTCTGAATCTGACAGCATGAAACAGAACCTTATTGTGTCCGTGAGAGATAACGGACAGCCCTCTCTCTCAGCCACGTGCGCATTGTATTTACTTATATCAGATAACTTGGCTGAAGTTCCAGAACTGAAAGACATGTCTCGAGACGAGAGCAGCTCCAAACTGACGTTTTATTTGATCATCGCGCTGGTGTCCGTTTCCACTTTCTTCCTGACCTTCATCATCATCATCCTGGCCGTGAGGTTTTGTCGCAGGAGAAAGCCCAGACTGTTGTTTGATGGAGCTGTAGCCATTCCCAGCGCGTATCTCCCTCCAAATTACGCAGAGGTGGAGGGCGCGGGAACTCTCCGCAGCACTTACAATTATGACGCATACCTGACCACGGGCTCGCGCACTAGTGACTTCAAGTTCATCAGATCTTATAATGAGGGCACGCTGACTGCTGACCTGACTCTGAAAAAGACTCAGTCCGCTGTGGATGATCTTGAGGGACTCGATGCGGAAATGAACGATTCGTTTCAGGTAGGACTAGTCTATATACATTTGGTTTTACAGATTGCTTTCTTTCGCAACATGCTGGCTCAGGATAAACTTATGTAATGTGATCCCACACAGAAAAAAAAAAAACAAACAAACATCCATCTCGTTGTCTGTTCTGTGAAATCATTTTATAAAGTTCTTTAAATGTTTGCGTTATTTTAAACCCCAGTTCACTGGCATAGTAAGGCTTATTTCTGTTAGCTGTACATGGTGCTGTACAGACCGTGTGCCTTGCTGTTGACATTTTGCTTTTATAGTATAGGTCTGCATACAGTCGTGTTTTTTAATGAGTAGATGTTACAGAAATTGAGCTGATTTCTCTTTTCACATCCTCGGAGAATGTTTGATTGTTCCAGGACCTATGATGAAGTCATTTCATGTTTAACAAAAGTGTTATATTCATGTTTTGACATTTAATGTCAGACCTGTACGAGTTTATGGATGAGCTATATTTTTATAGAAATTTGAGAAAATATTAAACTATTTTCAAAATTATGTTGTCTTTTAAACGTATTATGACATGGTTACATTGGTGGTCTTGTGATTTTGAAGGACTTGATGCAGAGACGGGTGCTTCTTTTCGAGTAGAATTAACCGGTCTTTTTCGTATTTATAATTTATCTTTAGATTTTTCTGGTCATGTTTGAGCAAATTTAAGTCATGAATCCTGTTTCACGAGTTTGATTTTTATTTTTCGTCGCTAAGGAAATCATAATATTATGTAGAACTGACTGGCCATTTTTTCAAAAATTTTCAATAAGACAATTATATTTGTCATGATAAATGCCAAATACAACGCCGTCTCTAGCCATTTTTGTTTTATATAGATTCGAAAAGTTTAAAGAAATGTGGAGATCTTTTAAAGAAAGGAATCTGATATGTTTCGTTCTGTTGTCTAACAGTTCTTTAAAACTCATTTTATTTTTTTGTGACATCAGTATGTACCTCTACATGGATTCTGCAGTTTACAATTGAATCTGACACAAAACGCTGCTGTGTTTAAGGAGTTTAGCTTGTTTCTCATCGGTGTCTTCTTTGTGAAATTGGCTTATAAAAGCAGTTTCGTATATCAGCAATTTTATTTTTTGAACGCCCTTTTATTCGGATTAGAAATGTCATCAAGCAGGTTTTCCTGTTTCTGACCATGGTGCTGCACTGTCATTATTTATTTATGCAATGCTGTGCATTTTGTGGTCGTGTTTATATAACCCACACATAATCCTGTCAGAGATAAGCACATTATGCAGTTTCTTATTTTAACTCATAGTGTCGCTGTTCACCTGAAAAACAACGTGTGTCTTCAGTACACATCTCTCCACCCTGATTGTGATGTCATACATAGGGCTTTCATCTCATCTCTTTATAGAAAATCGTCGACAGCGACTGATTGCCTGATGTGATCTGCGTCTGTTATTCTAAATTAGATGTTTATGCTCGTTTTCTTGTACTGGATTACATTTCTGCTTAATGTCTAATCATTCCAGAGGTTCTGTGTTACTGCTGAGATGTTTGGTCTTTTGTTCTTCGTGCTGATGGCGCACACCGCTTATGGAGACGTGAGCTATTCTTTCCCGGAGGAGATGAAACGCGGATCTGTGATTGGAAATATAGCAAAGGATCTCGGACTCGATGTGAACAGACTGTCATCTCGTAAGGCTCGCATTCATACTGAAGGTAACAGAAAACGTTACTGTGACATTAATCTGAATACTGGAGAACTGATCGTAGCGGAGAGAATCGACAGAGAGGGACTTTGTGGAAAGAAAGCTTCGTGCGTTATTAAACAAGAGCTCGTGCTGGAAAATCCTTTAGAGCTGCACCACTTTATTATCAATATCGAAGACATAAATGATAATTCACCACAGTTCAAAGAAAGTACAATAAAATTCGAAATACATGAATTAGCAGGCAAAGGTTCTCGTTATTTATTAGACGAGGCCCACGATGCCGATATTGGTATGAATTCAGTGCAATCATATACACTTCAAATCAATGAGCATTTTGTTCTTAATGTACTAACTCGTGCAAATGGAAGAAAATATGGTGAACTCCTTCTTAATAAAGAGTTGGATCGCGAGCAGCAGAAAGATCTGACATTAATTCTCACTGCGGTAGACGGCGGGACTCCACCGAGATCAGGTACTGTAGCCATACACGTCACTGTGCTGGATGCTAATGATAATGCTCCAGTCTTTAGTCAGGACATCTATAAAGTCAGTCTTCCTGAAAATGCTCCCGTAGATACTGTAGTGGTGACAGTGAGCGCTACTGATGCTGACGAGGGACAAAACGGAGAAGTGATGTATGAATTTGGTCATTTATCCGAGCGCCTTCTGGAAATATTTTCTATAGATTCAGTATCTGGTGTGATTAAACTAACAGGATCGATTGATTATGAAGAGGAGAGTACAACCGAACTTCCCATTCAAGCTAAAGATGGTCAAGGGTTAGCCAGTTATTCCACAATATTAATAGAGATTGTTGATGTCAATGATAACGCGCCTATAATAGGAATTAATTCTCTTAACAGCCCAGTTCCTGAGAACGCGTTACCCGGTACAGAGGTTGGCATCCTTAATGTGCAGGACAGAGACTCTGAGAATAACGGACAGGTGCGCTGCTCCATTCAGCAAAACGTCCCGTTTAAACTCGTACCTTCAATCAAAAATTACTATTCTCTGGTGACCACAGGTGAATTAGACCGCGAGCAGCTCTCTAATTATAATATTACAATTACTGCTACTGATGAGGGCTCTCCGCCTTTATCTTCCACTAAGAATATTCACCTAACTGTAGCTGACGTGAATGATAATCCTCCTGTATTTCAGGAGCAGAGTTACAGAGCTCATGTGCAAGAAAATAACAAACCGGGCTCCTCTATTTGTTCAGTATCAGCTACAGACCCGGACTGGAGACAGAATGGCACTGTTGTTTATTCTCTGTTGTCCTCTGATGTCAATGGCGCACCGTTGTCCTCCTTTCTATCCATTAATGGAGACACCGGGGTCATTCATGCCGTGAGGTCGTTTGATTACGAACAGTTGAAAAGTTTCAAAGTGCTGGTGTTAGCCAGAGACAACGGTTCTCCTCCTCTGAGCAGTAACGTGACCGTGAGTGTCTTCATAACGGATGAGAATGACAACTCCCCTCAGATATTATACCCCTCTCCGGAAGGAAACTCCTTCATGACCGAGATGGTACCCAAATCTGCGCAGGCGCGCTCCCTGGTCTCCAAGGTGATCGCCGTGGACGCGGATTCTGGCCAAAACGCGTGGCTCTCGTATTACATTATTAAAGCTACAGATCCGGGACTTTTCACTATCGGTGTCCACAGCGGAGAGATCAGGACGCAGCGGGACATTTCTGAATCTGACAGCATGAAACAGAACCTTATTGTGTCCGTGAGAGATAACGGACAGCCCTCTCTCTCAGCCACGTGCGCATTGTATTTACTTATATCAGATAACTTGGCTGAAGTTCCAGAACTGAAAGACATGTCTCGAGACGAGAGCAGCTCCAAACTGACGTTTTATTTGATCATCGCGCTGGTGTCAGTTTCCACTTTCTTCTTGACCTTCATCATCATCATCCTGGCCGTGAGGTTTTGTCGCAGGAGAAAGCCCAGACTGTTGTTTGATAGAGCTGTAGCCATTCCCAGCGCGTATCTCCCTCCAAATTACGCAGAGGTGGAGGGCGCGGGAACTCTCCGCAGCACTTACAATTATGACGCATACCTGACCACGGGCTCGCGCACTAGTGACTTCAAGTTCATCAGATCTTATAATGAGGGCACGCTGACTGCTGACCTGACTCTGAAAAAGACTCAGTCCGCTGTGGATGATCTTGAAGGGCTTGATGCGGAATTGAACGAATCATTTCAGGTAGGACTAACGAAGTCTTTCTTTAAAAATATTTGTAATATTTTGGTTTACAAATTAATTTTTTGACAACATGCTTTCTAATGTTTTTAGAAATGCTAAGTTTCTTGGATCCCCCTTGTTGTCTGTTATCTGAAACATTTTTATAAACTACTTTAAATTCGTATAATATTTTGAATCCCAGTTCACTGCAGTTTAGTAGAAAGACAATATTTCTATTAGCTGTCCATGGTGCTGTACAGGCCGCGTGTGTTGCTGTTGACGTTTTGCTGAAGACCTACATAGTAAGAGTAAATGTTATAATTAATGCGTTTCTTTTTTCACATCTTGCAGAGAATGTTTGGTTGTCCCATGCCATGCCATGTCATTTCATTTTCAACAAAGGTGTTATGTTCATATTTTGTCATTTAATGTCAGACCTATAAGAGTTTATGGATGAGCTATATTCACAAATTTAATTTGTCTTTTACACATAGATCCTTTATAAATTGGTTACATTTGTGGTCTTGTGATTTTTGGACTTGATGCCGATTGCCTACATGAGTGCTTCTTTTCAAGTCGAATAATCCTTTGCTGTATTTTTTAATAATTCTGTTCTTACAGATTAAACAAGTATCTGTATTTTAATAGACTGATTTCACTGACAACAGGCTCATAAAAAATGTTGAAGTTTATTTCTAAGTCTCATGAATAGTTGTTCTATTTATAATATATCTTTAGATTTTGCTGTTCATTTCTGAGCAATTCTAAGAATCCTGTTTAACGAGTCGTTGTTTACGTATATGATTTTTTCCGTCGCTAGCTAATGAATCCTTTATAGAAATTATGTCATAAGCTTATGACAAATTTAAATACAACTTTGTTATATCTTAATAGTGAAGGTATGCTGACTGCAACCTCACTCTGAGAAAGACCCAGTCTGCCGTGGACGATCTTGAAGGGATTGATGCGGAAGTGAACGATTTCGTGGCCATTTTTTATTTTATTTTATTTTATTGTATTTTAAGATTCAAATGTTTAAAGCCTTTTGGTGATTCTTCTTCTTCATCGATTACTTAGTTGTGTGAAATTGGCTTATCAAAGCAGTTCCATATGTCAGAAACTTTTTAAACGTTCTTTTAGTTTGATTATGAATGGCACAGAACAGGTTTTCCTGTTGCTGTCTGTGCACTGTCAATTCACATTCAGTGTCTTTTTTCCCCTGTGTTGTAGATCACGATCTCGCGATGCGCGTATGTATATGCGCGGATGTATGCATGTATTGATTTATTGATTGATTGAAATATTATGAATATTGTTTTCGTGTTTATATTCTACTCATCAGGGAATGTTGCTGCCGGCTGTGGTATTGCTAAAGGATTTTAACTGTATAACCCACACATAATCCTGTCAAGAGATATGCACATTATGCAGTTTCTTTATTTAACTCATAGTGTCGCTGTTTACCTGCAAAACAATGTGTGTATTCAGTACACATCTCTCCACCCTGCTTGTAAAATCATACATAGGGCTTTCATCCCATCTCTTTATAGAAAATCGTCGACAGCGACTTAACTGCTTGATATAATCTACGCCTATTAATCTAAATTGGGTTATATGCTTGTTTTCTTGTGCGTGGTAATTATTATATTACTGGATTCAACCTCTGGTTAATATTTCAAGAATTCCAAAGGTTCTGTGTTACTGCTGAGATGTTTGGTCTTTTGTTCTTCGTGCTGATGGCGCACACCGCTTATGGAGACGTGAGCTATTCTTTACCGGAGGAGATGAAACGCGGATTTGTGATTGGAAATATAGCAAAGGATCTCGGACTCGATGTGAACAGACTGTCATCTCGAAAAGCGCGGATTGATACTGAAGGTAACAGAAAACGATACTGTGACATTAATCTGAATACTGGAGAACTGATCGTAGCGGAGAGAATCGACAGAGAGGAGATTTGCGGGAAGAAAGCTTCGTGCGTTATTAAAAATGAGTTTGTACTGGAAAATCCTTTAGAGCTGCATCACTTCGTTCTCAATATTGAGGACATAAATGACAATTCACCTCAGTTCAAAGAAAGTGTTATTAAATTCGAAATACAGGAATCAGCAGCCAAAGGTTCACCATACTTATTAGAAGAGGCTTATGATGCGGATATTGGTCGGAATTCAGTGCAGTCATATACACTTCAAAACAATGAACGCTTTCTTCTTAATGTACTAACCAGGGCAAATGGAAGAAAATATGGCGAACTCGTGCTGGATAAAGAGTTGGATCGTGAGCAGCAGAAAGATCTGACATTAATTCTCACTGCGGTAGACGGCGGGACTCCACCGAGATCAGGTACTGTAGCCATACACGTCACTGTGCTGGATGCTAATGATAATGCTCCAGTCTTTAGTCAGGCCGTCTATAAAGTCAGTCTTCCTGAAAATTCTCCTGTAGATACTGTAGTGGTGACAGTGAGCGCTACTGATGCTGACGAGGGACAAAACGGAGAAGTGACATATGCGTTTGGTCATTTACCTCAAAAGGTCCAGCAATTATTTTTCATCGATTTAATATCAGGCGAGATTAAATTAACCGGGGTGATTGATCATGAATTAGAGAGTACATTTGAACTTCCCATTCAAGCTAAAGATGGTCAAGGGTTAGCCAGTTACTCAACGGTATTAATAGATGTTATTGATGTCAATGATAACGCCCCTATAATAATAGTAAAATCTTTGAATAGCCCGACTCCCGAGAACGCGTTACCCGGTACAGAGGTTGGCATCCTTAATGTGCAGGACAGAGACTCTGAGAATAACGGACAGGTGCGCTGCTCCATTCAGCAAAACGTCCCATTTAAACTCGTACCTTCAATCAAAAATTACTATTCTCTTGTGACCACAGGTGAATTAGACCGCGAGCTGCTCTCTGATTATAATATTACAATTACTGCTACTGATGAGGGCTCTCCGCCTTTATCTTCCATTAAGAATATTCACCTGACTGTAGCTGACGTGAATGATAATCCACCTGTATTTCAGGAGCAGAGTTACAGAGCTCATGTGCAAGAAAATAACAAACCGGGCTCCTCTATTTGTTCAGTATCAGCTACAGACCCGGACTGGAGACAGAATGGCACTGTAGTTTATTCTCTGTTGTCCTCTAATGTCAATGGCGCACCGGTGTCCTCCTTTCTGTCCATTAACGGAGACACCGGGGTCGTTCATGCCGTGAGGTCGTTTGATTACGAACAGTTGAAAAGTTTCAAAGTGCTGGTGTTAGCCAGAGACAACGGTTCTCCTCCTCTGAGCAGTAACGTGACCGTGAGTGTCTTCATAACGGATGAGAATGACAACTCCCCTCAGATATTATACCCCTCTCCGGAAGGAAACTCCTTCATGACCGAGATGGTACCCAAATCTGCGCAGGCGAGCTCCCTGGTCTCCAAGGTGATCGCCGTGGACGCGGATTCTGGGCAGAACGCGTGGCTCTCGTATCACATCATTAAAGCGACAGATCCGGGACTTTTCACTATCGGTGTCCACAGCGGAGAGATCAGGACTCAGCGGGACATTTCTGAATCTGACAGCATGAAACAGAACCTCATTGTGTCCGTGAGAGATAACGGACAGCCCTCTCTCTCAGCCACGTGCGCATTGTATTTACTTATATCAGATAACTTGGCTGAAGTTCCAGAACTGAAAGACATGTCTCGTGACGAGAGCACCTCCAAACTGACGTTTTATTTGATCATCGCGCTGGTGTCCGTTTCCACTTTCTTCTTGACCTTCATCATCATCATCCTGGCCGTGAGGTTTTGTCGCAGGAGAAAGCCCAGACTGTTGTTTGATGGAGCTGTAGCCATTCCCAGCGCGTATCTGCCTCCAAATTACGCAGAGGTGGAGGGCGCGGGAACTCTCCGCAGCACTTACAATTATGACGCATATCTGACCACTGGCTCGCGCACCAGTGACTTCAAGTTCGTCAGATCTTATAATGAGGGCACGCTGACTGCTGACCTGACTCTGAAAAAGACTCAGTCCGCTGTGGATGATCTTGAGGGACTTGATGCGGAAATTAAGGATTCCTTTCAGGTAGGACTGTTTTTTTTAAGAACTTTTAAAAAGTATAATAATATGTGTGTTAACAGATTAAATGTGTTTATGTACTAAATCGACTTTTATTAACCAGATACTCTGTTTTTTTTTTTTTTAAATCTCGTGACAGGTTTATTTTAGACATAAATATTTTTGAGAGCCAATATGTAATTTGAAAGTACTTTGGTCTTTCTAATATATTTTTAGATGTGTATGGTCATGTTGGAGCAATTGTTAGTCAATCTATCATGGCAGTGTATGTTTCTCCTGTTGCTGTCCATGGTGCTGCACTGGTATGTTCTGTTCTGTGGATTGTTGCTCCTGCATAAGTAATATAATCTCTATTCTATTTCTTATTTTCGAAATGCTGTGAATATTGAGATCATGTTTATGTCCCTCTGCAGGGAAACTGATTAATCGAAATTGGTAGGATCGATGATTGGCTTGTTTTTGTGATGGTTTCTTGCTTTATGCCTTTACATTTTAAATATGAATTCAACGTAGCCTATTTTGTATGGAAAGGGGAAAATAAATATTTATAATATCACTTTCTGGTTAATGAAACAGACAATGGTATTGCAGCGCTTTATCAGAGCTATTAGTGGATAGTTTAATCTCTGGAAAGTTGCATAGAAAGATTACCCTTTTTTTAATTACAGGAAATTCTCGATACTGAAAAGAAAAGTCGGGATCCAATTGTCGTTTTTGGCTTTCTTTTATTGTATTTTTCACAATTTAGCAATTTAGTCCCGCAACCCCTGTCTTTTCATTAATCGTTGGAGCTTTTTATTTGAATTCAGTAAGAAAACAATTTGTGAAATATTTCTCATTGAGATCATCTCTCTTCCATGTATATATATATATATATATATATATATATATATATATATAGTTGATCCTTAGAGCATCTGGTTGAAGGTCTAAACACAGTGCAATAGCTAAATATGTCGTGCAACAGAGGCTGGAGCAGATTTGAACCGGAGATTGAAGGAAGAGAGAGGATTGTACTCAAACAACACAGGCTTACTCATATATTCTTCCCAATAAAAATATATGCTATCTGTTTATCTGTGAAAACTGCCATAGGATCGAATATGTTTTGTAAACTGGATTTTGCGATTTAAATTTGAAAATGTCCTACCATGACTATTGCTTGTACTCATCAAGGTAGGCCTGGATGCATTTTAACTCATTGTCTGTCATGTAAGATACATTCATGTTTTTTGTTGTTGTTTTTGTGCCTTGGGCAGGTTATGAAGTATCTTGTAAATGTGAATTTGTAGCTTCTTCCCTTTTTACATCCTACAAGTATGTTTGAAACTACAAGTATGTCATTGTATATGCATCGCAAGTGTTATATCCAAGTTTTGCATGTCAGAGGTATGGATTTATGCAGTTTCATAATTGAACTCTTAGTGTCGCTGTTCACCAGTGCAACCGTTGACCTTCATATTACTGTTTCTCCCCACCCTGTTCATGATGTCATATTCAGGACTGACATCTCAGCTCGATGTAAAAATCGTCGACGGTGAGCGGTGCCTTGATCTGTTGTCCTCTTATACCGACCACGAATCAGACTTAGTCATTTCAGCTGTCTTTTACATGTAACTTTTGATTTAATTTTTGTTCATTTCCGTATAGAGAGATCACAATCGAACGAGTTGCTGCTGAGATGTTTGGGTTTTTGTTCTTCGTGCTGATGGCGCACACCGCTTATGGAGACGTCAGCTATTCTTTACCGGAGGAGATGAAACGCGGATCTGTGATTGGAAATATAGCAAAGGATCTCGGACTCGATGTGAACAGACTGTCTTCTCGTAAACCTCGAATTGATGCTGAAGGTAACAAAAAACGATATTGCGACATTAATTTGAGAACGGGGGAATTAGTAGTGGCTGATCGAATAGACAGAGAGGTGATTTGTAAGGAGAGGCTTTCCTGTGCGCTTAATTTCGAATTCGTTTTAGAAAATCCTTTAGAATTGCATCGTGTTGTTTTACAAATCCAAGACATTAATGATAATACTCCAATATTTCCCAAAGATGTAATCAAGCTCGAAATAAGTGAAAATGCTGTTAAAGGTGCTCATTTCCGTGTCATTGAGGCTCGTGATGCTGATGTCGGTCACAATTCAGTGCAAAATTATATATTAGAGATAAATTTACATTTTGTTTTAGCAGTAAATTCAAAGGCAGATGGTAGTAAGTACGTCGAGTTGGTGCTTGATAAAGAGTTAGATCGCGAGCAGCAAAAAGATATTAGATTAATTCTCACTGCGGTAGACGGCGGGACTCCACCGAGATCAGGTACTGTAGCCATACACGTCACTGTGCTGGATGCTAATGATAATGCTCCAGTCTTTAGTCAGGCCGTCTATAAAGTCAGTCTGCCTGAAAATTCTCCTGTAGATACTGTAGTGGTGACAGTGAGCGCTACTGATGCTGACGAGGGACACAACGGAGAAGTGACATATGAGTTTGGCCATTTGTCTGAATCTGCAAAAGAAACATTTTCATTGGATCCTCAGACTGGACAAATTGTCTTGAAGGGGCAAATAGATTTTGAAGAGGAATCAGGATATGAAATTATTGTCGAGGCTAAGGACGGATATGGTCTTTCCTCAGACACAAAAATCGTAATAGAAATAACAGACATAAATGACAATGCCCCTATTCTTGTAATTAAATCTCTGATTAGTCCCTTGCCCGAGAATTCGTTACCCGATACAGAGGTTGGCATCATTAATGTGCAGGACAGAGACTCTGAGAATAACGGACAGGTGCGCTGCTCCATTCAGCAAAACGTCCCGTTTAAACTCGTACCTTCAATCAAAAATTACTATTCTCTGGTGACCACAGGTGAATTAGACCGCGAGCTGCTCTCTGATTATAATATTACAATTACTGCTACTGATGAGGGCTCTCCGCCTTTATCTTCCACTAAGAATATTCACCTGACTGTAGCTGACGTGAATGATAATCCTCCTGTATTTCAGGAGCAGAGTTACAGAGCTCATGTGCAAGAAAATAACAAACCGGGCTCCTCTATTTGTTCAGTATCAGCTACAGACCCGGACTGGAGACAGAATGGCACTGTAGTTTATTCTCTGTTGTCCTCTGATCTCAATGGAGCACCGGTGTCCTCCTTTCTATCCATTAACGGAGACACCGGGGTCATTCATGCCGTGAGGTCGTTTGATTACGAACAGTTGAAAAGTTTCAAAGTGCTGGTGTTAGCCAGAGACAACGGCTCTCCTCCTCTGAGCAGTAACGTGACCGTGAGTGTCTTCATAACGGATGAGAATGACAACTCCCCTCAGATATTATACCCCTCTCCGGAAGGAAACTCCTTCATGACCGAGATGGTACCCAAAGCTGCGCAGGCGCGCTCCCTGGTCTCCAAGGTGATCGCCGTGGACGCGGATTCTGGGCAGAACGCGTGGCTCTCGTATCACATTATTAAAGCCACAGATCCGGGACTTTTCACTATCGGTGTCCACAGCGGGGAGATCAGGACGCAGCGGGACATTTCTGAATCTGACAGCATGAAACAGAACCTCATTGTGTCCGTGAGAGATAACGGACAGCCCTCTCTCTCAGCCACGTGCGCATTGTATTTACTTATATCAGATAACTTGGCTGAAGTTCCAGAACTGAAAGACATGTCTCGAGACGAGAGCAGCTCCAAACTGACGTTTTATTTGATCATCGCGCTGGTGTCCGTTTCCACTTTCTTCCTGACCTTCATCATCATCATCCTGGCCGTGAGGTTTTGTCGCAGGAGAAAGCCCAGACTGTTGTTTGATGGAGCTGTAGCCATTCCCAGCGCGTATCTGCCTCCAAATTACGCAGAGGTGGAGGGCGCGGGAACTCTCCGCAGCACTTACAATTATGACGCATACCTGACCACGGGCTCGCGCACTAGTGACTTCAAGTTCATCAGATCTTATAATGAGGGCACGCTGACTGCTGACGTGACTCTGAAAAAGACTCAGTCCGCTGTGGATGATCTTGAAGGACTTGACGCGGAAGTGAACGATTCCTTTCAGGTAGGACTGACGAAGTATTTCTTTAAAAATCTTTTTTTAATATTTTGGGTTTGCAAATTACTTTCTAATGGTTTTAGAAATGCTAACTATCTTGCATCCATCTCGTTGTTTGTTCTGTGAAACAATTTTATAAACTAATTTAATTTAGTAGTTCTTTTTAAATCCCAGTTCACTAGAGTTTAGTAGAAAGGACATATTTCTATTAGCTGTCCATGGTGCTGTACAGGCCGTGTTTGTTGCTGTTGACTTTTTGGTCGTATACTGTATGTAGAAGTTTATACAGTCGTGTTTTTATGAGTAGATGTTACACTGAGCTGGTTTCTCTTTTCACATCCTTGGAGAATGATTGATTGTTCCAGGACCTTTGATATTTGGAAGTCATTTCAATTTTTTAACAAAAGGGTTATAATCAGGTTGTAACATTTAATGTCAGACCTATAATGGACAAGCTATAGACTATTCAGAAATGTAAGTTTTTTTTTACACGTTTTCTTTATGAAATGGTTACATTTGTGCATCTTGTGATTTTTGAAGGACTTGGTGCTGATATGGGTGCTTCTTTGCGATTTTAATGTTTCTTTTCTTCCTTTTTAATGTTCTAACCTTACAGTTTAAATTAGTGTGTTTATTTTAATGGACTGCCTTCACTGACAACAGGCTCTTAAAAATTTCGAAGCTCATTTTGAAGGCTAAGAAGTAGCTTGTTCAGTTTATATTTTCTATTTAGATTTTTATGGCATGGTCATGTTCGAGCAATTTAAAGTCATAAATTTTGTTTCACGAGTTAAATTTTTTTTTTTTCGTTGCTAATTAAGGACTCCTTAATATAAATGATTCTGAAGTGACTGCCCCTTCTTTCTGTTTACAAATTGTCAATGAGACAATTATATCTGCCTTGATAAATGTCAAAAACAGTGTCGTCTTTGGCTATTTGTTAGATTCTTAACGTTTGAAGCTGTTTGGTGATGTTTTAAAGAAAGGAATCTGATATGTCTAGTTATGTTGTCTAAAAGTTCTTTCAAACTCATTTTATTTTTGTGACATCAGTATGTAACGGAATCTGAGACAAAACGCTGCTGATTAAGTAATTTAACATCCTTCTCATCGGTGTCATCTTTATGTGAAATTGGCTTATAAAAGCAGTTTCGCATGTTAGCAACTTTTTAAATGCTCTTTTAGTCGGATTAGAACTGTCATGAAGCAAGTTTTCCAGCTTCTGTCCATGGTGATGCACTGTCATTCTTTTTTTTTTTTTTAATACAATAAATATCGTGTTTATCTCCCACTCATCAGGTAATATTGCTGCCGGCTATTGTTTCGCTAAACTATTTTAACTGTTTAACTCACACATAACCTTGTCAGAAATATGAACATTGTGCAATTTCTTCTTTTAACTCATAGTGTCGCTGTTCACCTGCAAAGCAATGTGTGTCTTCAGTACACATCTCTCCACCCTGCTTGTGATGTCAAACATAGGGGTTTCAGCTAATCATTTTATAGAACATCGTTGACGACGACTTACTGCCTCATATAATCTACGTCTATTATTCTATATTGGATTTTATGCTTGTTTCCTTGTACATAGCAATTGGTACTGGATTCAATTTCTGCCTGATGTCTAAAGAATCCCAAAGGTTCCGTGTTGCTGCTGAGATGTTTGGTCTTTTGTTCTTCGTGCTGATGGCGCACACCGCTTATGGAGACGTGAGCTATTCTTTCCCGGAGGAGATGAAACGCGGATCTGTGATTGGAAATATAGCAAAGGATCTCGGACTCGATGTGAACAGACTGTCATCTCGTAAGGCTCGAATTGATACTGAAGGTAGCAGAAAACTATTCTGTGACATTAATCTGAATACTGGAGAACTGATCGTAGCGGAGAGAATCGACAGAGAAGAGATTTGCGGGGACAGGCTTTCGTGTGTTTTAAAAATTGAGTTCATGCTAGAAGATCCATTAGAGCTGCATCGTGTTTCAGTTCAAATTCAGGATATTAACGACAATTCTCCTGTTTTCTCAAAGGATTTGATCACATTTGAAATCAGGGAGTCTGCTGTTAGAGGTACACGCTATCGTTTGAATGCGGCTCATGATGCTGATATAGGACAGAATGCAGTTCAGAGATACAGTCTACAGAATAATAACAATTTTCAATTGAGTATGAATTCAAATGTAGACGGAGAAAAAAAATTGGAATTCGTGCTAGAAAAAGAACTGGATCGTGAGCAACAAAAATATCTGACATTAATTCTCACTGCGGTAGACGGCGGGACTCCACCGAGATCAGGTACTGTAGCCATACACGTCACTGTGCTGGATGCTAATGATAATGCTCCAGTCTTTAGTCAGGCCGTCTATAAAGTCAGTCTGCCTGAAAATTCTCCTGTAGATACTGTAGTGGTGACAGTGAGCGCTACTGATGCTGACGAGGGACAAAACGGAGAAGTGACATATGAGTTCAGTCGTATCTCTGATAGAGCTAGAAAGCTGTTCTCGTTGGATTCAAATACAGGTGCCATTCGAGTTACAGGTTCACTTGATTTCGAAGAAGAAGCCATTTATGAAATACTAGTTGAAGGGAAAGATGGATTTGGTTTATCTAGTGATGTTAAAGTTGTGATAGAACTTGCAGATGTTAATGACAATGCTCCTGAGATACGAGTGAAATCTTTGCGTATCCCCGTTCCCGAGAACGCGTTACCTGGTACAGAGGTTGGCATCATTAATGTGCAGGACAGAGACTCTGAGAATAACGGACAGGTGCGCTGCTCCATTCAGCAAAACGTCCCGTTTAAACTCGTACCTGCAATCAAAAATTACTATTCTCTGGTGACCACAGGTGAATTAGACCGCGAGCTGCTCTCTGATTATAATATTACAATTACTGCTACTGATGAGGGCTCTCCGCCTTTATCTTCCACTAAGAATATTCACCTGACTGTAGCTGACGTGAATGATAATCCACCTGTATTTCAGGAGCAGAGTTACAGAGCTCATGTGCAAGAAAATAACAAACCGGGCTCCTCTATTTGTTCAGTATCAGCTACAGACCCAGACTGGAGACAGAATGGTACTGTAGTTTATTCTCTGTTGTCCTCTGATCTTAATGGCGCATCGGTGTCCGCCTTTATATCCATTAACGGAGACACCGGGGTCATTCATGCCGTGAGGTCGTTTGATTACGAACAGTTGAAAAGTTTCAAAGTGCTCGTGTTAGCCAGAGACAACGGGTCTCCTCCTCTGAGCAGTAACGTGACCGTGAGCGTCTTCATAACGGATGAGAATGACAACTCCCCTCAGATATTATACCCCTCTCCGGAAGGAAACTCCTTCATGACCGAGATGGTACCCAAAGCTGCGCAGGCGAGCTCCCTGGTCTCCAAGGTGATAGCAGTGGACGCGGATTCTGGGCAGAACGCGTGGCTCTCGTATCACATTATTAAAGCGACAGATCCGGGACTTTTCACTATCGGTGTCCACAGCGGAGAGATCAGGACGCAGCGGGACATTTCTGAATCTGACAGCATGAAACAGAACCTCATTGTGTCCGTGAGAGATAACGGACAGCCCTCTCTCTCAGCCACATGCGCATTGTATTTACTTATATCAGATAACTTGGCTGAAGTTCCAGAACTGAAAGACATGTCTCGAGACGAGAGCAGCTCCAAACTGACGTTTTATTTGATCATCGCGCTGGTGTCCGTTTCCACTTTCTTCCTGACCTTCATCATCATCATCCTGGCCGTGAGGTTTTGTCGCAGGAGAAAGCCCAGACTGTTGTTTGACGGAGCTGTAGCCATTCCCAGCGCGTATCTGCCTCCAAATTATGCAGAGGTGGAGGGCGCGGGAACTCTCCGCAGCACTTACAATTATGATGGATACCTGACCACGGGCTCGCGCACTAGTGACTTCAAGTTCGTCAGATCTTATAATGAGGGCACGCTGACTGCTGACCTGACTCTGAAAAAGACTCAATCCGCTATGGATGATCTTGAGGGACTTGAAGCAGAAATTAATGATTCAATTCAGGTAGGAATAATGTTTTTTTATTTATTAATTTATTAATTTATTTTAAATGATTAATTGGTTAATAGATTATATATATATATATATATATATACATGTTTGTATTTTGAGGAGGCTTTGTCTTTGAAAATGTCACGTGGATCAATTTGATGTCTGAGAGGCACTTGGAGTAGCGTTATCTCTCTCTCTCTCTCTCTCTCTCTCTCCCTCCCTCATACACACACACACACACACACACACACGCACACTTGCATTGATTTCTGTTTACAGAAGTATTGTACATCACCCGCGTTTGCAAGCTTAGTAGAAAAGGCATATGTCTACTAAGCTTGTGTATTTGTTGTCCACGGTGCTGTGCAGGCAGTTCTGATGCTGCAGGGGATGTGCCCACAATATACAGTCCACCCCCAATCAGGCTCGTTCTGCTGACTAAACGTGTTGTCAAAAGCATGTTTTCGTTTTGGTCTAACATTTTTTTTGCTTGTGTATTCGGATATTTGTAATCGAATCGGTAAAAAAAAATAAAGTTGTTGTTTTTTTAAAAATTATAATTTGCCGTTTTTCTAACAGATGTCTAATTTATGTGAACTGTATCGTGTAAAGACAGTTAAATTTCGATGTCAGTTCAGTAATTTTAAACGACTTTTTAGTCGGAATGGAAATGGCACAAAACTGATTTTCCTGTTGCTGTTCATGGTGCTGCCTAGGCATTTACATTTGGTGTTTGAGTTTTTACTTCAATACAATGTAACCCCCCTATACCGCTGTTTTTATTTCTTTCTTACTGTTTATTTTATACACTGCAAAAAAAATAAGTGTAATTTTAACTGTAAAATTTTGTAAAAACACTACCAAAAAAAAGAAGAACTGTTAATAGGTTAACTGTAAGTTTCCATGATATATACAGGGAAAAACGGTAAAAGATCTAACTAGACATTTCATGTAATTGTACAGTAAAATGCTTTTAATTCTACAGTTTTTAGAAGTTAAAAAGAACAAATCAATGTATAATTTACAGTCAAACACTGTAAACTGATATTCCCAGAATTCACTGCGTGACATTCCACATTTTAAAGAATTTTGTTTAAATAATCATGTTTTTATTATATAGTTTTTTTTAAATGTTTTTTTATATCAGTTATGTACATTTGGGCTTTGTTTCGTCTTCTGTTGTTTAATGAATGCTTATTGCATTATTTAAGTGTCATGTGTTACCATTATGGTGTTTTGTGTTTGAATGAATGACTCTGTTCACCTTCTATATATTAGTATATATTAGTGTATAGGCCTACTAATGCTTGTGGCGAAGCAACTTGTGATGAGCTGTGGCTTTTCGTGTGGCTTTCTCTTTTACCACTTGCACTATTATGGTGGTTGGCAGTATGTTAAAGGTAAAAAACAGGTTTTAATAGCAGTTTGCGTTGTTGAATTTACTGGTTTACATTCAAATTGTCTTCTTTGTAATTTACAGTTTTATACTGTAAAATGTACAGTTTTTGGCTGTAAATGTGTTTACAGTTTTTCTGTATTTTTTTTTTACAAAATTATTCTGGCATGTGTCTAAAGTGTCATGAATGTTGTGGTCATTATTTTCCAGTTATCAGTGAATATCACTGTTATTTTCTTGCTTCACCAAATAATTGTAAGTATACACCAATTTCAGTGCATGTTTCAGCACATAATCTTCTCAGAGATATAAATATCATGCAATTTATTAATTTTAACTCATGGTGTCGCTGTTCACCTGCAAAACCATGTGTGCATTCTTGTACACATCTCCCCACCCTGCTTGTGATGTCATACATAGGGGGCTTCAGCTTGTCTCGTTATAGAAAAGCATCGACGTTGACTGCCTTATATGCTGTACTTCTGTTTGCTTCTCTAAAATTAGATTTGTATCTGTTTTCTTTTTATTTGTTTATTGTTGGATTTAATTTCTTAGGCATTTCAGAGGTTCTGTGTTACTGCTAAGATGTTTGGTCTTTTGTTCTTCGTGATGATGGCGCACACCGCTTATGGAGACGTGAGCTATTCTTTACCAGAGGAGATGAAACGCGGATCTGTGATTGGAAATATAGCAAATGATCTCGGACTCGATGTGAACAGACTGTCATCTCGTAAGGCTCGAATTGATACTGAAGGTAACAGAAAACGATTCTGTGACATTAATCTGAATACTGGAGAACTGATCGTAGCGGAGAGAATCGACAGAGAAGAGATTTGCGGGGACAGGCTTTCATGTGTTTTAAAATTTGAGTTCATGCTAGAGGATCCATTAGAGCTGCATCGTGTTTCAGTTCAAATTCAGGATATTAACGACAATTCGCCTGTTTTCTCAAAGGATTTGATCACATTTGAAATTAGGGAGTCTGCTGAAAGAGGCTCTCGCTATCGTTTGAATGCGGCTCATGACGCTGATATAGGACAGAATACAATTCAGAGATACAGTCTACAGAAGAATGACAATTTTCAACTGAGTGTAAATTCAAATGTAGACGGAGAAAAAAACTTGGAATTACTGCTAGAAAAAAAGCTGGATCGTGAGCAACAAAACGAGCTAACATTAATTCTCACTGCGGTAGACGGCGGGACTCCACCGAGATCAGGTACTGTAGCCATACACGTCACTGTGCTGGATGCTAATGATAATGCTCCAGTCTTTAGTCAGGCCGTCTATAAAGTCAGTCTGCCTGAAAATGCTCCTGTAGATACTGTAGTGGTGACAGTGAGCGCTACTGATGCTGACGAGGGACAAAACGGAGAAGTGACATATGAGTTCAGTCGTATCTCTGATAGAGCTAGAAAGCTGTTCTCATTGGATTCAAATAAAGGTGCCATTCGAGTTACAGGTTCACTTGATTTCGAGGACGAAGCTGTGTATGAATTACGTGTTGAAGGAAAAGATGTATTTGGTTTATCCAGTGATGCTAAAGTTGTAATAGAACTTTCAGATGTTAATGACAATGCTCCTGAGATACGAGTGAAATCTTTGCGTATCCCCGTTCCCGAGAACGCGTTACCCGGTACAGAGGTTGGAATCATTAATGTGCAGGACAGAGACTCTGAGAATAACGGACAGGTGCGCTGCTCCATTCAGCAAAACGTCCCATTTAAACTTGTACCTTCAATCAAAAATTACTATTCTCTGGTGACCACAGGTGAATTAGACCGCGAGCTGCTCTCTGATTATAATATTACAATTACTGCTACTGATGAGGGCTCTCCGCCTTTATCTTCCACTAAGAATATTCACCTGACTGTAGCTGACGTGAATGATAATCCACCTGTATTTCAGGTGCAGAGTTACAGAGCTCATGTACAAGAAAATAACAAACCGGGCTCCTCTATTTGTTCAGTATCAGCTACAGACCCGGACTGGAGACAGAATGGCACTGTAGTTTATTCTCTGTTGTCCTCTGATGTCAATGGCGCACCGGTGTCCTCCTTTCTATCCGTTAACGGAGACACCGGGGTCATTCATGCCGTGAGGTCGTTTGATTACGAACAGTTGAAAAGTTTCAAAGTGCTCGTGTTAGCCAGAGACAACGGGTCTCCTCCTCTGAGCAGTAACGTGACCGTGAGTGTCTTCATAACGGATGAGAATGACAACTCCCCTCAGATATTATACCCCTCTCCGGAAGGAAACTCCTTCATGACCGAGATGGTACCCAAATCTGCGCAGGCGCGCTCCCTGGTCTCCAAGGTGATCGCCGTGGACGCCGATTCTGGCCAGAACTCGTGGCTCTCGTATCACATTGTTAAAGCCACAGATCCGGGACTTTTCACTATCGGTGTCCACAGCGGAGAGATCAGGACGCAGAGGGACATTTCTGAATCTGACAGCATGAAACAGAACGTCTTTGTGTCCGTGAGAGATAACGGACAGCCCTCTCTCTCAGCCACGTGCGCATTATATTTACTTATATCAGATAACTTGGCTGAAGCTCCAGAACTGAAAGACATGTCTCGTGACGAGAGCAGCTCCAAACTGACGTTTTATTTGATCATCGCGCTGGTGTCCGTTTCCACTTTCTTCTTGACCTTCCTCATCATCATCCTGGCCGTGAGGTTTTGTCGCAGGAGAAAGCCCAGACTGTTGTTTGATGGAGCTGTAGCCATTCCCAGCACGTATCTCCCTCCAAATTACGCAGAGGTGGAGGGCGCGGGAACTCTCCGCAGCACTTACAATTATGACGCATACCTGACCACGGGCTCGCGCACTAGTGACTTCAAGTTCATCAGATCTTATAATGAGGGCACGCTGACTGCTGACCTGACTCTGAAAAAGACTCAGTCCGCTGTGGATGATCTTGAAGGGCTTGATGCGGAAATGAGCGATTCCTTTCAGGTAGGACTCTTTTGTATAAAAAAAATGAATGGCCTTGGTTTAAAAGTTAGATTTTTATTCATGATGTAAGTTGTCTGCTTGTATTGAAAAAAGGCTCTATTCTTAAAAATGTCACGTGACCACTTCATGCAAAATCACATGCGAAATACATGAAGAAACACATGAAACTTGTATCACATTTCGCATGTGATTTTAACTTGTGATTGCACGTGAAGCTCACATAGTTCCTCTTTAAGGGCGTATTTGAGGGTCTGACTTTTGAAAGGTAGTTACCTTTTTTGTATGAGTAATTTTGCTTATTTTCTCTGCTATCAGGAATGTATGTTTGTATGTTTGTATGTTTGTTTATTGCTTTGCGACTCTTTTATCGATGTGTTGCATTTGTGAAATTAGCGTATAAAGAGATTCAAATACCGATGTCGGTAATAATCTTTCTTATTTCTTATCCAACTAAAAGGATGGATATTACTGTCACAGGATAGTGTTTCTCTCTCTCTCTCCATCTCCCCCAAACTGTTGCTGTCCATGGTACTGCATTAGCATTTACCTTTGTTTTTTTGGGATCTTATTTTATTGCTGCTTTTTTGTTCTTATCTCGAACCTACTACCACTGTGTGTGTGTGTGTGTGAATAATATCAATTTTGTGGTCGTGTTTATCTACCACCCTTAAGGGGAATTGAGATACTGGCGCGTTAAAGAATTCTCTGACCAGGTTGAACTTTGCTGTTCGATATTTGCAGTTTGAATTAAGATTTCTTTTCAGCGCATTGGTTTAAGGTTTAAATGATATCTTCTTTAGAAATTGATTTGAGTTAATAATTTAGGCGACGCCATCTTCCATTTCACAATGTGAATCCAAATAATTCCAGGCGTTTTATTGAACTTGTGTATTCTGATCATTTGTTGCTTGCAGGTAATGAACTGTTAATAAATGATTGTCCACGACAAATATAAACACTTGTTTCGTTCATAGATCATCTGGTTTGAGGGTCAAACACCTGACTGTGTAATAACTAACTGTTATTATCATTATGCAATTTACGCGAATGTTACACAATCTGCTGGAACAGATTTGAACCTGCCACTGAAAGATTTTGAGAAAAGAGAGGATGGTAGTCAAGTTCTCAAATCTCATGTGTTAACAAAATGTTAGCTATCTATTTGTAAAACTACCGCAGGATCCAATATATATATTGCGAATTGGATTTTATGATTTAGAGTTTATCATGTCATACCTCGACTTCAGCTGAATGTATTCATAAATACAATGCTTAATAAATGCAAACGTATTGACTGAAGTGTAGGATTAATTCAGTTTGTTTACAAGCCACGAAGAAACGACGTTATTTCTTTGTAAATATTACGTTTTTTTTTGCCAATACTTTTAAGCAAATGAACACTACAGGAGAATAATCTGAATGTATTGATCTTGTTCTTTTGTGTAATTTTGGTAAAAAGAGATTAAAGGGGTCATAATGCCATTTTTGCACAAGCTAATATGATTCTTTAGGGTCTAAATTGAAAGTTTGTAATATACTTTAATTAAAAATTCTCATTAGTATTGTAAGAAAACACTCATTTTACCTGGTCAAAAACAGCTCTCTGTTCAGCACACCGTTTTAGTGCGTGTGTTTTTAAATGCTAGTGAGCTTTGCTCGCCCCGCCCCTCTGTTCTGTGGGGCGTTTTTGACACAACACACGTGGAGTGTTGCCTTGACAACAGTTGAGGGTATATTTTGAAGAATGGCAGCGGGAGTCTCTGAGGATACTGTGCAACCGTAAGGTTTTGTTCATTATAAACGTGGGATTATTAATTATATTGAGAACGTCAGAATAGAAAACATGCATGTACCCTGAATGTAAACATTAGCCACATACATCGTGAAGCGTGCTAGCGATTTGCAAAGATTAATATAAAGATTAATATAAAGGTTAATTAAACGTTACACTCACTTCTTCTGGAGGTTCAGCAGGAACACGAATAGTTGGTACCGATTCTTTTTTCAGGAGCAGCTTCTTAGCAAAACCAGCTTTATACTGACCTTCATTTATAAAGCAGTCTGGTGAAAAATGATTCGCGCAAACATGAAAACATTGACGTTGCTCGTGGGGAATATTCCCTTCAAAAGCGAAACTCAGCCACTGTGTCTTCAGCGGTTCGGACTTAGGAACATCAAAATGACTGCTGTGTTCATTATTGCACCCGAGAACAGAACACCACAATCGCTTAGACGCCATTCTGCTCATAGACAGCTCCAGCGTATATTAACAATGACGCGCGGACTATGATTGACAGCTCGCTCACGAGCAAGGGCGGGTCTGTGTTGAAACACTGCTGTCAATCAACCATCGTGGGAGGGGCGTCCGACCGTGTGACGTCACACGGTCGAACGGCTTGATTTGAGACAGGGTAAAACAAATAAGGAGATTAAAAAAAAACACTGGATGGATTTTTATCATTTTATGATGGTTGGGTACAGGCACTGCTAACACACATTTCAGTACAATCAACTTGTAAAAGTGCATGTACCATTATATGATCCCTTTAAGACAACAGACAACAATCCGATTAAATTGAACATATGGAATTACGAATTGCGTAATTTAATAAGCAATACGTTTTACGTTTACTATTAATAATGATCTTAGAAAACAAGTTATGTGGAAAGGTCCGTAAATATTAAGGGGGCAATGCTGTTTCATACATTCAGAGTTGTTTAAAGAGTTGGATTCTCATGCTAAGCATGGACAAAGTTTCTAAAACAATTTGGACGTATGGCAGAATATTTCTGTGATAAAAATCTTACTTCCGGGTTCGTACAGGTCTCAGAGAGTTTTTTTTTTTTTTAATTTAAATTTTTTTTTATTGCAAGACAAAAAAAGAAAATGACAGTTTTTTGTTTTTTTTTCTCGATCGTGGCTCTTCATGACGTGAACGAGGGTGGAACTCGTTATATGGGCATTTCTCCCGGAAGAACGCGCCCGTGGACGCATCGACCAGGGGTGCGTTTCCCAAAAACAACTATGATCGCAAATTCCGTCGTTAACAATAGAGTTCAATGGAATTAACGACCACAGTTAGCTAACGATGCTTTTGGGAAACGCACCCCAGAGCGAGAGCAAGAGTGCGCCCATCAACGCGCTTCATCCGGCTGCACTGCACGGGATTCGCTCGGCAATAATGTCTCTAAAGAAGTGTGTTTTTGGTTGTGAGGGAAAGATAACCTTGTTAAGCTTTCTGAAGAACCCAGCCTTACGTAAACAGTGGATGCAGTTTGTTTATTCGGGGCAGAAACGGAGTTTCTCAAGTGTGTTTGTTGACGAACGTTTTATAAACAAGGCCCAGTTTGACGCTGGATTTGCACATCGTTTGATACTGAAAGATGGAGCGGTCCCAGCTATAAAAGATTCTGGTTATGATTCAAAACTGCAGACGGTAAGTGAAAAGGCATCACATGTCTCTGTTTTGTTGGCGATCGGTGCAAGTGCTCGTCACTCTTTAGCTCCGCCCACGGCGCGCCTCCAGGAGCTCGGCTTTTCTCGGAGAGAATCGTAAAGCTGTATCTTTCTTTTGTAAATATGATAAACTAAAGACTTTTTGGAGATATGAAGGATGCAATACTACTCTATAGGTACTCAAGATTAACATGAGATTGGGTGAAACTGTGTGTGTTATGCCCCCTTTAAGTTTGTTGCTTTCCTCTCATGTTCTTAATTCATTTTTTTTTTAAATCGTCACTTCTCTGAATTAGAAATTTTACTATAGCATGGCATATTTCTATATTGGATTTATGATGCTGTAGAGGGCGTTGTCTGTTGAGGTTTTTCTTTTTATGCCCTATGTAGGCCTGCATATATAGTCGTGTTTATTTTTATTTATTTATTTATTATTATTATCATTATTATTACTATTATTATTATTATTATTATTAAATATATGCCCTAGAAAACTGGAGTCGTTTTTTCACATTCTACATAAATATTTGGTTGTGCCAGGCCAAGTTATTTAATGTGCACGATAAATGTTAAATCCAAGTTTAGACAATATCAGACCTATGAACGTTTTTGCAGTTTCAAAATCGAACTCTTAGTGTCGCTGTTCACCAGTGTAACCGCTGACCTTCATATTACTGTGTCTCTCCACCCTGTTCATGATGTCATATACAGGACTGATATCTCAGCTCACCGTAGGAAGTCGTCGATGGTGAGCGGTGCCTCATCTATAATTCTCTTGTATCGACCACGAATTAGATTCAGTCGTTTCAACTCTAAATACACGTGGATAACGTGGATACTTTTGTCTTCGTTTCCGCGTAGATATCTAAACCTTCTGTGTTGTTGCTGAAATGGTTGGATTTTTCTTTGTTGTGCTGATGGCGCACACCGCTTACGGAGACGTGAGCTATTCTTTCCCGGAGGAGATGAAACGCGGATCTGTGATTGGAAATATAGCAAAGGATCTCGGACTCGGTATGGACAAACTATCAAGTCGAGAGGCACGTATTGATAATGGAGATAACCGACAACGATTCAGTGATATTAATCTGAATACTGGAGAACTGATCGTAGCGGAGAGAATCGACAGAGAGCAGATTTGTGGAAAGAAAGCTTCATGTGTTATTAAACAGGAGCTCGTGCTGGAAAATCCTTTAGAGCTGCATCGCTTTATTCTCACTGTTGAGGACATAAATGATAATTCACCACAGTTCAAACAAAGTGTAATAAAATTTGAAATACAGGAATCAGCAGACAAAGGATCTCGTTACTTATTAGATGAGGCTCACGATGCGGATATTGGTATGAATTCAGTGCAATCATATACACTTCAAGACAATGAGCATTTTATTCTTAATGTACTAACTCGTGCAAATGGAAGAAAATATGGTGAACTCCTTCTTAATAAAGAGTTAGATCGCGAGCAGCAGAAAGAGCTAACATTAATTCTCACTGCGGTAGACGGCGGGACTCCACCGAGATCAGGTACTGTAGCCATACACGTCACTGTGCTGGATGCTAATGATAATGCTCCAGTCTTTAGTCAGGCCGTCTATAAAGTCAGTCTGCCTGAAAATGCTCCTGTAGATACTGTAGTGGTGACAGTGAGCGCTACTGATGCTGACGAGGGACAAAACGGAGAGGTGATGTATGAATTTGGTCATTTATCAGAACGCCTCATGGACTCATTTTCTCTCGATTCGTTGTCTGGAGAAATTAAATTGAAAGGTCTCATTGATTATGAGGAAGAGAGTTCAATTGAACTGCCAGTTCAAGCCAAAGATGGTCAAGGGTTAGCCAGTCATTGTTCTGTATTAATTGATGTTATTGACGTCAATGATAATGCCCCTAAAATAATGAGTAAATCTGTTAGAATATCTATTCCTGAGAATGCGTTACCCGGTACAGAGGTTGGCATCATTAATGTGCAGGACAGAGACTCTGAGAATAACGGACAGGTGCGCTGCTCCATTCAGCAAAACGTCCCGTTTAAACTCGTACCTTCAATCAAAAATTACTATTCTCTGGTGACCACAGGTGAATTAGACCGCGAGCTGCTCTCTGATTATAATATTACAATTACTGCTACTGATGAGGGCTCTCCGCCTTTATCTTCCACTAAGAATATTCACCTGACTGTAGCTGACGTGAATGATAATCCACCTGTATTTCAGGAGCAGAGTTACAGAGCTCATGTACAAGAAAATAACAAACCGGGCTCCTCTATTTGTTCAGTATCAGCTACAGACCCGGACTGGAGACAGAATGGCACTGTAGTTTATTCTCTGTTGTCCTCTGATGTCAATGGCGCACCGGTGTCCTCCTTTCTATCCATTAACGGAGACACCGGGGTCATTCATGCCGTGAGGTCGTTTGATTACGAACAGTTGAAAAGTTTCAAAGTGCTCGTGTTAGCCAGAGACAACGGTTCTCCTCCTCTGAGCAGTAACGTTACCGTGAGTGTCTTCATAACGGATGAGAATGACAACTCCCCTCAGATATTATACCCCTCTCCGGAAGGAAACTCCTTCATGACCGAGATGGTACCCAAATCTGCGCAGGCGCGCTCCTGGTCTCCAAGGTGATCGCCGTGGACACGGATTCTGGCCAAAACGCGTGGCTCTCGTATCACATTATTAAAGCGACTGATCCGGGACTTTTCACTATCGGTGTCCACAGCGGAGAGATCAGGACGCAGCGGGACATTTCTGAATCTGACAGCATGAAACAGAACCTCATTGTGTCCGTGAGAGATAACGGACAGCCCTCTCTCAGCCACGTGCGCATTGTATTTACTTATATCAGATAACTTGGCTGAAGTTCCAGAACTGAAAGACATGTCTCGAGACGAGAACAGCTCCAAACTGACGTTTTATTTGATCATCGCGCTGGTGTCCGTTTCCACTTTCTTCCTGACCTTCATCATCATCATCCTGGCCGTGAGGTTTTGTCGCAGGAGAAAGCCCAGACTGTTGTTTGATGGAGCTGTAGCCATTCCCAGCGCGTATCTGCCTCCAAATTACGCAGAGGTGGAGGGCGCGGGAACTCTCCGCAGCACTTACAATTATGACGCATACCTGACCACGGGCTCGCGCACTAGTGACTTCAAGTTCGTCAGATCTTATAATGAGGGCACTCTGACTGCTGACCTGACTCTGAAAAAGACTCAATCCGCTGTTGATGATCTTGAAGGACTTGATGCGGAAGTGAACAATTCGTTTCAGGTAGGACAAGCAAACAAATAAATAAATATGGGTTTACAGATTGCTTTCATTCGCAAAAGGCTCTTTTGGTGAAAAGATTGTAGTCTTGTCCAGGCAAATTTTCCTAGAATGTAATCACTTACAAGGTCACTTACAGTTTTTCGCAATTGCTTTGGCTCAATTCTCGAATGAGGTGTTTTTATTGTTTTTAATTTAATTTTAGTATTCTCACAACAAAAAGTTCAGATGTCTGAACAATTATATTTTTGTTCACATCAGATTTGAACTAAAAAAAAAAAACCTTTTGGCAAAAATTTAACATTTTCGGAAACTTTTGGAAAGTTTCCGGAAATTTCTAGAATTTTTCCACCCCTTCGCAGCCCTACTTGCCATTGTAATGGTATCACAACCTTGCCAATCAACCAAGTTCAGGAGTATTTAAATAGAGTTTTTCCAGGCCAATCACAACCATTTTTGAACAAGGAGGAGCGTCACAACCCTAAACCGCAGCAGCTACAGCAGTTCTGTATAAATAAATTTATATGTGTTACATGTAACCTGTGAAAATTCACAGTTGCTTCGTATGGAAGCGCAATAGGAAGATATGTAAGAATGTGAGGTGTTGGTGTTGGGGCAAGACAATATATTGTGTAAAATTATGAAGCAATGGTGAATATTCAGTTTACATGTAACTAATTTCTACAAAAATTAATTTACTATGTAAATAAAAATGTTCATTTTCTTTTTGTGTACTATTGACTTTCCCCCATACATTTTGACCTACTGTCCAAATATGTATCTAAAATGCTCGATGTGATGCATTTAAACAATTTGACCAACGTGGCACATTACTTTTTTTGTTGTTTTTTTTTTGGTAGCATTGGCCAAATCACTGACACAATAACTAGGTTTTGATGAATGAATTAAATGGTTTGGGTGAGTTACATTTTTCAGACATACAAAAGAGTTCTGATGTTCCAGCAAACAGTTGTGACAGTTGATCTTACAGTTTAAAGAACGTTAAGACTATATCGAAAAATGTACAAAAGCGATTGAGAAAAACTGTAATGTGTTTTAATTAGACAGGGTTTCAAAAATGATAATTATCATAGACATTACGTGGTCCAAGATAAACCCAAGTAATGTGATCCCACGTAATGTCGATGTCGTCGTAGTCTTTTTCTTTTTCTTTCTTTTTTTTGCCTCTTTTCTGTATAATGTTTCTTGACTTTTATATTCGTTATTTTTAAACACCAGTTCATGTTTTTGTTTGTTTGTTTTGTTTGGATCCTCTTATAATAGGTTATGTTTGTGGTCGTATGGTTTTGACGGGCTTGATGCGGACATGAGTGCTTCTTTTCAAGTAGAATTAAAGTGTTTGTGTATTTAAATATTTGTTCTGAACATACATATTAAATGAAAAAGAAATATACATGTATAATCGTCTCTAGCAAATATATTAGATTCAGAAAGCTTAAAGTTGTTTGATATTTTAAAGAAAGAAATCTGGTGTCTCTTTGTCTAATTGTTCTTTTATAGTAGTTTTACTTTTTGTCACAGCAGCATGTCTCTTTATATGGATTCTGGGGTTTGTATTCGAATGTGACGAATTTCTGGTATTTCTATGTTGCTCGCTCAGTGATTTTCTCATCGACGTCTTAATGGTAAACTTTTTAAAAGCAATTTCGCATATTAGCATCTATTCAAACGCCCATGTAGTCTGATTAGAACTGTCAACAGTGCAGGTTTTCCTGTTGCTGTCCATGGTGCTGCACTGTCAGTTACTTTTGGTATATGGGTTTTACTCTTAAATGATGTAGCTCCTATATCTCTAGCTTACCCCCTTTATTTATTTATTTATTTAGGCTATTTATTTATTTAGTAAATATTGTGGTTGTGCTTATCTTCTACTAATCGGGGAAAGTCGCTGCTGGCTTATGTTTGGTACATAATTTTAACTGTGTTGCCGAAACTTTAATCCTGTCTACGCAGTTTCGTCTTTTGACTCATAGTGTCGCTGTTCACCTGCAAAACAATGCGTGTGCAGAGCTCTCCACCCTATTCGTGATGTCATACACAGGGCTACAAGCTCATCTCGTCGTACAAAATCGTCGACAGTGACTGATTCCTGATATACTATCTACCTTTTAAGGTTTCATGTTTGTATTTTGGGTCGTATGTTAATTACTGTATTGCTGGTTTAAATTTTGGCTTAATTTCTGAAGCATTTTAAAGGTTCTTTGTTACTGCTGAGATGTTTGGTCTTTTGTTCTTTGTGCTGATGGCGCACACCGCTTATGGAGACGTGAGCTATTCTTTACCGGAGGAGATGAAACGCGGATCTGTGATTGGAAATATAGCAAAGGATCTCGGACTCGATGTGAACAGACTGTCATCTCGTAAGGCTCGCATTCATACGGAAGGTAACAGAAAACAATACTGTGATATTAATCTGAATACTGGAGAACTGATCGTAGCGGAGAGAATCGACAGAGAGGACATTTGTGGGAAGAAAGCTTCATGTGTTATTAAACAGGAGCTCGTGCTGGAAAATCCTTTAGAGCTGCATCGCTTTATTCTCACTGTTGAAGACATAAATGATAATTCACCACAGTTCAAACAAAGTGTAATAAAATTTGAAATACAGGAATCAGCAGACAAAGGATCTCGTTACTTATTAGATGAGGCTCACGATGCGGATATTGGTATGAATTCAGTGCAATCATATACACTTCAAAACAATGAGCATTTTATTCTGAGTGTCCTTACGGGAGCAAATGGAGGAAAATATGAAGAGCTGGTTATTGATAGAGAGTTGGATCGTGAGCAGCAGAAAGAAGTAACATTAATTCTCACTGCGGTAGACGGCGGGACTCCACCGAGATCAGGTACTGTAGCCATACACGTCACTGTGCTGGATGCTAATGATAATGCTCCAGTCTTTAGTCAGGCCGTCTATAAAGTCAGTCTGCCTGAAAATGCTCCTGTAGATACTGTAGTGGTGACAGTGAGCGCTACTGATGCTGACGAGGGACAAAACGGAGAAGTGACATATGAGTTTGGTCATGTATCTGAAAGTCATCTGGAAATGTTTTTGCTTGATGCAGTGTCTGGTGAAATTAAACTGAGACGGTTCTTTGATTATGAGGAAGAGAGTTCAATTGAGTTGCCATTCAAGCTAAAGATGGCCAAGGGCTAGCAGGTCGATGCACTGTGTTAATAGATGTTGTTGATGTCAATGATAACGCCCCTATAATAGTGATTAATTCCCTTAACAGCCCTGTTCCCGAGAATGCGTTACCCGGTACAGAGGTTGGCATCATTAATGTGCAGGACAGAGACTCTGAGAATAACGGACAGGTGCGCTGCTCCATTCAGCAAAACGTCCCATTTAAACTCGTACCTTCAATCAAAAATTACTATTCTCTGGTGACCACAGGTGAATTAGACCGCGAGCTGCTCTCTGATTATAATATTACAATTACTGCTACTGATGAGGGCTCTCCGCCTTTATCTTCCACTAAGAATATTCACCTGACTGTAGCTGACGTGAATGATAATCCACCTGTATTTCAGGAGCAGAGTTACAGAGCTCATGTGCAAGAAAATAACAAACCGGGCTCCTCTATTTGTTCAGTATCAGCTACAGACCCGGACTGGAGACAGAATGGCACTGTAGTTTATTCTCTGTTGTCCTCTGATGTCAATGGCGCACCGGTGTCCTCCTTTCTATCCATTAACGGAGACACCGGGGTCATTCATGCCGTGAGGTCGTTTGATTACGAACAGTTGAAAAGTTTCAAAGTGCTGGTGTTAGCCAGAGACAACGGTTCTCCTCCTCTGAGCAGTAACGTGAGCGTGAGTGTCTTCATAACGGATGAGAATGACAACTCCCCTCAGATATTATACCCCTCTCCGGAAGGAAACTCCTTCATGACCGAGATGGTACCCAAAGCTGCGCAGGCGCTCCCTGGTCTCCAAGGTGATCGCCGTGGACGCGGATTCTGGGCAGAACGCGTGGCTCTCGTATCACATTATTAAAGCGACAGATCCGGGACTTTTCACTATCGGTGTCCACAGCGGAGAGATCAGGACGCAGCGGGACATTTCTGAATCTGACAGCATGAAACAGAACCTCATTGTGTCCGTGAGAGATAACGGACAGCCTCTCTCTCAGCCACGTGCGCATTGTATTTACTTATATCAGATAACTTGGCTGAAGTTCCAGAACTGAAAGACATGTCTCGAGACGAGCAGCTCCAAACTGACGTTTTATTTGATCATCGCGCTGGTGTCCGTTTCCACTTTCTTCCTGACCTTCATCATCATCATCCTGGCCGTGAGGTTTTGTCGCAGGAGAAAGCCCAGACTGTTGTTTGATGGAGCTGTAGCCATTCCAGCGCGTATCTGCCTCCAAATTACGCAGAGGTGGAGGGCGCGGGAACTCTCCGCAGCACTTACAATTATGACGCATATCTGACCACGGGCTCGCGCACTAGTGACTTCAAGTTCGTCAGATCTTATAATGAGGGCACGCTGACTGCTGACCTGACTCTGAAGAAGTCCGCTGTGGATGATCTTGAAGGACTCGATGCGGAAATGACCGATCCGTTTCAGGTAGGGCTAACAAAGTTTCACTTGTTTATTTAATGGTGGGCTTCCATATTTAATGTGTATTTGTGTTCAAAGTTTACCGCTTTGATTTGCAGCAGGCTCTTAAAATATCACGTATCGCAAGTCAAGTTGAGTGTAAACTGTCCTAGAAGACACCACACACACACACTTTTTTTTTTTTGCAAATTTGGTTATGCTTTCAAGTAGTTAAGTTGTTTTATACTCTGTATTTTTAATGAGTCATTGATGCGAAATGCATTTGTAAATAGTTGTGTTTTATCATCTCATTAAATCTGATGTGATTAAACGCGAAATTTATGATTTTTTTTTTATGTTAGTACTATCGATTTTCTACTGTTCTTGCGATTTTCTCGTTATTTACTTTTTTTTTTTTAGCGTGTCTATGAACTGCGTTCATAGAGGTTAGACTCATGTTTCTTTGTAAAGGGGATATGTATGTACAATGTTGTAAACCTTTTTGGTAAAAACTTTTCATTTATGAGTAATGCATTGTTTTCAAACGGATTAACGCCATTTGCAGATCATTTAGTGAGTTTACAAAACCTTTCTATCATAGAACTTATTTAAACTTTGCATGTTAATTTGAGTGTCCGTTTAATTTCTGTGTTTATCCTGCTTCTTCAGTAAATCAGTGAGGAAATCTGTAATTATTGATATTTAAGACAAAGCAAGTGTTTTCACATCTGTTTCATCGTTGTGTCCTTAATGTGAAATTATTTCTTTAGTAGCTTCGTTTACCTATAGACATCAATTACAGAACATTTTGAAACACTTGTGTGGTGTGCACTTGCGGGTGGAATTTTTAATGTTGCTGTCCATGGTGCTGATCAAGTAATGTGTGAATCGCGTTTCCACTTCTCATATCCTGTAACTCTGTATGAAGCAATTGGTTTTAGGAGTACCCTAAAAATAGTTTCTTAATCCTTCAAAATAGAATGTTAACAACCAAAGACTCTTAATGTTTTAAAGTCATTACCGTGATCGTTGCTGTTCAGTCATACTACCATAACTTATTCGTTCTAGAGAGCTAAATATGCAGTTTCTTGTTTAAACACTTAGAGTCGCTGTTCACCTGTAATATCATTGACAAAAACAATTTTCCTGTCTCCACCCTGTCGGTGATGTCATTAGCAGTGCTTCTAGTTCGTTTTTATGGAAAATCGTCGACGCTTACGTTTTTTCGAGTCTTTTGTGTATTATTGTAGATGTAGTATTCAGATTTACGTTTTGTATTGCATCTTGTGTCTAAAGCATATTTACAAATGGATTTTCAAAGCTTCTGGCTTAATCATCAGATGTTTGCCTTTTTGTTCTTCGTGCTGATGGCGCACACCGCTTATGGAGATGTGAGCTATTCTTTACCGGAGGAGATGAAACGCGGATCTGTGATTGGAAATATAGCAAAGGATCTAGGACTCGATGTGAACAGACTGTCATCTCGTAAGGCTCGCATTGATACTGAAGGTAACAGAAAACGATACAGTGACATTAATCTGAATACTGGAGAACTGATCGTAGCAGAGAGAATCGACAGAGAGGAGATTTGTAGTGAGGGGCTTTCCTGTGCTCTTAATTTCGAATTAGTTCTAGAACACCCATTGGAGATACACCGTGTGACAATACAAATTCAGGATATCAATGATAACACACCGACCTTTCCCAAAGACACAATAAAGCTTGAGATAAGTGAGAATGCTGTGAAAGGCGCTCGGTTCCGCGTGAATGAGGCTCATGATGCGGACATAGGACAGAATGGAGTGCAAAGCTATTCTATTGAAAGGAATAATCATTTTCTTTTATCTGTAAGCACAAAGTCAGACGGTGGCAAAAATATCGAGTTAGTGTTAGAAAGAGAGTTGGATCGCGAGAAGCAGAAAGAGCTAACATTAATTCTCACTGCGGTAGACGGCGGGACTCCACCGAGATCAGGTACTGTAGCCATACACGTCACTGTGCTGGATGCTAATGATAATGCTCCAGTCTTTAGTCAGGCCGTCTATAAAGTCAGTCTGCCTGAAAATTCTCCTGTAGATACTGTAGTGGTGACAGTGAGCGCTACTGATGCTGACGAGGGACAAAATGGAGAAGTCACATACGAGTTTAGTCGAATTTCGAAAAATGCCAACTTACTATTTTCTCTAGATCCAAACAATGGGGAGATTAAAGTTAAAGGCCCCATTGATTTTGAGATGGCATTAAGGTATGAAATGCTTATTGAGGGAAAGGATGGCTCTGGTCTTTCTTCGGACACTAAAGTAATCATAGAAATTGCAGATGTCAATGACAATGCCCCCATTATAGTGATTAAATCTTTAAATAGCCCCGTTCCTGAGAACGCGTTACCCGGTACAGAGGTTGGCATCATTAATGTGCAGGACAGAGACTCTGAGAATAACGGACAGGTGCGCTGCTCCATTCAGCAAAACGTCCCATTTAAACTCGTACCTTCAATCAAAAATTACTATTCTCTGGTGACCACAGGTGAATTAGACCGCGAGCTGCTCTCTGATTATAATATTACAATTACTGCTACTGATGAGGGCTCTCCGCCTTTATCTTCCACTAAGAATATTCACCTGACTGTAGCTGACGTGAATGATAATCCACCTGTATTTCAGGAGCAGAGTTACAGAGCTCATGTGCAAGAAAATAACAAACCGGGCTCCTCTATTTGTTCAGTATCAGCTACAGACCCGGACTGGAGACAGAATGGTACTGTAGTTTATTCTCTGTTGTCCTCTGATGTCAATGGCGCACCAGTGTCCTCCTTTCTATCCGTTAACGGAGACACCGGGGTCATTCATGCCGTGAGGTCGTTTGATTACGAACAGTTGAAAAGTTTCAAAGTGCTGGTGTTAGCCAGAGACAACGGTTCTCCTCCTCTGAGTAGTAACGTGACCGTGAGTGTCTTCATAACGGATGAGAATGACAACTCCCCTCAGATATTATACCCCTCTCCGGAAGGAAACTCCTTCATGACCGAGATGGTACCCAAAGCTGCGCAGGCGCGCTCCCTGGTCTCCAAGGTGATCGCCGTGGACGCGGATTCTGGCCAGAACGCGTGGCTCTCGTATCACATTATTAAAGCGACAGATCCGGGACTTTTCACTATCGGTGTCCACAGCGGAGAGATCAGGACGCAGCGGGACATTTCTGAATCTGACAGCATGAAACAGAACCTCATTGTGTCCGTGAGAGATAACGGACAGCCCTCTCTCTCAGCCACGTGCGCATTGTATTTACTTATATCAGATAACTTGGCTGAAGTTCCAGAACTGAAAGACATGTCTCGCGACGAGAGCAGCTCTAAACTGACGTTTTATTTGATCATCGCGCTGGTGTCCGTTTCCACTTTCTTCTTGACCTTCATCATCATCATCCTGGCCGTGAGGTTTTGTCGCAGGAGAAAGCCCAGACTGTTGTTTGATGGAGCTGTAGCCATTCCCAGCGCGTATCTGCCTCCAAATTACGCAGAGGTGGAGGGCGCGGGAACTCTCCGCAGCACTTACAATTATGACGCATACTTGACCACGGGCTCGCGCACTAGTGACTTCAAGTTCATCAGATCTTATAATGAGGGCACGCTGACTGCTGACCTGACTCTGAAAAAGACTCAGTCCGCTGTGGATGATCTTGAAGGGCTTGATGGTGTGAGCATTCCTTTTTCAGAGGTAGGCGTTTTCACTTTGTCCTTAATGGTTTGATATGGTTCTTTGGGCGTCTTTGCTTAAATGTCTTTGTTTTTTGAGTCATCCGTATTGTGAATAGCACATTAGGTTTTTTTTTTTTCTTTTCAGAATTTTACTCTTGTGCTTTTAGTCTACCCAAACTTTTTTTCTTGTTTATTTGAACTTTTGTAAGGAAATAAGGGGGGAAAAAACAAAAACTTCGGACTTTTCCTGAAGAACTGTTTCTTGGAAAATATTCTTTCCAATTAATATGGTATTCAGATTCGCAATTTGTAATTAACAATCGTTTCAGTAATTAATTATATCATTTTGGTTATTAGAAAAATTTGAAATCACAGCAGTGCACATTTATGCCAGGACAGCAGAGTTGCATTTTGTTAAAGGTTAGAAATGTTACATTTTAAGATTTTAACATCATGATCAGAGTGAAGGGTTATTTATTTTAATTGATCATTATCATACTATATCAATTTAAAGGTTTTGTTTTGTTGTTGTTGTTTTTTTCCCCATAAAATCTTTTTTTCTTTTTCTTTTTTTTTCCTAGGGCATGTGATAAATCTTTTTATAGATTGGAGAGTTACATTTCCAAGATTCCATGAGGTCAATATGAGTTAAATTGAGTAATCAGCCAAAGGTATCTATACAGCTGTCTGTCTAACATGATGAAAAACCTCCTTCTGATTAACAAATTTAGTGATTCTAGTAATTAGTGAAAACAAATCTTTGTTTCACCATAGAATGACATTACAGACTCTGGTGGGGAAGAACTTGACTGGCCTTCACAAAGTCCAAACCCGAAACCTTATTGAACACCTTTTGTAACAGTGTTTGGACCCATCACCAAACATCAGTGCCTGACCTCAGTACTGCTTTTGTATCTTGCTGAAAGTTTATTTTTGAAAGCATTATTCCCTCCCTTTGCTGCTATAACATCTCTTCTGGGAAGACCTTTCATTAGATGTCATTGTCAAGTTATACTACAGTCAAATTTCTACACCAGACATATACAGGAATGATAAAGGGCCCTGCCTGCCTCATGGACATCAAAGATGATATGCAAACATTAAATCACAATTTGTTCTAAGTTTTTGGTGCATTACAGTAAAAACTGCACTAGGATACTGCTCTTCATTTAAGGTGTTTGCTGTTGTTTTTAATTTAACTATGTATGGACCAGGTATTATTCAACCATCTACTCCAGTGTTATAAAATTTAATAAACATATCACACTTGTTATTATACAGAGTTATTTACATTATTACTGCCATTTGTTTTTACAATGGGTTGCTGGAATCTCAAATATCTGTCTATTAAGTTGTTTTATTTAGACATTTAGCTCATTTGAACCTAATGTTGCCTTGTTACTGCTGAATTTAGTTCTTTTTTTCATAAAGTGATAGTTCTCTTTTAACCAGTATGTGTGCTTGTCAGACTCATGTTTTCATGTTCAGATATGTAGCCATGAAAGTAAATTAGTGGTGTTTTGCACAGAAGTATAATGTAGCCTTTTGTTCCCTTTCATGATGCATTTTGTTTGTATGCATGTTTGCCGTTAGGGATTTAAGTTTATCCATACACTGTGATGGAATTTCAAGCAATATTAAAATATTTCTTTCTCCTGTAACTTTAATACCTCTCTGTAATAACTTATTTCAAATTCATTAGTATTGCTGTCAGTGGTTCTGAACTGTACTTGCTTGCTGCATTACTGCATATAGTAGCTCTGATATATACACTCTAAATAAATGCTGGGTTAAATACAACCTAGCGCTGGGTGAAATATGGACAAACCCAGCAACTGGGTTGTTTTGACCAAGCGGTTGGATTAAATGTTTAACCCAACCTTCTGGGTAGTAACCCAACCACTGGGTCAAAACAACCCAATAGCTGGGTTTGTCAATATTTTCCCCAGGACTGGGTTGTATTTAACCCATCATTTTTTAGAGTGTACGATAAATATTACTTCCTATATTTTCTGTAAACAGCAGACCATGTGTTTATAGAGGAAGTGGTTTAACAGAGTATACAGCCAGTCTTCCCTACAGCCTCATGGTGTCGCTGTATACCTTTGTAGCAAAGACAAATATTATTCTCCCACCCACTTTTTCATTTATAAAAGGCTGTTTGTTGCAGTGAGGAGAGAACAGTCGACATTGTATATTGTATTTGTTTGCTAATTCGAGGTTTTCCCACTTATTTTGGCACCTTTTTGGTCTGCACTATTTCACTTTTTCACGTTGGATGAGACTGTTTGAGAATGAAGAGAAACGCAGGATTTGTTATAGAGCTTTCGCTCTGCTTTTGTGTCATGATGGCGCACACCGCTTATGGAGACGTGAGCTATTCTTTTCTGGAGGAGATGAAACGCGGATCTTTGATTGGAAATATAGCACAGGATCTCGGGCTCGATGTGAACAGACTGTCATCTCGTAAAGCTCGAATTGATACTGAAGGTAACAGAAAACGATATTGTGACATTAATCTGAATACTGGAGAACTGATCGTAGCAGAGAGAATCGACAGAGAGGGACTTTGCGGAAAGAAAGCCTCATGCGTTCTGAAACAAGAACTTATGCTTGAGAATCCTTTAGAATTGCATCGAATTAGTTTACACATTGATGACATAAATGATAACTCTCCGCATTTCGACGAGGATGTTATCAGAATGGAAATCAGGGAATCAGCGGACAAAGGAGAACGGTTTTTGCTAGGAGAAGCGCACGATCCGGATATAGGAAACAATGCAGTTCAGACTTATACTTTGGAAAGCAATCATAATTTCGTTTTATATGTTAAATCAAACGATTTAATAGGGAAATACTGTGAACTAGTATTAAATAAAGAGCTGGATCGTGAGCAGCAGCAGGAGGTAAAATTAATTCTCACTGCGGTAGACGGCGGGACTCCACCGAGATCAGGTACTGTAGCCATACACGTCACTGTGCTGGATGCTAATGATAATGCTCCAGTCTTTAGTCAGGCCGTCTATAAAGTCAGTCTGCCTGAAAATTCTCCTGTAGATACTGTATTGGTGACAGTGAGCGCTACTGATGCTGACGAGGGACAAAATGGAAAGGTCACGTATGCATTTGGTCATGTTTCGGAAGAAGATAAAACCTTATTCTTACTAAATCGCAACACTGGAGACATAACTGTTATTGGAACAATGGATTATGAGGAAAATCGGTGTACGAGTTGCGTGTTGTAGCAAAAGATTCTGCAGGTTTAACCTCGTACTCAATGGTAATAATAGAAATTACAGATGTTAATGACAATGCACCGGTCATCATTAATAAATCTTTGAATATCCCTATTCCCGAGAATGCGTTACCCGGTACAGAGGTTGGCCTCATTAATGTGCAGGACAGAGACTCTGAGAATAACGGACAGGTGCGCTGCTCCATTCAGCAAAACGTCCCGTTTAAACTCGTACCTTCAATCAAAAATTACTATTCTCTGGTGACCACAGGTGAATTAGACCGCGAGCTGCTCTCTGATTATAATATTACAATTACTGCTACTGATGAGGGCTCTCCGCCTTTATCTTCCACTAAGAATATTCACCTGACTGTAGCTGACGTGAATGATAATCCACCTGTATTTCAGGAGCAGAGTTACAGAGCTCATGTGCAAGAAAATAACAAACCGGGCTCCTCTATTTGTTCAGTATCAGCTACAGACCCGGACTGGAGACAGAATGGCACTGTAGTTTATTCTCTGTTGTCCTCTGATGTCAATGGCGCACCGGTGTCCTCCTTTCTATCCGTTAACGGAGACACCGGGGTCATTCATGCCGTGAGGTCGTTTGATTACGAACAGTTGAAAAGTTTCAAAGTGCTGGTGTTAGCCAGAGACAACGGTTCTCCTCCTCTGAGCAGTAACGTGACCGTGAGTGTCTTCATAACGGATGAGAATGACAACTCCCCTCAGATATTATACCCCTCTCCGGAAGGAAACTCCTTCATGACCGAGATGGTACCCAAATCTGCGCAGGCGCGCTCTCTGGTCTCCAAGGTGATAGCAGTGGACGCGGATTCTGGGCAGAACGCGTGGCTCTCGTATCACATTATTAAAGCGACAGATCCGGGACTTTTCACTATCGGTGTCCACAGCGGAGAGATCAGGACGCAGCGGGACATTTCTGAATCTGACAGCATGAAACAGAACCTCATTGTGTCCGTGAGAGATAACGGACAGCCCTCTCTCTCAGCCACGTGCGCATTGTATTTACTTATATCAGATAACTTGGCTGAAGTTCCAGAACTGAAAGACATGTCTCGTGAGGAGAGCAGCTCCAAACTGACGTTTTATTTGATCATCGCGCTGGTGTCCGTTTCCACTTTCTTCCTGACCTTCATCATCATCATCCTGGCCGTGAGGTTTTGTCGCAGGAGAAAGCCCAGACTGTTGTTTGATGGAGCTGTAGCCATTCCCAGCGCGTATCTGCCTCCAAATTACGCAGAGGTTGAGGGCGCGGGAACTCTCCGCAGCACTTACAATTATGACGCATACCTGACCACGGGCTCGCGCACTAGTGACTTCAAGTTCATCAGATCTTATAATGAGGGCACGCTGACTGCTGACCTGACTCTGAAAAAGACTCAGTCGATTGAGAATATACTGGATGGCCTAGGAAATGAAGTTGAAACTTCCCAGGTACACTTTAAGATTGTGCACTATAATGTTGATTGCTGTGTTATTATTATTATTATTACTATTATTACTTCAAATATTCAGGTGTTTCCCTATAGACAGCTAAAAGACACGCAGTGATACTGTAAAATACAAATTTATGAAGCCAAAAACAATATAGTAGATTTTATTTCGGGGGGGGGGGGGGTACTGCTTGACTTTAAATGATTAGTTTTGGTTCTGTGCTTGATCTGTATTTGCTTATTTTTTCTGTTTTCATAGATAAATTAAGTTGTTAAATATTGGTGAAGTGTTTTTGCTGTTCAATATCTTGTTCTTTCATTCAAAATATCTCCAAAAATCTAACCTTATAATTTAAAGAATACATGTATTGTTATAATTCAATATTTTATTTTATTTTCCGTATATGTTTCATGTCCAGTTTATTTAATTTATTTGTTGAACTAATTTATTCATTGGCTTTCATTTACTGACCTGATAGTAAAAATGGGCATTTTCAAACTTTATTTTCTCACAGTCATTTCCTGATTTGTGCACCTCATCATTAGTCACTGCCGCTAGTCAGAAAAAAAATACAACTTGAATAGCAATATACTTCCGTTACTGGTAAGAATTTCACGGGATGCCAATAATTGTGGCACGTGGTTTATAAAAATTGTTATTTGTGGTTCAGTGAAATGTTAGCTTTGTTTGGGGTTTTAAATAAAGGACTTGTATTTAATTGTATTAGCATTTTCTGACAGAGAAAATAATAAAGAGAGTTTTATCGTGTTGAACTTAGAGTCTGGGCTCGTCAGTTTGCTTGTAGATGGATTTTATTGTCAGTTTGGTTGCAGACTAAATTAGGCTTTCGGTGCAACTGCCAGTACATTAAGCCACGTTAAGTGTTTGTTTTGTTTTAATTGTCTCTCTCTGTAGCTGTTTTCAATTATGATGGCATTGTACTGACTGTAGCCAGTGCTTATGACTAGGAAAATGTGAGAAAGAATTGGTTCTCCCATGTCGTTTAGTACATTTAAGCCGATTGTTCTCTCGTGAAATGTGACGCTTCGTTTCAGTATGTCTATCATTTTGAGGTGGAAGAGTATTTCTCTATAGAACATCGAGGGAAATATTTTAGATAACTAGATTTTCTCTCTGAAAAGGTTAAATATTAAAAATGTGCTGTGGGGGAAAACAAATCAGGATATTTCAAAGGCATAATGTTACAAAATATGAAATAAAATTTCAGTATTGTGCTTGTATTGTAGCATAAAATACAAAATGTCAGATTTTTATCCTCACGGTGTCGCTGTGCACCTGCAAAGTAAAGTAGTTGTTATTTCTCCACCCTGAAATATTGCCATTCCCCTTTGTACTGCCGCTTATTATTGACGTCATATACATGTTCGGGAGCATTCGCTTAAGTATGTGCTGAAACTTCGGAGTATTTTTATGGGACAGGATATATTTAACCAAATATATTCATCATTCTCAAGCGAAAATGAAGAACAAGTGGATGTTATTGAATTATTTTAGTCTGCGGGCTTTTCTCTTCGCCTCCATTGTGTTGCACACCGCTTATGGAGACGTGAGCTATTCTGTTCTGGAGGAGATGAAACGCGGATCTGTGATTGGAAATATAGCAAAGGATCTCGGTCTCGATGTGAACAGACTGTCATCTCGTAAGGCTCGCATTGATACTGAAGGTAACAGAAAACGATACTGCGACATTAATCTGAATACTGGAGAACTGATCGTAGCGGAGAGAATCGACAGAGAGGGGCTTTGTGGAAAGAAAGCTTTGTGTGTTATAAAACAGGAGCTGGTTTTGGAAAATCCTCTTGAATCTCATCGCATTAACATAAACGTTCAAGATTTAAATGACAATACTCCTGTCTTTAAGAAAGATATAATAAAACTTGAGATCACAGAGTCGGCTGTAAAAGGTGCTCGTTTTTTGCTCGAGGAGGCTCACGATGCAGACATAGGGACTAATTCGGTTCAAACATATAATTTAGGGCAGAATAAATATTTTGAATTGGCTGTTGCTGCAAAAACAGCAGGGAAGATGTATGGTGAGCTAGTACTTAATAAAGAATTAGATCGCGAACAACAACAGGAGGTAACATTAATTCTCACTGCGGTAGACGGCGGGACTCCACCGAGATCAGGTACTGTAGCCATACACGTCACTGTGCTGGATGCTAATGATAATGCTCCAGTCTTTAGTCAGGCCGTCTATAAAGTCAGTCTGCCTGAAAATTCTCCTGTAGATACTGTAGTGGTGACAGTGAGCGCTACTGATGCTGACGAGGGACACAACGGAGAAGTGACTTATGAATTTGGCCATATTTCAGAAAGTGACATGATGGTTTTTTCACTCGACCCTAGTAATGGCAGAATTACATTAATAGGGTCTCTTGACTATGAGGACGAGTCATCCTTTGAGCTTCCAATTCAAGCCACAGATGGACTGGGAATGGTATCTCATGCAACTGTTGTTATTGAGATATCTGACATCAATGATAATTCCCCAGTTATAGTAATTAAGTCACTGAATAGCCCGATTCCCGAGAACGCATTACCCGGTACAGAGGTTGGCATCATTAATATGCAGGACAGAGACTCTGAGAATAACGGACAGGTGCGCTGCTCCATTCAGCAAAACGTCCCGTTTAAACTCGTACCTTCAATCAAAAATTACTATTCTCTGGTGACCACAGGTGAATTGGACCGCGAGCTGCTCTCTGATTATAATATTACAATTACTGCTACTGATGAGGGCTCTCCGCCTTTATCTTCCACTAAGAATATTCACCTGACTGTAGCTGACGTGAATGATAATCCACCTGTATTTCAGGAGCAGATTTACAGAGCTCATGTGCAAGAAAATAACAAACCAGGCTCCTCTATTTGTTCAGTATCAGCTACAGACCCGGACTGGAGACAGAATGGCACTGTAGTTTATTCTCTGTTGTCCTCTGATGTCAATGGCGCACCGGTGTCCTCCTTTCTATCCATTAACGGAGACACCGGGGTCATTCATGCCGTGAGGTCGTTTGATTACGAACAGTTGAAAAGTTTCAAAGTGCTGGTGTTAGCCAGAGACAACGGGTCTCCTCCTCTGAGTAGTAACGTGACCGTGAGTGTCTTCATAACGGATGAGAATGACAACTCCCCTCAGATATTATACCCCTCTCCGGAAGGAAACTCCTTCATGACCGAGATGGTACCCAAAGCTGCGCAGGCGCGCTCCCTGGTCTCCAAGGTGATCGCCGTGGACGCGGATTCTGGGCAGAACGCGTGGCTCTCGTATCACATCATTAAAGCAACAGATCCGGGACTTTTCACTATCGGTGTCCACAGCGGAGAGATCAGGACGCAGCGGGACATTTCTGAATCTGACAGCATGAAACAGAACCTCATTGTGTCCGTGAGAGATAACGGGCAGCCCTCTCTCTCAGCCACGTGCGCATTGTATTTACTTATATCAGATAACTTGGCTGAAGTTCCAGAACTGAAAGACATGTCTCGAGACGAGAGCAGCTCCAAACTGACGTTTTATTTGATCATCGCGCTGGTGTCCGTTTCCACTTTCTTCCTGACCTTCATCATCCTCATCCTGGCCGTGAGGTTTTGTCGCAGGAGAAAGCCCAGACTGTTGTTTGATGGAGCTGTAGCCATTCCCAGCACGTATCTCCCTCCAAATTACGCAGAGGTGGAGGGCGCGGGAACTCTCCGCAGCACTTACAATTATGACGCATACCTGACCACGGGCTCGCGCACTAGTGACTTCAAGTTCGTCAGATCTTATAATGAGGGCACACTGACTGCTGACCTGACTCTGAAAAAGACTCAGTCCGCCGATGATCTTAATGATTTTGCCGAGGGATTAGAGAATGTTTCTCAGGTATGTTTTTATCTTTTCGGCAGTTCACCTTGTTTGTATTCTTGCTTTGGCTCAAAGGGATGTAACATAAACTATTTCTAAATGTTTATATTAAGTTCGTTCAATCGTTATATACAGTATATATAGTCTCTGGGGAAGTTGAGCCACCCCTTGATTCTAGGCATCCTTAAACAAAATTGGTGATGTGACTACAAACATGCAGTGCTGCTTGAAAGTTTGTGAAGCCTTTAGAATTTTCTATATTTGTACATAAATATGACACAAAATATCATCAGTTAAACAAAGGAGACAAAAAAATATGTCACCTTGTCATTTATTTATTGAGAAAAACGATCCATTATTACATATATTTGCTTTCAGCATCTGGTGTGACTCCATTTTGCAGCTATTACTGCAGGTAAAGTTTCTTGTAACTGCTGATCAGTTCAGCACAACATCTTGTAGTTTTAGCCCCTCAGTATAGAACCACTTCATCTCTGTGATGTTGGTGAGTTTCCTCATATGAACTGCTTGTTTCAGGTCCTTCCACAACATTTCAGTTGGATTGAGGTCTGGACTTTGACTTAGCCATTCCAAAACATTAACTTTATTTTTCTTAAACCATTCTTTGGCAAAAATACTTTTATGCTTGGAGTTGTTAACCTGCTCCATGACCTGCTTTCTCTTGAGATTCAGTTCTCAAACAGATGTCTCTTTCCTTTAGAAATTGCTGCATTCAGTATTCATTGTTCCATCAATGATGGCAAGACGTCCTGGCCCAGATTCCGCAAAACAGGGCCAAACCATGATACTACCACCATGTTTCACCATGTTTTCCTTTCTCCAAACATTTCCTTTCTCTAAACCAAAAAGTTCTATTTTGGTCTCATCTGTCCGCAAAACTTTTCTCCAATAGCCCTCTGGCTTGTCCACATGATCTTTAGCAAGCTGCAGACATTACATTACATTTACATTTATTCATTTAGCAGACACTTTTATCCACAGCGACTTACAATTGAGGAATACAATAAGCGATTCATCATTAAGAGGTAAATAAATGCAGGAAGTACTTGTATTACAAAGTTTCAGGCATTGTTCAAATTAGTACAAGCTAGACAGGGAGAAATTAAAGAAAGAGAAAGCAATATTTTTTTTATCACCAGCCGGAAATGATGAACGAAAAAGTTCTGGAAAGTGATTTTGTGCCTCTCTGTGATGGTACCACGAGGTATCGCTCACTTGTAGATCTCAGAATTCTGGAGGGGATGTAGATTCTCATGAGTGAGTGGAAGTAGGAGGGTGCTGAGCCTGTGGCTGTTCTATATGCAAGCATCAATGTCTTGAACTTGATGTGAGCTGCAACCGGGAGCCAGTGCAGGGAGATAAAGAGAGGTGTGACGTGGGCCCTTTTGGGTTCGTTGAACCCAATTATAATTTCATCTTCACAACTTATCCTAGTGATTCACATATTTTTGTAATGCACATATATAACACTGAATCATTTTTCTCAGTAAATAAGGTTTTGCTGTTCAAAGTGATTTTTTATGTTTTTTTTATGTTCAAGGACTCATGCTTCTTATGTTTGAACATTTACAGACAAATCTGAAATAATGTCATGTCTTTGTGCTTTAGAAAGTTATAATATGAGCATGATGTTATCTCTAAACTGCTGGATTATACAAGTTTGTTAAAATGGTAGAGTGTGGGGTAAATTGAGCCAAAAGTCCTGTGGTAAATTGAGCCAGTGACTCACCCATTCTTATGATTATAAAGTGTTATTTTACTGTATTTACACCATACATTTTAATTTTTTTGTTCTTCGTTTTTAAACTTGATTTTGTTCTGAAAATTTTAAATGGGCCTTGTTTATGAAAATTGGCCATTGAAGTTTTTATAAAATTGTATATCCCTGCCACATTTCTAAGTGGGATGTTGAGTACTGTTACCCCAGTAATTTAAGGTCAATTGCAGTCTATTTATTTTATTTTATTTTATTTTATTCAATTTGAACTTTTTGCTCTGAAATTTTTACATAATTTAAAAACTGCCTTCGGAGTTGGGAACTATCTCTTTAAATAAAACTTTTAAACAGTCATCCATCCATCCATTATATTATTAAAACTTTATTGTGCTTATTAGGTTCACGGAGCGCTGGAGCCTAACTCAGCATCTTGAGCCACAGGTGGGGAAACTCCCTGCATGGATGGTCAGTCCATCACAAGGCTCATACATAGATTTTAAGAAGTCATGTTTATTGATATAGCATGAGGTGAAAATGTTCAGTTTTACTTCTACATAATCAGTGGCACAGTTTAACTCCATGTGGCTCAACTTACCCTCTCCCTAGGCTCAATTTACCCCTCACTGGGGGCAAGTTGAGCCAAGGGACCACCGTAACTAACTAACCTTGCTTTCCCATATACATACATACATACATACATACATACATATACTGGACATACACTAGGTATTTTTATCTACATTTTAAGTGTTAACATGAAGGGATTTTTTCATGTGTGTGTTTTTTTTTTTTTTTTTTGTATTTAGATGTTGGTGTTCACAGCATGACTTGGGGCATGAATCATTTCTATGGTAGAAGTTTGTTTAGTTTTTGCCGGTTTTGTTTACAGCTATTGGTTACATTTAGAAAGGCTGGAATCTGTTATACTCTGATTCATTTATATTTTAAAAATTCCTTGCTTCTCACAGTTCTCCTTTCTCACTGGGTGTTGAGATTTATATGAAGCCATAGCATCCTCCACAAGTCATAAATACTCGTTGTCATGATTTTGCTATCATTCTGCTTTTGCTTTTTTGTGTGTGTCCTGGATTGCGAATTTCATTAGTGTTAGGAAATAACAAATCTAATCTGCTTATTTTGCTTTTTTTGTTTCATGGATATATGTGCTTATGTTTGTCATTTTCAAATTCATGATGAGATTAAAACAAAGCTATAATTTTGCAAACAGACCACCATGTTCTGACCATTACAAGGCGTATTGACCTCCTGTGGCGCTGTCCGTGGTGCTGATGTGTTGGGGTATGAACCATACTGTAGCATGTTCAGTTTTGTAAGAAAGGTTGTCTTTGGTTGCTCATCTGATTTGTTCTTGTGTTTCAGTGTGTAACAATATAACGCTCACTTTATCACAGTTCACAAATCGTGTATTAAGTGTGCTTGGACAACACATGAAGTTACTTATTTTCATCTCATTAAAGGAACGATCTAAATTTTATGGTTTGTTTAAGAAATATGGAAACATTTTTTATATATCTATGAATTAACACCTCACTTAGTCCTCACGGTGTCGCTGTTGACCTTTGCTTTCCATTTCTTTTTGTTCTCTCCACCCATTTGCGCTATTTGCTGAATGCACGTCCAGTGTCTGCACAGAGATGGTCTTTAGTCTTTGTTGAAAGAGCAGAATATGGAATTCTGTTCAAACTGATATTTATTCGTTCTTATCTACTTATCGTGCCTTTTTATCGAGTAGCCGACTTTTTGTGCACACCCAAGAATGATGCAGGAAGGGTTCATTCTTTTCTTCTCCATCTTGTTTGTGGCGCACACCGCTTATGGAGACGTGAGCTATTCTTTACCGGAGGAGATGAAACGCGGATCTTTGATTGGAAATATAGCAAAGGATCTCGGACTGGATGTGAACAGACTGTCATCTCGTAAAGCTCGAATTGATACTGAAGGTAACAGAAAACGATACTGTGACATTAATCTGAATACTGGAGAACTGATCGTAGCGGAGAGAATCGACAGAGAGGGGCTTTGCGGAAAGAAAGCTTCATGTGTTTTAAATCAAGAGCTCGTGCTGGAGAATCCTTTAGAATTACGTCGTATCAGTCTTCTTGTTCAAGATATTAATGATAACAGTCCTTTTTTTGGTAAGGGTGTAATTGATATGGAAATCAGTGAATCCGCAGTTAAGGGCAAGCGATTCTTACTTGAAGAAGCAAATGACGCTGATATTGGGCAAAATTCAGTACAAAGCTATTCTATTCAAGATAATGAATATTTTCTTTTATCCGTGCAAAGTAACTCTCTTGGAGAGAAATACGCCGAAATAATTTTAAATAAAGAGCTGGATCGTGAGCAACAAAAAGATCTGACATTAATTCTCACTGCGGTAGACGGCGGGACTCCACCGAGATCAGGTACTGTAGCCATACACGTCACTGTGCTGGATGCTAATGATAATGCTCCAGTCTTTAGTCAGGCCGTCTATAAAGTCAGTCTGCCTGAAAATTCTCCTGTAGATACTGTAGTGGTGACAGTGAGCGCTACTGATGCTGACGAGGGACAAAACGGAGAGGTGACATATGAATTTAGTCATATTATGGAAGGTTTCAAACAATTGTTTTACCTTGATCGAAACACAGGCCTCATCAGCATAAAAGGTCCAATCGATTTTGAGGAAGAAAACACATTTAATCTGCGAATAATAGCTAAAGATGGTTCCGGTCTAACATCTTACTCGAATGTTATAATCAGTGTAAGTGACATTAATGATAACGCCCCTATAATAATAGTAAAATCTTTGAATAGCCCAATTCCTGAGAATGCGTTACCTGGTACAGAGGTTGGCATCATTAATGTGCAGGACAGAGACTCTGAGAATAACGGACAGGTGCGCTGCTCCATTCAGCAAAACGTCCCGTTTAAACTCGTACCTTCAATCAAAAATTACTATTCTCTGGTGACCACAGGTGAATTAGACCGCGAGAAGCTCTCTGATTATAATATTACAATTACTGCTACTGATGAGGGCTCTCCGCCTTTATCTTCCACTAAGAATATTCACCTGACTGTAGCTGACGTGAATGATAATCCACCTGTATTTCAGGAGCAGAGTTACAGAGCTCATGTGCAAGAAAATAACAAACCGGGCTCCTCTATTTGTTCAGTATCAGCTACAGACCCGGACTGGAGACAGAATGGCACTGTAGTTTATTCTCTGTTGTCCTCTGATCTCAATGGCGCACCGGTGTCCTCCTTTCTATCCATTAACGGAGACACCGGGGTCATTCATGCCGTGAGGTCGTTTGATTACGAACAGCTGAAAAGTTTCAAAGTGCTCGTGTTAGCCAGAGACAACGGTTCTCCTCCTCTGAGCAGTAACGTGACCGTGAGTGTCTTCATAACGGATGAGAATGACAACTCCCCTCAGATATTATACCCCTCTCCGGAAGGAAACTCCTTCATGACCGAGATGGTACCCAAATCTGCGCATGCGCGCTCCCTGGTCTCCAAGGTGATCGCCGTGGACGCGGATTCTGGCCAAAACGCGTGGCTCTCGTATCACATTATTAAAGCGACAGATCCGGGACTTTTCACTATCGGTGTCCACAGCGGAGAGATCAGGACGCAGCGGGACATTTCTGAATCTGACAGCATGAAACAGAACCTCATTGTGTCCGTGAGAGATAACGGACAGCCCTCTCTCTCAGCCACGTGCGCATTGTATTTACTTATATCAGATAACTTGGCTGAAGTTCCAGAACTGAAAGACATGTCTCGAGACGAGAACAACTCCAAACTGACATTTTATTTGATCATCGCGCTGGTGTCCGTTTCCACTTTCTTCCTGACCTTCATCATCATCATCCTGGCCGTGAGGTTTTGTCGCAGGAGAAAGCCCAGACTGTTGTTTGACGGAGCTGTAGCCATTCCCAGCGCGTATCTGCCTCCAAATTATGCAGAGGTGGAGGGCGCAGGAACTCTCCGAAGCACTTACAATTATGACGCATACTTGACCACGGGCTCGCGCACTAGTGACTTCAAGTTCATCAGATCTTATAATGAGGGCACGCTGACTGCTGACGTGACTCTGAAAAAGACTGCTGTGGATGATCTTGAAGGGCTTGATGCGGAAATGAGCGATTCGTTTCAGGTAGGACTAAAGAACTCTGTTTTCCACAGATAGTTAATGATCTGGGATTAGAAATTAACTGGATTTGTGTTCTCATTTGATCGTATTGGCAGGCTATGTTCTAGAAAAAGATCACGTGACCTATTCACATTCAAACATTCACAAGTCTACAATTAAGTTCTGAAATGTAGTTACATTTAAAGTGTTTTATACATACTCATATATTCATTAATCGTCGTGTATTACGATTCTATTTCTTTCTTTCATTGTTTTAGCGTTTCTCTCTTTAATGTCTCGCTTTTGTGAATTTAGCATATACAGAGGATTAAATTCCGAAGCCAATAACATTCTGTTTAGTAATAGGCCAATATACTTTTAGTTGTATGGAAAATGACACAGGGTAACTTTTTGCTGTTGCTGTCCATGGTGCTGCATCAGCTTTTACGTTGTTTAGGATGTTGCGTCTATACTTTGGAGCAAGATATGGAGGAGAGAGGCAGAGAATGGTACTCATGCCGCGCACGCTCACATATCTTAATTGATCATTAAAATTTATAGAAATATTAGTGATAATTATCTCATAGTCACGTTTTTTTTTTTTTTTTTTTTTTGTCAATTGGATTTCATGATTTAGAATTTAAAAATTAATATCTCGACTGCTGTTGGTTGTAGTCACGAAGGTAGGCCTTGATTGAAAAAGCCACGAACAGACTATTTGGTATCATTGTAAATGTGAAGGTTTTTTTTTTTTTTCTTTTGGTCAATACTTTATAGCAAACTTAAAGAGAATGGGAGATCCATCTGAACGTTTTGACATCGTTTATCTCGAATCATTTTGGTAAATGAGAGATAGCCCCCAAAAAAAATTGCACTGCACGTGTATTACGAGTCGTTAGAGGTTCTCAGTAATTTACGAAAGTTTCACATACTGCTAGAATTATACTTTCAAAAAAACGCGATTAGAAACGTTCCTTAAACATTAGTCATGCACATTTTTTAACCATGTTGTCTGAACTAGGTTCATGAAGTTTTTTTAAATTCTTATTTCAGTATTTATTTTAAAATTCCGTTTACTGAATATACGTTTTAGAATAGAACGACATATTTCTATAAGCTTTCCACGCTGCTGTACGGGCTAGAGTCTGTTGCTGTTGAGGTTTTGCTTTAGTATGTCTGTCTGTCTATATACACGGGTGTTTATTTTACGCATAGATGCTCTAGAAAATTAGGCTTCTTCTGTGTTCACATCTAACGAGAATATTTCATCTTGCTGGAGTCTTGATGTTATGAAGTCATTTAATGTGCTTATATCCAAGTTTCGCCATTTAATATCAGAGCTGTGAGAGTACTTGCAGTTTCCTAATTGAACTCTTAGTGTCGCTGCTTACCAGTTTAGTCGCTGACATTCACGTAGCTGTTTCTCTCCACCCTGTTCATGATGTCATTCAGGACTGACGTCTCATCTTGTTGTAGAAAATCGCCAACAAATAGAGGCGCATTATCTGTTGTCCTCGTGTATCTGCCATATTGAGTCATTTACTTTTTCTTTTACATGTGGATAACGTGTTTACGTTTCTACTCATTTCCGCAAAGATATCTACACCTTCTATATTGCTGGTGAGATGTTTGGCTTTTTGTTCTTCGTGCTGATGGCGCACACCGCTTATGGAGACATGAGCTATTCTGTTCCGGAGGAGATGAAACGCGGATCTGTGATTGGAAATATAGCAAAGGATCTCGGGCTCGATGTGAACAGACTGTCATCTCGTAAGGCTCGCGTTGATGCTGAAGGTAACAGAAAACGATACTGTGACATTAATCTGAATACTGGAGAACTGATCGTAGCGGAGAGAATCGACAGAGAGGGGCTTTGCGGAAAGAAAGCTTCATGTGTTTTAAATCAAGAGCTCGTGCTGGAGAATCCTTTAGAATTACATCGCATCAGTCTTCGTGTTCAAGATGTTAACGACAACAGTCCTTATTTCGGTAAAAATGAGATTAATTTGGAGATCAGAGAATCTGCCGATAAGGGCAAACGCTTCTTACTTGAAGCAAATGATGCGGATATTGGGCAAAATTCTGTACAAAGCTATGCTATTCAAAGTAATGGTTATTTTCTTTTATCCGTGCAAAGCAACTCTCTTGGAGAGAAATACGCCGAAATCATTTTAAATAAAGAGTTCGATCGCGAACGCGAGCAGGAGGTAACATTAATTCTCACTGCGGTAGACGGCGGGACTCCACCGAGATCAGGTACTGTAGCCATACACGTCACTGTGCTGGATGCTAATGATAATGCTCCAGTCTTTAGTCAGGCCGTCTATAAAGTTAGTCTGCCTGAAAATTCTCCTGTAGATACTGTAGTGGTGACAGTGAGCGCAACTGATGCTGACGAGGGACAAAACGGAGAAGTGACATATGAATTTAGTCATATTATGGAAGGTTTCAAACAATTGTTTTACCTTGATCGAAACACAGGCCTCATCAGCATAAAAGGTCCAATAGATTTTGAGGAAGAAACCACATTTAATCTGCGAATAATAGCTAAAGATGGTTCAGGTCTAACATCTTACTCGAATGTTATAATCAGTGTAAGTGACATTAATGATAACGCCCCTATAATAATAGTAAAATCTTTGAATAGCCCAATTCCTGAGAATGCGTTACCTGGTACAGAGGTTGGCATCATTAATGTGCAGGACAGAGACTCTGAGAATAACGGACAGGTGCGCTGCTCCATTCAACAAAACGTCCCATTTAAACTCGTGCCTTCAATCAAAAGTTATTATTCTCTGGTGACCACAGGTGAATTAGACCGCGAGCTGCTCTCTGATTATAATATTACAATTACTGCTACTGATGAGGGCTCTCCGCCTTTATCTTCCACTAAGAATATTCACCTGACTGTAGCTGACGTGAATGATAATCCACCTGTATTTCAGGAGCAGAGTTACAGAGCTCATGTGCAAGAAAATAACAAACCGGGCTCCTCTATTTGTTCAGTATCAGCTATAGACCCGGACTGGAGACAGAATGGCACTGTAGTTTATTCTCTGTTGTCCTCTGATGTCAATGGCGCACCGGTGTCCTCCTTTCTATCCATTAACGGAGACACCGGGGTCATTCATGCCGTGAGGTCGTTTGATTACGAACAGTTGAAAAGTTTCAAAGTGCTGGTGTTAGCCAGAGACAACGGGTCTCCTCCTCTGAGCAGTAACGTGACCGTGAGTGTCTTCATAACGGATGAGAATGACAACTCCCCTCAGATATTATACCCCTCTCCGGAAGGAAACTCCTTCATGACCGAGATGGTACCCAAAGCTGCGCAGGCGAGCTCCCTTGTCTCCAAGGTGATCGCCGTGGACGCGGATTCTGGGCAGAACGCGTGGCTCTCGTATCACATTATTAAAGCGACAGATCCGGGACTTTTCACTATCGGTGTCCACAGCGGAGAGATCAGGACGCAGCGGGACATTTCTGAATCTGACAGCATGAAACAGAACCTCATTGTGTCCGTGAGAGATAACGGACAGCCCTTTCTCTCAGCCACGTGCGCATTGTATTTACTTATATCAGATAACTTGGCTGAAGTTCCAGAACTGAAAGACATGTCTCGTGACGAGAGCAGCTCCAAAATGACGTTTTATTTGATCATCGCGCTGGTGTCCGTTTCCACTTTCTTCCTGACCTTCATCATCATCATCCTGGCCGTGAGGTTTTGTCGCAGGAGAAAGCCCAGACTTTTGTTTGATGGAGCTGTAGCCATTCCCAGCGCGTATCTGCCTCCAAATTACGCAGAGGTGGAGGGCGCGGGAACTCTCCGCAGCACTTACAATTATGACGCATACCTGACCACGGGCTCGCGCACTAGTGACTTCAAGTTCATCAGATCTTATAATGAGGGCACGCTGACTGCTGACCTGACTCTGAAAAAGTCTGCTGTGGATGATCTTGAAGGGCTTGATGCAGAGGCTATGAGGGATATTACCTCTGAAAATAAGGTATGGAATTAGCTCTCCATTTTTATGAGTGCTATCATCACCATATAATCTGATTTAGACTATTAAATATTTGTTTAATGGCACTGCACATTTTAGAAAAGCAGTCTCCTCTAATTTTGCTAATTACAACTCATCTTAACCATTTATAAGGATTATTATTATTATTAGTAGTAGTAGTAGTACTATTATTATCATCATCATCTTGCGTTAAGGTTACAAACTGGCTTATACCTGTCCATCTGACATAGTCGTGATGCAATGTACTGAGCTATCCATTTAACCTAAAAGTTTATATGAAATTCTAAAGTGGCTAGTTACATACATTTTCAGAAGGGATCTAGCCCCACCAAAAAGTTTTGTTCTTAATATTCAGTACTCCTAAGGCCCCTGAATTAAACCATAGCATATCAAATATTGAGATCTATTTGAACTGTTATTAGTTTCTCAGTACTAGTTATACTCATGTTCTTTATTTTAAAAATAAATAAATAATAAATCCAGTGGTTATTTGTTTGTTCATGGAACACAAGTTTGTGGATGGTGTGTCTGTAACTCTTTCTTTTGGTCTCTGGGTGACGCTCTTATGTTACACACAGCTTAGCAAGTGATCTCATCTGTGCCATGTGCCCTGATTCAGTATAATCAGTGTTACACAGTGAGCAGAGGAGGGGAGGAATGAGGGATAGATGGGGAGGGGAGTGCTGTAGGCGTGCAGAGGAAGGGAGAGATGAAAATAAAAATCTAAGCCGACAGTAGCAGTCATCAGAGTGCAGTGTCTGCCCCAGCTATCTGAAGATATTTTCAGAATGTGCTTTGATCGTCATTATTTTTATTCTTTTTCATTTAAATATAACCATTAATATTTCAAAACATGATTTGTTTGACAAGATGCGTTTGGGCCAATTTCTGGCTTCAGCTTTGTTTCTGCTTCATTTGCATGTGTGGCTCTCTCGGTGAAGTGCGTTATTCAGTTCCAGAAGAGATGCAGCGAGGCTCTGTCATTGGCAATGTGGCGAGAGATTTAGGAATAGATGTGACTGAGCTTGTGAGGCGCAATGCTCGAGTTGTTGCTGAGGGGAGCCGACAGTTTTGCAAGCTGAGCACAGAAACAGGCTCTCTGTTGGTGAGTGAGAGAATGGACCGTGAGGAGCTTTGTGTCCAGTCTGCGCCGTGCGTCCTGCAATTTCAGCTGCTCCTGGAAAATCCGCTCAAAGTGTACAGTCTCCTCTTAGACATTCAGGACATCAACGATAACAGTCCGACGTTTGAAAATGGTCAGATTGAGCTGGAGCTACTGGAGTCAACGGTCCTGGGGAGGCGTTTTCCACTTGAAAGTGCTCACGATCCTGACATAGGAGCTAATTCAGTTCAGCATTATCAACTCAGTGAGAATGAATATTTTGCTTTGGAAATGAATACCCAGGTGGACAGAAATGGATATCCTGAATTGGTTCTTAAAAAGCCTTTGGATCGGGAAAACCAAGCTGATCACTTTCTGACTCTAAGTGGAGTGGATGGTGGCCGACCTTTTCGTTCTGGAACAGCATCAATTCACATTCATGTGTTGGACGCCAATGATAACGTTCCTGTGTTTGGTCAAACTGTGTACAAAGTCAGTGCACAGGAAAATTCACCTCGAGGCACTGTGTTGGTTAAATTAAATGCAACAGATTTAGACAGTGGGATTTATGGGGAAATTAGTTATTCTTTCAATCACGTGCCTGATAAGACTAGGGGGGTTGTGGAGGTCGACCACGTGACAGGTGAGGTAAAGGTCATGGGTGCGTTGGATTATGAGGAGGCCAGTTCTCACGAGCTGGATGTACAAGCCAAAGATGGGGGCGGACAGTCATCTCACTGTAAACTCATAATAGATGTGATAGATGTGAATGACAATTCACCTGTTATTGTTGTTAAATCAACTACTCCTACTGTGCCAGAAGATGCTTCACCTGGAACCATGGTGGCTTTGCTGCACGTTTATGACCTTGATACTGGTACCAGTGGACGGGTCACGTGTGAGATATCTGATGACATGCCATTTAAACTTGTGTCAGAGGTAAAGAATTACTTCATGCTTGTGATTGATGGAGTTTTAGACCGGGAAAAGTGTCCTCACTATAACATAACCATGACTGCTGTGGATGCTGGCACACCCCCTTTATTCAGCAGTAAAACTGTAGCCATAACAGTCATAGACGTTAATGATAATCCTCCTATTTTTAGACACAGTGACTACAGCATAAAATTTGTAGAGAATCAGCCCCAGGGAACCCTGGTTATTAAGGTCAATGCTGATGATGCAGATGAAGGCCAGAACTCTAGAATCTTGTATTCTCTTTCAGAAGATGCAGCCTCTCATCTTTCCATCAATGCAGAAACTGGTGAGATATTTACTCTGTGCCCCTTTGATTACGAATCATTCACTCACTTTCATGTTCAAGTTATGGCACGTGATGAAGGCAGGCCATCATTCACTAGCACATGCACTGTGCAGATTTTTATTGCAGATCAGAACGACAATGTTCCAGTTGTTCTTTACCCGGTTCAGTTTGATGGGTACCTTGCACATGACATTGTTCCCCGAGCTGCTCCTGCAGATTATCTGGTCACCAAAGTGGTTGCGATTGATGCAGACGCAGGGCACAATGCATGGCTGTCCTATCGAATTGTAAAAGCCACACAGCCTAATTTGTTCTCCATTGGACTGCACTGTGGAGAAATTAGGACACTAAGGCCGTTTGCAGAAGATGAACAAATCAAACAAACCTTGATTGTCTCTGTGAGTGACAATGGGCTTGTATCTTTGTCTGCAACTGCAACTGTCAATATTGTGATAGAAGACGGCTTGCCTATCATCGATGAGCTCGTTGCACGTGGCACGGATAAATCACGTGGACACAGTGACCTTATATTATATTTAATGATGGCTCTGGCAGGCATGTCCAGTCTTTTCCTTGTGCTCATCATTGCTGTGGTCTATATGAGATTATGTAGATACCAATACATGTACCGTTCAACTGCAAACTTACCCGTTTTTCCTCCTACCTACGGACCACCTGGCTACTCTGACGTGAGTCGTTTCAATACTCTGCAGAAAGATGATCGATATAATTCATTCTTAACCACAGGCTCATGGAAAGGGGACTTCAGATTTGGCTCGGACTTTGTTGATTTGGACATGCTGAATAAGAGAGGCACGTCATTGCATGTGGGTGGCCACAGTGCCACACGTGCAAAGCTATTAGTGCCACATAAACTCTAACCCAGATGGTTTGACCCTGACAATCCTTATCAACAAATTGTACTGAAAATCCTTTAATCAAACAAATGTTCATTATTATAATGCATGTCTTCAGTGAGTCCCTCGCTTTAATGTTGTATGTTCTTTTCTGCTTTAATTTTGCACGCAACAAGATTTTTTACACAACTTGTAAACACAAACTCTAAAAAGATATTTTTATTGTATGTTGATCTGCTCTAAGTGTGTGTGTGTGTGTACAGTTTGCAAGGAGATTTAGTTTATTTAGAAATCAATAGTATTTCAATTTGTTTGGACGTTTATTTTAGATTCTTTCACATGAGCACTAGCATCTCTTTTAATCACATTTATCATGATTTCATTGGATTCGCTTTTTTGGGGGTTTATACATAAGCCATTGTATCATGCTGTCTCTTTTCTTATGTTATTGTACAATTCAGTCTTGTATGTGCAGTTTGTTACTGGTGACTTTAAACTTACAATTCAAATAATAAATATTTCCTTTGAACCATGGTATAACATGAACCATGCATGTACTTATTTATACAGAGATCAATTTTTACCATTTATTTAAACATTTACTCTAGTGATGTTTATGTGCATTATGTGCTTTGTAAAGTAACTTTCAGTTCTAGAAAATAAGTTATGTTATAAAATTAGTTTATCAAAAGGGGCACACTCTGAGTGTCTCACTTAAATGGGAAATAAGGAAGCACTCCATGCAACATTCAACAGTCTTCCTAGTGTTCCAGTATGTCTGACCTGTTTTTAATTGGAGATTTTTCTTTTGTCTTAGCTCAGATATGTTATCTCTTTAAATAAGCAGTGCAATGTCAGGATGTGTTTAGGCATATTCTTATCTTTTAGTCCAGGTAGCATAAGATTGTAATGTGGCCTTTTACCTTCAAGTCATTCAAATTTTAAGGATTACTTTAAAAGTCTAGACTAGAGTTACACTCATACCTGCCTTCAGTTAGTAATACATTGGAGTTACTGGTTGGTGTTAGCATCAGTTTCACTCTAAAGCAGGGATTCTTATTGCAAAGTTTAAAATTACTAGAGTGAAATCTTGCTAAACCCAAGGGTAAAAATTGTCTAGGGTAGAGTTAAGCTTAGTGTGTTTTTTTTTTTTTTTCTTTTAATTGTTTAAATTACATTTGGCACTAGAATACTTTGATGAAGAGCCTGTGTGCTCGAAACGTTACACCTTATGTGAATTTTTTTAATTAATAAATCTTTCTTTGATACTTTTGGAGCTTAGGTGTTGCCGACTTTGCATTTTCAATATGCTTCTACTAGAATACTTTGCCATAAAATAGTTATGATATTTATCTAAAAATTACAAGTTTATTGCCATTTGAATCATTTTCAAATATCTAACCATAACTTTACAACTCTCCAGACTCATGACTTGAGCTTCTTATATAGGATAAAGGATGATTTAGTCTTGTAACATGTAAACGGTATATTGGTTTTTGCCGGGTCTGCATGATTGAATATACAGTCCAAACGGATAGTAATGTTTTCTCTAAACAGCCAGATATTTGTGCATTTGTGCACTGAGTTCATCTGCAATGTGTAACACGTCATGGATTTAACTGGACACATAAGCATACATTACGCCACAATAAGGCTACAAAAGAGAGATTGGGAAGAATTTCCAAATTATTTCACCCAAGTGTCTTTCTGAGATTCATTTAAGGATTTTCAGGTGACATAAGTGTGGATTCAATTATCATCAGATCTGGTGATGGTTAATATACTGCTTAAATTCCCCAGCAAAGGTGTTTTATTAATTGAATGTGGGTGTTGGCTTAACAGTAGTTGTCATGCATGCCAGTTATGAATAAATAACCCTGAAAAGCAAATTATATGGAATATATGTATGTAGTTAAATGTTACATATATGAGTCTGTATTGCAGATCTGTATCCTCAGAGCGCTGCACATTTCCCAGCCAGCAACTGTGTGCTATTTAATGTTCAACCATGTGTGGTTCAATTGTTGCTTTAGGCAGGCCTACTTCTGCTGCACACGTGAGAAGGGTGCTTTGTGTATGAGGATGAGAGAAAATTGACAGCAAAATATTAAAACATACACAGACCATAGTACAATCCAGTTTTGCTTTGTAATCCAATCTGATTGTCGTGCTATAGTGGATTTGCACACAAGGCAGAGATGACTACATGAAAGCTCTTGAAGGGATTTAAGGACAGGCAGAAATGTGTGTCTCCTCACATGCCCCACATACTCCTGTGTTGTTCAGTGCACACTGTTTTGTCAAAATGGAGATCATGATGACACCATCCTTACAGTTGATATGTCATACAGTTGTCAGAGAGTTCTGGTTTAAGCTGTATTTTATACCTGTTTTATGTGCACTTTGGTGTGTGATTTTATTTTTTATTTATTTATTTTTTTGTCTCTCTCTCGTTTATCTTTTATCTTTATTATGTTTATTTATTTTTAATTAATGGTGTTTGCCAAGGAAAGCATCAGCATTACTATTGCGTACAGTGTAAGTGCTTCAAACAAAACACATTTTCTTCAGGAAATGTAAATTTAGTTTTTAAAATTATTCTCTCTTCTCTTTTCTTCCCTCCATGGCGTGCTGTCCATCCTGATGAATGGAAACAAATCAATCTCCATTTAGGTAAGAAACATTTTATTTACTGCTATTGTTAAATAAAATACAGTTGGCAGTTCACAGGAAGCTCTTTTTACTTCCTTGCACACTTTGTCTTTTTCTTTCTCTCTCTCTCTCTCTCTCTCTCTCTGTCATTTAAATTAAACATTTTCTGATGAACTGTTTAGTTATGTTCAGTTCAGTAACTGAATGTTATCATACAGTATGCGCTGTGCTCCATCTTGTGGTGGTTAGCTGAAACTGTGTCAGAGACACTGCATCATCTTACTGCATGAGTGTGAGTGTGAGTGTGTGTGTGTGTGTGTGTGGGGGGGTGCCCTATATAGGTCTCTGGCTCTCCTCTCCTGCTGCAGCAGTGTGTCACTATGCTTTAAGGCTGGGCTCTGGCCCACTTTTACAGCATTAAAATGCATCATGGGACACAGAGTCTGAATAATGCAATCTCATCACACTGAGTATGTATGACTATGCAGCCTCTTTAGTGCTGCTCATGTTTTATGCATCTACACAGTTGATGTGTTCAAATCAACTGCAATGTCCAAAACCACATACCGGCACAATAACACACATCCTGTTTCTGGTAACACTTTAATAAGGCTAAGTTAGTTAATGCATTGGATACAATGAATTAACAATAAAATCAGTTTTTACAGCATTTATTTTATATTTTTATATATATATATATATGTGAATTATTGTGAATTGTGAATAATTTTAACAAAATAAGAGAGATCATACAAAATGCATGTTATTTTTTATTTAGTACTGTCCTGAGTAAGATATTTTACATAAAATATGTTTACATACAGTCCATAAGCCAAAAATATCTGAAATTATTAAAATAACCCCCTTCAAAAGTTTGAGAACCCTTGGTTCTTACTGTATGTGGATACCTGGATGATCTATGACTGTTTTTTTTTTTTTTGTGATGGTTGTTCATGAGTCCCTTGTTTGTTCTGAACTGTTAAACTGAGCACTGTTCTTCAGAAAAATCCTCCATGTCCTGCAGATTCTTCAGTTTTCAAGCATCTTTTGCATATTTGGACCCTTTCCAGCAGTGACTGTATGATTTTGAGATCCATCTTTTCACACTGAGGACAATTGAGGGACGCAAACACAACTATTAAAAAAGATTCAAACATTCACTGATGCTCCAGAAGGAAACACGAAGCATTAAGAGCCGGGGGTGAAAACTGTTTAAATTTGAAGATCAAGGTAAATTGTACTTAATTTGTCTTCTGAGAAATATGCAAGTATCTTCTGTTGCTTCCGAAAGGCAGTACTAAATGGAAAAAAAATGATATTTCAACAAAATAAGAAAAATGTGGACCTCTTCATCCTGTTCAAAAGTTTTCACCCCTGGCTCTTAATGCATTGTGTTTCCTTCTGGAGCATCAGTGAATGTTTGAACCTTTTATAAGAACCCACGGTGACGCAGGTGTCACAAACACTGGTGATTATCTGGAAAGGTCTTTTTAAAGCATTTTCAACTCAGGAAGTCCCTAAGTGACATATAATGAACACCCAGGTTCAGTCATGTGACAATGTGTGCATTTTTTGTTGCCATGGCAACATTTCCAAAATGGTGTCTTGTCTGGTTAGCACATGTTACAGTGTCAGCAATTTTTAAAAACGCCTGTTTTTGTTACAAGGTATGTTTCAATCCATGCAACAATTCTAATGTTTTAATAACATATCCTATATTACTCTTAACCTGATTTTAATACTTTTCTTGAGCAAATTGATATAAAACAAGTTACAAAGATATTGTGGTGACATATATGTCACATCAGGCTATTAACCTTATAAAAGTAGGTGGAATTTCAATGTGACGTATTTGTCACATTAAGAAAAATGGTAAAAATGAGCTGCTCAATTAATTTAGCTGATTCAATTATTTTAGTGTTATATATATTCTGCTGCTCATTTCAAAGCATATTTTAACAAATCTATGTGCATGTTTAACGTTGACCTACAGTCTAAGGTAGTTATTTATTTTTATTCAGTTTGCACATTTTCAAGTTGTGGAAAAAAAAAAAAAATCTAAAAACTAATTTCTGGTTAAACCATATACCTGTTACATATACATGTTACATAAGAGTTGTTGTAAAATTTAATGGTCACAGTTATGTAGTTTTGAAATATGTTGTGGCAAAGCAAATAAAATGCAAAAACTATATTAATTCTGAAAAAGGTTTTTGTTTTATCTTCCCAGAAATGTAATCATTTTGATGTTGTCATTGAAAGTAAATAAACAGAAAAAAACTTATTTAGCCAAAAGAATTATAAAATTTATTTTTTTTTTTAAATTGAGAAATAAACGACCAATGTAACATATATGTAACATGAAAAATTTATCATAAACGCCCAATGTCATATATATGTAACATTACAGGTCTTTCACAAGGAGGGGTTGTATTTCAAAAACAACTGCATAAACATCTTATAAGTGGTCCATTTGGTATTTTATATGCCCCATCATTTTATTATAAGGAGAAATTGGTCTGGGTTAATAGTTGTGTTTGAGTCCCTCAATTGTCCTCAGTGTGAAAAGGTGGATCTCAGAATCATACAGTCACTGCTGGAAAGGGTTCAAATATGCAAAAGATGCTGGAAAACTGAAGAATCTGCCGGACATGGAGGATTTTTCTGAAGAACAGTGCTCAGTTTAACTGTTCAGAACAAACAAGGGATTCATGAACAACCATCACAAAACAAAAAAAAACAGTCGTGGATCATCCATGTTACCAAGGGTTCCCAAACTTTTGAAGGGGGTTATTTGAATAATTTCAGCTATTTTTTGTCTTGTGGACTATATGTAAACATCTTTTATTTAAAATATCTTACTCAAGACACTACTAAATAAAAAATGACATGCATTTTGTATGATCTCTCTTATGTGTGTGTATTGATGGCCAAAATTGTTAGAACACCTGACAGATCTGAAAACATTGACCTTTTTTGCCTCTAAATATTTATCCACTTTTAACTTTAATGTTTGGTATGCCCACCTTTTGCAGCAATTACAGCAGCACATCTCTTTGGCATAGTGTCAATATATTTCTTGAGAGCTTAAACACTAATGTGATCCCATGCCTTCTGCAACTCAAGCCAAAGGCTTTCCTTTGAATGTAGAATAGATCTGTCCTGTTTATTTTCCAACTCGCCCCACATTTGCTGGATGGGGTTGAGGTCTGGACTTTGAGGGGTCCAGTCCATCATTTTCAATGTTCCAGCAGATTCCTTCTGTCACAGGTAGTTCTGGCAATAGTTCATTTCATGGGTATTGTAATGGCCAATTCAACAAAAACAACTGAAACCTCTTAAATATGCCAAGTGTTCTAACAATTTTGGCCACCACTGTATATATACAGTATATGTTGTATGTTGACAGATTCAAACTTATTGTATAGTGTTAAGGAATTTATTTATTTATTTTTGATTACTACAAGGCTTTGACAATCAGATATGTCTGTTTTGGAGATCACACTCCACTTATTTTTATCCTTTCAAATGTAGGTCATCTGCTAGCATAGACACTAGAATCACATCTGACTGGCTTGATCTTACACATTCCATTATTTTGATTAAATAAGAGGTTTTAGTGTAATGTACAGGAATAGATGCACCTAAAATTGTGTTAAACTCTTGTTAAACGCTATAGAGTAAATGGTGTTATTGGTTGGTGGTAAACTGTAATTGGTAAACTCTGGTTGGATTCACTTTCTGTAATTCTGCATTGTAATTTGATTTCATGTCTCCATTCCTGCACTGAGATAATCACAATGAAAGATTTTTTTTGTTGCACCAACTACTGGCTATTGAGTTTCTGATCAGCAATGACAACCGACAGAACCAGAAATAAAGGTACAAAATCTGTCACTGGGGCGTCAGGTATTAATATCAACCATTTATGTACAAAGGTGTACTTTTTGATAAGCCACCACCCCAGGGGCAGCTTTTTACCTTTATTTCAGAGAGTGTAGCTCACTTTTTTTCTTCTTTTATGCTGGGCAGTCCAGCTCTGCTGTTGTGCTGCTCATTGACTGTGAGAGGTGCTGTTGCCCAGGGAGACGACAGTGAGCAAAGCAAAACAACTGCGTATAGAAGGCATTGCGTCAAACAGCATAGAGAAAAGACGTCGAGCTGTTGTTTGTACATTAGAAGGAATCTAAGATTTGGGATCCTCTTAACAATACAGAAGAGAATAGTTTAAATGTTCGAATATTTGAAAACTGGACGTGTATGACTGTAATTTGCTTGGATTATAAACATTTGGAGGATGCAGGATAACAAAGGACTCCAATTGAGGCGGTGTGTAAAATGGCAAGTAGGATTCTACATTTTCCTTTTATTCGTGCTGAACACCGTGACCGGGCAGATTCGTTATTCGATTCCAGAGGAAATGAGACCAGGATTGTTTGTCGGAGATGTGGCGAAGGATCTCGGTTTGGATGTAAAAAGGTTGGTTTCTGGCCGTGCGCGTCTCGTTATTGATGATAGTAGACAATATGTCGAGCTGAACCGTAAAAAGGACATTTGGTGGTAAAAGAGAGAATAGACCGTGAGCAGCTCTGCGGACAAAAATCTCCGTGTAGTTTCGGTCTTGAGATTTTGCTTGAAAATCCCCTCGAGTTTTTTTCGATCACAATCGAGATTCAAGACATCAATGATCATGCACCCGTTTTTTCTAAGAAAGAAATAATTTTAGAGATTAGCGAGTCCACACCTATAGGCACTATTTTCTTGTTAGACACAGCGACTGATCCAGATGTTGGTTTGAATTCTCTTCAGAGCTACAGTCTGAAACCTACTGATAATTTTGCTTTAAAGCAACACAGTCGCTCGGACGGCAGTAAATATGCAGAGATGGTGTTGCAGTCGCTGCTAGACAGAGAGAAACAGAGCGAGCATTCACTTGTATTAACGGCTATTGATGGTGGAGACCCGCAGCGCTCTGGAACCGTTAAAATAATCGTTAAACTCCTTGATGCCAATGATAATTCACCCATTTTCACTGAAACAGTATATAAAGCAAGTGTAGCTGAGAACGCAGTAAAAGGGATGTTGATAACTACAGTAAGTGCATCTGATGCAGACGAAGGTTACAATGGCAATGTCACATATTCATTTACTCATATGGGAGAGGACGCGGCACACCTATTCCAAATCAATGCAGCCACTGGTGACGTAACACTCACTGGCAGTTTAGACTATGAAACAGTTCAGCAATATGAACTTAATTTGCAGGCTAAAGATCCATGGGGTCTAACCGGCGCAAGTAAATTACTCATAGATGTTGTAGATGTTAATGACAACAGCCCGATTATAACAATGACATCTTTTTCTGGTAAAATACAAGAGGATTCTCCGCCCGGCACAGTTGTAGCTTTGATAAGCGTCCAGGATTTAGATTCCAGTAAAAATGGACAGGTCCGCTTAACTTTAGAACAAAATTCTCCCTTTACAATTAAACCATCACCGCGTAAGTACTACACTTTGGTCACCGATGCACCACTAGACCGAGAAAAAGTTTCCAATTTTAACCTAACATTAGTTGCGTCAGACGAGGGCAGCCCCTCATTATTCAGTAAAATAACTATTTCTTTAGATATTACTGATATTAACGACAATGCACCAGCCTTTAGTCAACACGAATATAAAACCTATATATTTGAGAATAACTCTCCCGGCGTTTCTCTGCTGACTCTTCAAGCAACAGACCCTGACGCAGGGCAAAACGCGCGTATAGCGTATTACCTGGTAGATACAGATGTAAATGGTTCTCCTGTGTCATCGTACTTCTCTGTTAACGCAGACAATGGAATTATCCACGCGGTTAGATCATTTGATTATGAACAGATGAAAGAGTTTAAAATACATGTGAGAGCGCAAGATGGAGGGTCTCCACCTCTCGGTTCAAATGCTACAGTTCTCATTAACGTTCAGGACCAGAACGACAACGCGCCTCAGGTTCTGTATCCGGTCCAGTCAGGTGCTTCTGTGGTGGCTGAAATAGTGCCTCGTTCTGCAGATGTGGGTTATCTGGTGACTAAAGTGGTGGCTGTTGATGTGGACTCTGGACAGAATGCCTGGCTCTCATATAAACTGCAGAAAGCCACAGACAGGGCCCTGTTCGAAGTGGGGCTACAGAATGGAGAAATAAGAACTGTGCGCCAAGTGACAGATAAAGATGCTGTGAAACAAAGACTCACTGTTGTAGTGGAGGACAACGGGCAGCCCTCTCGATCAGCTACAGTCAATGTTAACGTGGCGGTGGCGGACAGCTTCCCTGAAGTGCTCTCGGAGTTCACTGACTTTACGCACGACAAGGAATATAACAATAACCTGACTTTTTATCTGGTTCTGGCCTTGGCCGCAGTCTCATTTCTTTTCATAACATGTTTGGTCGTCATAATATCTGTTAAAATCTACAAGTGGAGGCAATCTCGACTGTATTACAAGTCCAATCTTCCAGTTATTCCGTATTATCCACCTCGTTACGCAGACACTGTTGGCACAGGAACTCTGCAGCACGTTCACAATTATGAAATTTACAGAACCACAGATTCCAGGAAAAGTGATGTTAAGTATTTCGGACCCATCAGTCAAAGTCTGATGAGTGTTGATGCAAGTGGAACCGAAACAATTCCAAAAGAGAAACACAGCGTCGATTGCACTGAAGCGGGCAGTACACTGGTAAGTCTGCACAATGTGATTTGTTTTTTCCCCTAAACATAGCTTTCAAAGGATAGTATACACTAGTAGTCTGCAATGTTGTGAAATGTGAATTATAGCTAAAAGTAACATTTAAACGGCCTGTGCTGTGTCGCTGTCCATGGTGCTGACAATTATAGCCTCGCTTCAATCATTCTTACCCTCGATGTGAATATGATTTAGAAGTATGAATTGTGTCTGTGTGTATATCAGTGTGTATGTGTGTGTGTATATATAAATAAATATATATATATATATATATATATATATATATATATATATATAGTATGAAGGATGTCCTAAAATTGGTTATACTTCACATATTTCGTAGTGCTTTGGTTCATTTTGAACAGCAAGGGCCGCTGTTGATCAGTAAAACATTTTATGGTGTGCTTCGTCATTCAGCAGTCTTCACTCCTCCCCATTTTCTCACTTTGTGGCAGATAAGGGCAAGGCTGCCTCGACATTTTTATTCAGGGTTGCGTGCAGGAGGCACCAAGGTTTGCAAAACATTTTTCATTATATATATTGTTCCGCACGGCATCTTGGACTACATCACAACTTTTTAATTGATTGGATGTACAATTTGTTAGCCTTGTGACTATGGTTCAGTGGGGTCATCGATCTTGGCGATGGAAAATGATGTGGCTGTTATCGATGATTCTTTCTTGTTATATTTACACTACAAGAGGACAGATACGATATTCGATTCCGGAGGAGATGAAGAAAGGCTCGCTCATAGGTAATGTAGCACAAGATCTGGGGCTTGATTTGAAAAGGCTTCGAACGGGTCGAGCGCGTATCGTGACCGGAGCAAGCACTCAGTACGCTGAGCTCAAAACAGACAAAGGGATTCTAGTCGTGAGTGAGAGAATAGACCGAGAACAGCTTTGCGGCGACGTCACGCCATGCAGCTTTAGCTTCGAGATAATTCTAGAGAACCCAATGGAGCTACACCCAGTTACTATTGAAATATTGGATGAAAATGATCACGCGCCTTCCTTTCAGAACAAAGAATTAAAATTCGAAATTAGCGAGTCTGCAACACTGGGCTCACGCTTTTTATTGGAAAGTGCAGATGATCATGATGTAGGCCTGAACTCACTGCAGAATTACATTTTATCGCCTAATAATCATTTTGTTTTAAAGCAACACTCAAATCCAGACGGCAGTAAATACGCGGAAATGGTTTTACAGAAAGCGTTAGACCGGGAGGAGCATCCTCATCTATCTCTGAAGCTGATCGCTGTAGATGGCGGAAACCCGCAGAGGTCTGCCTCTGTTAATATAGACGTTACTGTTTTAGATGCGAATGACAACGCACCTGTGTTTAACCAGACCGTCTACAGGGCATCTGTGATGGAAAATGCACCGAAGGGCACTTACATTACTACTGTTAACGCCACAGATGCAGACGCTGGTTCTTATGGGCGAATAACGTACAATTTCTACAAACAAAAAGGAGCCGCTGCGCAGCTATTTAACATTGACAGCGACACTGGCATTGTTTCTGTTCTTGGAGAAATTGATCATGAAAAAGATACTAAATTTGAACTTACAGTCGAGGCTAGGGATCAGGGTGGATTAACTGATTCGAGTAAAATTGCATTAGAGGTCATTGATGTAAACGACAATGCACCTGTCATTAATACAATGTCTTTCTCGAGCACAGTATCTGAAAATGCTCCTCCCGGTACCACAATTGCAATAATAAATGTTAAAGACTCAGACACTGATGATAACGGCAAAGTCAATTGTTTTATCGAAGGATCTGACGATTTTACAATAAAATCGACTTTAAGAAATTATTATTCTTTAGTCACAAATGTTATTTTAGATCGTGAGAAGTTGTCAGAATATAACATCACTGTCATCGCCACTGATTCCGGAAAGCCGCCTCTGACAAGCAGAAAAACATTTAATTTGAAAGTAACTGATGTTAATGATAATCCCCCAGTTTTTCAGGAGAGTGTTTATAATTCATACTTGCTAGAGAATAATTCACCTGGTGTTTCTATTCTTACAATCAGAGCTCGTGACCCGGACGAAAATCAGAATGCTCGTATATCTTATATTCTAGAAGAAAGTGACTTGGGCGGGTCTCCTGTAGGAACGTATGTTTCTGTTAACGCTGAGAGCGGAGTTCTACACGCAGTCCGCTCTTTTGATTATGAACAGATCAAAAACATTAAAATAACAATTAAAGCGCAGGATGGCGGCTCTCCTCCGCTTTGTAGCAACGTAACCGTGAACATTTTCATTCAAGATCAGAATGACAACGCGCCTCAGGTTCTGTATCCGGTCCAATCAGGCGCTTTTGTGGTGGCTGAAATAGTGCCTCGTTCTGCAGATGTGGGTTATCTGGTGACGAAAGTGGTGGCTGTTGATGTGGACTCTGGACAGAATGCCTGGCTCTCATATAAACTGCAGAAAGCCACAGACAGGGCGCTGTTTGAAGTGGGCTTACAGAATGGAGAAATAAGAACTGTGCGCCAAGTGACAGATAAAGATGCTGTGAAACAAAGACTCACTGTTGTAGTGGAGGACAACGGGCAGCCCTCTCGATCAGCTACAGTCAATGTTAACGTGGCGGTGGCGGACAGCTTCCCTGAAGTGCTCTCGGAGTTCACTGACTTTACTCACGACAAGGAATATAACAATAACCTGACTTTTTATCTGGTCCTGGCCTTGGCCGCAGTCTCATTTCTTTTCATAACATGTTTGGTCGTCATAATATCTGTTAAAATCTACAAGTGGAGGCAATCTCGACTGTATTACAAGTCCAATCTTCCAGTTATTCCGTATTATCCACCGCGTTACGCGGACACTGTTGGCACAGGAACTCTGCAGCACGCCTATAATTATGAGGTTTACAGAACGACCGATTCCAGAAGAAGTGACTGTAAGTTTGTCAGACCTGCAAGTCAGAACGTGTTGATAGTGGATCCTAATTCTACACTGACAGTGCAGCGCGCGCCCATCGATGAAAACATGCTGGATGAATTAGATTCGCCGGTAGAGGTGAGAAATTATTATTATCATTGTTGCTGCTGTTGTTGTTGTGTACTCAATTAATGTAATATGGTAATGTGGTAAACTTTGAAACTTTGGACCTGTGCAGCATTCTACTCATTTGTCTTTACGTGTTTGCGCTGAGTTTGTATATATTTCAGCACCTCCTCAGTGGACAGCGCTGCTGTCGATTTACATCATTTTTTTTTTTTTTTTAGTTTTTTTTTTCCTCTCTCTTACTTTAAATGTACGTGTTCTGTTAGTGCTTATTTTGGACTCTAAGGGCCGCTGTTGGTCAGTGAAATACTTTATGTGCAGTAGGCTTGCCTCACAGTAAAACATAGCACCACCCCATCAGTGCGCGCTGTGACGCAGCAGACTCCTGTTTCATTCGTTACGGGTTGGTGAGACGGTGACTGTCTTTTTTCTTCCAAACGAATACAAAACATTTTTGTAATCCTGCCTTGGAATATTCTTCTATCATATTGGAATATTAATGGTGAACTTGCTTGCCAATCAGTATGGCTGTTAAGGATTTTTATCAAAGTGGATGCACTCGATGGCGTGTTTTCTTCCAACCGCATTGGCAAGTATTGTTTTTCATCTCGTGCTACATTCCTTTTGCCATCTCTCAAATCCGCTACTCCATACCTGAAGAAATGAGTAAAGGCTCGCTTATTGGTAATGTAGCACAGGATCTGGGGCTCGATTTGAAAAGGCTTCGAACGGGTCGAGCGCGTATCGTTACAGGAGAAAGCACCCAGTACGCAGAGCTTAGAACAGACAAAGGGATTCTTGTCGTGAGTGAGAGAATAGACCGAGAACAGCTTTGTGGCGACATCACACCATGCAGCTTCAGCTTCGAGATAATTCTTGAGAACCCAATTGAACTGCATCAGGTAACTGTTGAAATCATAGACGTTAATGATAATTCTCCTGTATTCGAGAAAAGTACAATTAATTTTGAAATAAGCGAATCTGCGACTCCTGGTTCTCGCTTTGCATTAGAAAGTGCATATGATGCTGATGTAGAATTGAATTCATTGCAAAATTATGTTCTCACAAGGAACAATTATTTCGTTTTAAAACAACACTCAAATCCCGACGGAAGTAGGTATGTCGAAATGGTTCTTGATAAAGCTTTAGACCGGGAGGAGCATCCTAATCTATCTCTGCAGCTGATCGCTGTAGATGGCGGAAACCCGCAGAGGTCTGGCTCTGTTAATATATATGTTACTGTTTTAGATGCTAATGATAATGCGCCAGAGTTTAACCAGACAGTTTATAGGGCGTCTGTGATGGAAAATGCACCGAAGGGCACCTACATTACTACCGTTAATGCCACAGATGCAGATAGTGGGTCAAACGGACACATTACGTTTTCCTTATCTGATCTGAAAGAACATTCGAGAGGTATTTTTAGCATTGATCAAAACACTGGCTTGGTGTCTGTTTTAGGAAATATTGATTTTGAGAAAGACAAACGTTTTGAAATTAGAGTTAAAGCGACAGACCAAGGAGGGTTGACTAGTACAAGTAAGCTTGTAATTGAAGTAGTGGATGTAAATGACAACGCGCCCGTAATCAACCTCATGTCTCTCTCGAGCCCCATAGCAGAGGATGCGCCTCCAGGTACAACAATTGCAGTGGTTAATATAAAAGATTTTGATTCTGGGAGAAATGGACAGGTTACGTGCTTTATTAATGAAAACCTTCCATTTAACATCAAATCATCTCTCTCTAACTATTATAATTTGATCACAGATGCTTTCCTTGACCGTGAAACTCACTCAGAATATAACGTAACAGTGACCGCGAGCGATTCAGGTTCACCTGCACTTTCGAGCTCAACGACACTACGCCTTAAGGTTTCTGACATCAATGATAACGCACCAATTTTTGATCGAAGTAGCTATTCAACACACCTTCTTGAAAATAACGAACCAGGTCTGTCCATATGTAGTGTAACTGCGAGAGATTTAGACTGGAATCAAAACTCCAGAGTGTCGTATTTTTTAGAAAATACTCAAGTTGGTGGAGCGCCGATTTCCTCTTATGTGTCCATAAACTCAGAGAATGGTGTAATACACGCAGTTCGTTCATTTGATTATGAGCAAATTAAACAGCTTAGTTTCGTTGTAAAAGCGCAGGACGGAGGCTCTCCTCCTCTCAGCAGCAACGTGAGCGTGAAAATAACGATTCAGGACCAGAATGACAACGCGCCTCAGGTTCTGTATCCGGTCCAGTCAGGCGCTTCTGTGGTGGCTGAAATAGTGCCTCGTTCTGCAGATGTGGGTTATCTGGTGACTAAAGTGGTGGCTGTTGATGTGGACTCTGGACAGAATGCCTGGCTCTCATATAAACTGCAGAAAGCCACAGACAGGGCGCTGTTTGAAGTGGGCTTACAGAATGGAGAAATAAGAACTGTGCGCCAAGTGACAGATAAAGATGCTGTGAAACAAAGACTCACTGTTGTAGTGGAGGACAACGGGCAGCCCTCTCGATCAGCTACAGTCAATGTTAACGTGGCGGTGGCGGACAGCTTCCCTGAAGTGCTCTCGGAGTTCACTGACTTTACGCACGACAAGGACTACAACGACAACCTGACTTTCTATCTGGTCTTGGCCTTGGCTGTAGTTTCGTTTCTCTTTATCGTGTCTATCATCGCCATACTGTCAGTCAAATGCTACAGATGGAGACGGGAGCGGATGTTTTACAAATCTGGAGCGAATCTTCCAGTTATTCCGTATTATCCGCCTCTTTACGCAGACGTAGGGGGCACAGGAACTTTACAGCACGTGTACAATTATGAGGTTTGCAGAACCACTGACTCCAGAAAGAGTGATCTGAAATACGGCAGACCTTGCAGTGAAAGCATCATTAGTCTGGACAGCAGCGGAACACAGACACTCACGCATGCTCAGAGAGAAAAGCCAACCAATCAAGATTTCGATGATCAGGTGAGATTTATTTATTGGTATCTGTTAGAAGTTTTTTTTCTTCGTGTATGTGTGTACATATATGAAATCTGTTTGTGGAACTATTGTTATGTCCACCGTTGCTTGCGTGCTTTTCCGTAAACACGCTTTTTTGTTTGGTACCAAGTAATTCTCAACAAAGTGAAACTACACCCCATTTTGTCGTTTTAGATAGTTATCATAAGATTTATGAGTAATATATTCATTATATAAAACCGTTGTGTAGAAAATGTCTTGATTCACTGACCATGGTGCTGAAATACTGTCAGTGGGATGTTCCTCCTTATGACAGTCCGTTTTTCTCCCTTAGAAAAATATAGTTTTCTCATGTTGCTTATATTTTTACTTATCATTTTGTAATTTGTTTTTCGTAATTTTATTTTATTTTATTTAATTAGGCATGCATGACAATTTAAAGACTAACCAACCGCACATTTCTGTTCTAGAAGTTTATTGCAGTCCAAATGTATGTTAATTAATGTATTTATATTGTATATATTTATATATTATTATATACTGTATCTTTTTTTACTTTTGAAATGTTTATATTTTATTTTGATTCGTCGCGATTGGAACGGCAGACGTCTGAAATAATAATAACAAGAGGTATACGTGTATTTTTTTTTTTTTTTTTTTATTTTATTTTATTGTAGTTCGTCAGACTGGACTCATAGTGCCGCTGTTGGTCAATATGTCAGTTTAGAGAGCAGATCTGCTGCAGTTCCACCCCCATCATCTCCATATTATTAGAGAGAGAGACAGAAGCTGAGAGCACAGTCTGAAAAGAAGGCAAATCCCAGAGATAATGTATTTATTATAATTTTTTTAGGATTTACAGATTTTATTACCACTTTTCACTTTGGATATTTTTATGCTTTCCTTCAGCTTTTTGGATTCATTTGTTTTCTGTCTTAATCTTCTCTTCCGTGGTCTTCAACAAAATGTCGGACAGAACAATGGCGCGGCAAGTACTGCTGTTTATTTGGTTTCTCTCTCTCAGTTCGGCTCTCGGTCAGGTCAGTTACTCTATTCCTGAGGAAATGGCGAAAGGCTCTTTAGTCGGGAACATAGCGCAGGATTTGGGTTTAGATGTAAAGAGACTGACATCTGGTAAAGCGCGTATTTATACAGGAGACAGTGCTGAATACATCGAGCTGAATAAAGAAAGAGGAGTCCTCCTTATCAAAGAGAGAATAGACCGAGAGGCGCTATGCGGACAGACAACGCCTTGCGCGCTACATTTTCAGATTATTCTCGAAAATCCTATGCAGTTGTACCGCGTTACAGTTGAGGTCACAGATATAAATGACAATGCACCGATGTTTAGTAAGAGTGAGATGACATTCGAAATAAACGAAATGTCCTTAGCAGGAGCCAGATTTATATTGGAGCGTGCTATTGATCATGACGTCGGTGGAAATGGTCTGCAGAGTTATTCTTTAGAACCGACAGATAATTTTGTTTTGAAATTTCAGAATCTCCCCGATGGAAATAAAGCCATCGAAATGGTTCTCCAAACGCCCTTAGATCGAGAGAAAAAAGATCATCTCTCTTTACTTTTAACAGCATTCGACGGAGGCGAGCCCCAGATGTCCGGTACAATGAAGATACATATTACAGTTTTAGATGCTAATGATAACGCACCCGTGTGTTCACAATCCGTATACAAAACTAGCATAGCTGAAAATTCTCCAAAAGGCACAGTTTTAACTACGGTTGACGCTTCTGATGCTGACCAAGGTTCAAATGGTAAAATATCATTCTCCATTTCAAGTACTGCGGACAAAGCGACAAATATTTTTGAAATAGATCCTGATGCTGGTGTTGTAAAGCTTTTCGGGGGCATAGATTATGAAACAAGTAAGTATTATCAAATTGATGTGCAGGCACGAGATGAAGGCGGTCATACGGATTCGTGTAAAATAATTGTTGACGTTATTGACACAAACGATAATAATCCCACTATTAATATTATTTCAAAATCAAGCCAGATATCAGAGGATTCAAAATCTGGCACTGTTTTAGCAATATTAAATATTCAAGACGTAGACTCGAATGAAAGCGGAAAAGTTAATTGTCACTTAAATGAAAACGTTCCATTCGTCATTCAGTCGTCGCCCGATGGGTTCTACAGTTTAGTCACAGATGGTGATTTAGACCGAGAGCGCGAGTCTGAGTATAACATCAGTGTGACTTGCGCTGATGAGGGCGTGCCCTCTCTCTCCAGCAGCGTCACTGTCTCCTTACAGATATCAGATGTGAATGATAACGCGCCTGTCTTTGACAAGAGCTCGTATGAGGCCTCCGTTCAAGAAAACAACACACCGGGTCTTTCCATATTCACAGTCAGAGCCAGAGACGCAGATTTTAACCAGAATGCCCGTGTGTCTTACATACTGGAGGATTCGTCGGTTAACGGAGTGCCCGTCTCCTCGTTAGTGTCCGTTAGTGCTGATAGTGGAGTCATACACGCAGTGAGATCTTTCGATTACGAGCAGATCAAATATTTCCAGTTCCGCGTAAAAGCACAGGACGGAGGCTCTCCTCCTCTCAGCAGCAACGTGAGCGTGAAAATAACGATTCAGGATCAGAATGACAACGCGCCTCAGGTTCTGTATCCGGTCCAGTCAGGCGCTTCTGTGGTGGCTGAAATAGTGCCTCGTTCTGCAGATGTGGGTTATCTGGTGACTAAAGTGGTGGCTGTTGATGTGGACTCTGGACAGAATGCCTGGCTCTCATATAAACTACAGAAAGCCACAGACAGGGCGCTGTTTGAAGTGGGCTTACAGAATGGAGAAATAAGAACTGTGCGCCAAGTGACAGATAAAGATGCTGTGAAACAAAGACTCACTGTTGTAGTGGAGGACAACGGGCAGCCCTCTCGATCAGCTACAGTCAATGTTAACGTGGCGGTGGCGGACAGCTTCCTGAAGTGCTCTCGAGTTCACTGACTTTCCGCACGATAAGGACTACAACGACAACCTGACTTTCTATCTGGTCTTGGCCTTGGCTGTAGTTTCGTTTCTCTTTATCGTGTCTATCATCGCTATACTGTCAGTCAAATGCTACAGATGGAGACGCGAGCGGATGTTTTACAAATCTGGAGCGAATCTTCCAGTTATTCCTTATTATCCGCCTCTTTACGCAGACGTAGGGGGCACAGGAACTTTACAGCACGTGTACAATTATGAGGTTTGCAGAACCACTGACTCCAGAAAGAGTGATCTGAAATACGGCAGACCTTGCAGTGAAAGCATCATTAGTCTGGACACCAGCGGAACACAGACACTCACGCATGCGCAGAGAGGAAAACATATCAATGAAGACTTTGGTGATCAGGTGAGAATTTTAATTTAGAGTTTGTGTAGCAGCTAACAACTTTTTTGACTGCAAAAGCATTCAAACCGTATATATATATTAAATGTTTCCAATCCAACAAGCAAATTGATTCTCACACAATTAGTCTGTCATTTTCATGACGGCATCGTTGGTGTAGTTTGACTTATTTTCCTTCTGTTTATTTTCTTGTGTTAATTTTTCAGATCTAATGTGGTATTTTTGATTATTTTGTATTTCTTTTGTTACATTGGTTTTAGCTTTAGTGCTTTTAATGCAAGATTTGGCCCATTGCCAGTTTTACCTGGTCATGTATGCGTACTTCAACCTCCTTTATGTAACTTTCCCAAATTATTTGTGTTTTCAATCACTTTCTTTAATACAATACATAATTTATCAAGTATTAGGTGTGATCCCCCTTTTTTTGCAGTCTGTGAGATGTATGTGTAGTTATGTGATTCTAAAAATATTTGGTTGGTTAAATAATCTTAAGAATCACGTGTTGATACTTTAAGACATTTCCGGTCTTCATAAACGCCTGCAATGACCATCTTTCTACTCTGTTAAGTGGTTTATCTGCCTTATCCGTATTTTACAGTTTTAAATCCACAATGCGTTTTTGAAGACTATTTTGAGTATCTTTCATATATGCTTGTGAACACCAGCATAACTCAAATTCAAATTCATGGTAACTGGCCGTGGTGCTGAAAGTTTCAGTCTTGGATTCTTCTGCCTACTTTTTTCCCCCACCTCCCTTCGTTATATCTTCTGGAACTTCTGCGTCCTTCCAGTCTCGCAATATGTTTAGAATTTAAAAGTATCGTATTCGTTCATATTTATATATTTCAAGTTTCTCTCTACTATTCCATTAAGCGCACACTTAAGTTTGTGCTAGTTCAATTCCTAGTCCTTTTCACTTTTATTTTATTTATTAGTTTATTTGTTTGTTACTTTTATTATTTGTTTAAAGGAAATCATGCAAACATGACTCATTTTTAAATAATATTATGTTGACTGACAATCGCAACGGATGTATTTTATTTTTACAATGTGGAGTTAATTCTAAAACATGTCTCGTAGTGTAGGGAAAAAACTGCTCTATTAGGTTATTTCTGTAGTTCATCAGACTGGACTCTTAGTGCCGCTGTTGGTTAATATGTCAGTTTAGAGAGCAGATCTGCTGCAGTTCAGCCCCATCATCTCCATATTATTAGAGAGAGACAGAAGCTGAGAGCACAGTCTGAGGAGAAGAGACAACACAAATCACAAAGATGCTGTTTTTATTATAATTTTTGGGGAATTACAAATTTTCTGTTTCATAATTTTGGATATATACACCATTTCATCCAGTTTCCAGGATCGATTTATTTGCTTTCTGGCTTAATCGTCCATTCCGTGGTCTTCTGCAAAATGTCGGACAGAACAATGGCGCGGCAAGTACTGCTGTTTATTTGGTTTCTCTCTCTCAGTTCGGCTCTCGGTCAGGTCAGTTACTCTATTCCTGAGGAAATGGCCAAAGGCTCTTTAGTCGGGAACATAGCGCAGGATTTGGGTTTAGATTTAAAGAGACTGAAATCGGGTAAAGCGCGTATTTATACAGGAGACAGCGCGGAATACATCGAGCTGAATAAAGAAAGAGGAGTCCTCCTTA